>NC_045634.1:38061480-38367984 GCF_009829155.1 Mustela erminea | reverse complement strand
ACATGTCCCTATCCACGTCCGGTGCTGTTGATCTGCCTCTGCTTGGTGTTGGAAGGTCTCCAGCCATCTCTTGCACATGGTGTCCTCTCCTCTTGAGTGTTTCTTGCACATTACATGCATCCCGTGATGAACTATAAATCCCTTAAGGCTGAAGCTTTTGTTGACCAATCCCTTATTTACCTGGAATCCTGCCTGATGCAGGAAGCAGCATTGAGAGGTCGAGGTCATGGATTCTGGGTTTGGACTGCCTGGGTTTAAGTGCAACCCAGTAGCTTTTGATTTGTACTTTGCTGTTTTATGGTTCAGTCACATTATCTCATAAACGGTGGTTAAAACCGACGTACTCCAAGTGATACAAGGCTGGGACGTTTGGAGACGCTGTGACCTTTGCATCTCGTTCTTACAGCCGCAAACGTTGGAGACGCTTCTCCATTTTCTGTGGCTTTCCAAGCCCACATGTGCGCATTGTAAGTCCTTCCATGGGACAATCATCAGTGAATGTCACTGCCGCTTCACCTGCTTCCCCGCATTTTCTGCTCCGCACTTGCTGTAACAGACGTCTGGGGCACGTCTTTCCCTGATGCTTTTCAGGTTGTGAGTGGTTTGTCCCAACCCTGAATCCTCGTCTTGTCCATCCCGCCGCTAAATGCTAGCGTCTGAAATCGCGTGCCTGTTGCACACCCTGCTCCTTGTCCTTGCCTCCCAGCCGGGAGCCGCTGGTCACCCCCTCCCCTGTGGTGGCACATTTTACTGGTTGTCCATTGTCATTTTCTCCAAAACTTCCAAAGTGGCTCGTCCTCCCTTGATGTCACTGTGACATCTGTGTGATCATTTCTCAGGTTATGCTCTTGTGGAAAACACCCCTGTGTGCGGCGTGTCTAACCTCCTTTAACTTTGCTCTGCTTTTCTCTATTTTGAAACTTATTTTACTGTTCTTTATTTTGTCCTTAATTTCTTGCGCTCAGTTCTCATCCTGTCTACTCTACACACTCTTCAATGTTTCCAGAAACCACAGTTCAAATGCTTACGAAAGTGCTCTAATACTTTTGCTTTTTTAGAATGCGTTAATTTTCATGCATTAAAATCCAGTTTCTAAAGGGAGTAGTTTTGACAAGTGTTGACCATTGTGTTACCAGCACCACAGAAGATACAGAAGATTCCTGTCCACATCTGCCCTCACCCAGCAGCTCCTGGCACCCCCCGATCAGGTCTGCCTTTTCTAAGTGTCCTGCAAGGGAGTCACACAGAATGTGGCCTTCTCGCTGCATCTTTCCTCAGCAAAGTGCCTCCTTGATTCATTCATTCATGTCACGTCAGGCCTCCCTACTTTCTTCTTCTTTATTGCTGAATGATACTCTGCTGTGCAAATATGTGATAATTTCTGCATATAGTCTCCTGTTGGTGAATATTTAGATTTTCAAGTTTTTGGCTATTATGAGAAATGCTGCTATAAATATTTGCATATGCGCCTTCCTGTAGGATGCTTTTCCAGGTCTCTTGGGCACGTGACTGTCGGACCATACGGCAAGTCTATGTTCAGACGTTTGTAAGAAATTGCCAAACTGTTTAACAAAGTGACTATACTATTTCTCATTCCCACCAGAAGTGTAGAAAATTCTGGTTGTTCCAAATTCCTCCCAAACCTTAATGCAATCTTTGTTTTTTTAAAGCTATTTTACTGATTTTGTTCGTTATCTACTTGCAGTTATAATTTCTAATTTTTAAAATTTTAAATGAAAGAAATCTATAAACTGATGAAATTTCAAGACTTATTCTCTTCTTTGGTCACAACCTTTTACCTTTGCAATATTTTATTGAATTTTGGGGTGTTTTCAGCCTGACTTCTTTCAGTATAGATAAGATGAAAGACTTCAAATCCCCTAAGGTAAATGTTGATAATCATGTATAACTTAGAGAAAACTGGAAAGTATTTCTTTATAGACTGTGTTTGATTAGTCTTCAATGTTTTTTACAATCTTTTATTATATGGATTTTTTAGAGACAGGTGAGTCTTATAAAATATTGGTATTTATCCCACTAAATATTCAAGAGTAATGGCAAATATCCTTTGTATTTTGCATAGAGAACTTTCTTTGTTCATTCAAGGCATTTTCCTTGAATTATAATGTGGAAAAGAAACAATGATTTAAAAGCATAATTTACTTTTTTTGGCAAAAATGGAAAATGTTCAAAGGAAGAGAGGTTTGCAAACATATTCAAGTACTTTAATGAACGTCATCTCTCTTCATAATTTCCCAGATCAGTATGAATTAGTCCTCACATCTAGACCACGTGTTAGGTGCTAAAATAAGGGTATTAAAATAGCACAAAATTGTATTTTATGATTTCAAGAGCAAATACAATAACTAAAACTTGGAAAAATATTTGATTGTTATAATTATGTGATTTAGAAATTTTACTTCTTGCTATGATGGATTGTTTGAGGCAGAGCAACAATATTACTGAAGATAATTAAAAAGCAAGGTAAATTTTTAAAAAAAGATTTTATTTATTTATTTGAGAGAGATAGAGACAGAGCGTGTGAGCACAAGTGGTGGGAAGGGGAGAGAGAGAAGCAGACTCCTCGCGGAGCAGGGAGTGGGACTTGAGGCTGGATCCCAGGACCCTGGGATCATGACCTGAGCTGAAGGCAAATGCTTAACCGAAGCAAGGTAAATTAAAAAAAAAAAAAAGTTTGAAGATATCAGAGAACTTCTGAGCAAACAGGTTTCTGCAACCAAGTTTCCACAGAAAGGGAACCCCAAATGAGAGCCAATGAGGGAAGATGCTCCTTCCCATTTCTCATCTTGGGACAAAGTCTGGAAGGACCAGGAAAAACGCCTTGCCGAGAGTCTGCTCTTCAGAAGAACCCAAAGAATTTTTGTCACTGTTGCTGGGTTGGAGAATTAACAGTTGGAGACCTAAGGGCTGGGAACTGGGGGGGAAGATAAGAGAACTGAGCGTAATGGTCTGACAATTTTCCATTAAGAAAATATTCCAGATTCTGACACAGTACAACGCAGAACTCTGCAAACTCGTCAGGCAGGCACAAGGCTGTCACCACAGATGCAACGGAATCCAAGTGCTGAACCTCCAAGACACCGACAATCTTCCCTGCTGCCGGAGGAAAAGGTGCAAGCCTTGCAACACAGCAACAAACAAACGAACAAGCGCTTATAGTTCAAGCTGACTTTTCAGTGGGGATGGCGGAAGCAGGGGTAATGAGAATGAGGTCTTCGCTGTGTGGAAAGAGGACAATTATTAACAGACTTCTGTATACTTGTGGAATCTCCAAAATGAAAGCAGAATAAGGAGTGTTCGGGCAAAAGGGGGAAAAAAAGAAAGAAAGCTAAAGGCACTCAGCAGAACTGCAGTTCTAGAACTACTAGAGCGAGTTCTTCTGGCGTACAGAACGTAAGATTGAGGCACCGGCACCGCTGTCCAGGGAGGAGTGAATGAGCTGTAGCGATCTAGCGCACAGTGTAACGAAAACAGACAATACTGTGCTACAATTACGTGATGTGACAAATATCGCTACAGTGGGACGCCTACTGCATGGAAGGAATGTATCAAAGTAACACATTGTGCACCTTAAATTTACAGTGTTACATGTCAAATATATCCACAAAAAAGGAAGAAAAAGGTCCCAGATGGAACATGAACATTCAGAAAATAACGAAGGCCAATTGAAACAGAAATTTGTCGGCAAATTGTTTAAATGAAAACCAACTGTAAAAACAATAGTAATGATTCCCTACCCTAGTTAAAGTTATATGTAGAATAAAAACGTGTGACTACAAAAATGCAGACCGGGGGGGTAGGTTGAGGTAACGTGTTCTGAGCTCCCAGCTTCCCAGCTACACAATTTGGTGGGACTCTACTAAGAGAAGGCTGCGTACTGCATTTTCTAAGGAAATAACCAAGAGAGTAAACGGTGCATTACTGACAAGTAGATGGAAGACCTTCTTTAGTTTTGCCAAATTATTAAAAATAGATGAAGGCTTTTTTATCAGAAAAATGTATCTACAAATGAGCTATTTTGGCAGCTGTTTTAATTTTTCTATTAAAAGATCACTTTGTATAGGAGCGATACTGCTCACTTATGAACCTATATATACTCATATTAAATAGGATTCCATGTATTTTTAACTATCTCTTAATGTATTCTTTGTTTATTATGAAAATAACTTAAGGCAGAATATAAATCATTTAATGAAAGTATTATTTAAATAACAAGTGGTATAATATTTGAAAAATTCACTTACGTTTTGGCAAGAGTGATAGATTTTCTATGACTGTATCTTTTTATATTCAGGTTACATATGAATACATTTTCTCCAGGTCAATTCTACACCAAAGTGTAGATGTTTTGAGCAATCCCCCTCCCCCCAAAAGCTGCTTTTTGCAGCCCTGAGGGAGAGCACTGTCATTCATTTTTTTTAAACCAGCTGCGTGAAAATGAATACAATATTTGAGGGCCTGTATCCATGGATGCAATCGCGGAACAACATGCGCACCTGCTAACTGTACCATATGGTCATGACGGCAGCCAAATGGTTTTCCTATATAGACACAAGGGTAAAATCCCAAGAAGAAAAGGAAAAGAGATCTTTTACTTGGTACCATAATCTTACAATGTTTTTTTTTTTTCTTAATTTCTTCAGTGCAAAAATCTGAATTATTTGCGGCACACTTTTATCTCTTGTGTGCACACATCTGCTGTTGCAAGACCATCTTCTTCTTGTCTCCAACTCAGCCAGAGGAGCAGAGCCTGTCTGGGGACATCATGCAGAAGAACTCCCATTAGCTCGTCCCGAGAAAGGAGACTGAGGGGATTATGGCCGGGGCTATCTTCACACCCTATACTTGACCCTAAACTCCCAAAGAAGCTGGGCCCGAGTCTTTACAGGTATAATGTTTTCTATTCACTGTACTTGGAACTAAGAAATTTGATCCTGATGGGCTGAAATCGGGCTTTGTATGACTCCCACGGCAACAGTAGCCAATGTCTGTCTTCAGCGGATCTTGGGCGCTGTTCTAGTGCTTAACATCTCTTAATCCTCACCGGAACCCCAGAAGTAGATGTCTTTAAATTATCTTAGTTTTGCAGACAAGGAGACTGAGGCATGGAGAGCTTGAGTAACTCCCCTTGGCGATCGTATAGCCAGTAGAGATTAGTGTTAGGATTCCGACCCTGACCGCCTGCCCCTAGAAGGTGGGCACTAAGCCCACCCTCATCGCCTCTGCCCTGTCTGATGGTGTGATGGGGGTAGTTGGGCTCAGCTTCCCAAAAGCCCATTCTTCTTTGCTTTCAGATGCAAGTATGATTCCTACTTCCTTGAGCGTAGGCATGGCCTTGTGACTCACTATGGCCACTGGCCCATGACCGGAAACAGGCACATCACGTCTGGGCTGAAGCATCTGATGGGCATCTCCTGACTCTCCGTCTTCTTTTTCCAATCACAGAAGATGGGGGACACGGAGCCCGATTGCTGTGATAAGGGGGTGGAGCTTCCATTAGTCTGAGAGACGGTGGTGGTGGTGGAGGTCGCTCGGATCCTAATAGGCCTTCCAACCAAACTACAGGAAGCCGCCTTGTGATACTTTAATGATGGAGTCTTAACTTTCATTTGATCTAATACAACACCTGGTCGTGTAGCGATGAACACTTTTTGTTCTGCAATACTGTCCTTGCCATTAAAAGTCACATGCCCAGAACAACTCCTGCTGTTTTATGTTTAAATGTTTAGTGGAAATCTTATGTCCATGAAATTTAAGAGAAAGCAACATTTTTACTGTAATATTATGTAAATAAATATTGGGAAATGGCAATCTTTTACTTAAAATACCATGTTTGAGGTCATTTCAATACCTTTGTTCAAATGATTTATTAATCTTTTCAGAACAGAACACTGTTGGGATACACTGAAGGCAGAAATGGTTATAACTACAGATATTCTTCTGCTGTTTTTTCTTCGAAGTCTCTACTTCCTTTCTAAATGAAAAATTAACCATCAATTTATCAAAATATGCTTTTGAGGGAGAAGCAATTACCAGCACATTAGTGCAAAGCCTGCCAGGATAGGGCCTTGTATCACATTCCAGACGGATTTCCCAAAATATCATAAATAATGTGAAATGTTGATGTAAATTTGAAATCTCAGATGATAAATAGCAATTTATTTTAATAAAATGAACTAGAAATACCAACTCTATAGCATTCCCTTCAAACACAATGCAAATGGATACTTGCCCTTGCAGGGCTGATGGCTATAATCGTTTTCCACCACGAAACAACCAACCCATAAAATATAACTGGAAAAGCAACATTTTAAAATGTGCAAATGAAGATACATAAATTTAAAAAAATCAAAATATAATTTCAAAGGAACTAAATCCTATTCGTTCCTAAATACGGTTAAGTGAGTTTTTTTTTTTTTAATGTATTTCACTGATAGGCAATATAAAGCCAAGTCAGGATATAATTCCTTTACAGTGGACAAAGAACCATAAGATAAGCTCCTTCATAAGAGGACATAATTCTTCCCTCTATGCATGTGATGCCAATCAACATTTGGGATGTGAACACCCACAAAGGCTTACCATCTCGCTTTTATCCTTTCCATCTTGCTCCAGGGTCTTTGGAGTTGTTAGAGGACTTCTCTATGTATTCTTGGGAGTTTGGCAAGAAAAGAAAGCTATTTTCTATGCTTGGGGACCTGAGAGATGAGCAAATTATGTGATCTGACCATGCAGAAAGTGAAGAGCACGGTTGTCTGTAGGGATTTTAAGCCAGAAATGTTCTCCTGGAAGCAGAAGCCTTCCCGTTCTTTTGTTATCTAGGCATGTGATTTATTCCTCTTTGTTTCTTTCTTTGCATCCTTGGAGACTGATAACTTAATATAAGTTTATCTACTCTAATGTAGACACAGGAATCAAGTTAAAATAAGAACTCTACCTTGCTATGGAATTATGTGGAGCATGTGTCCTTTAACAACTGTGAGATTTGAAGACATTGCAGAATTCATTTGACTTAAGGGTCCATGGGGTCATGAGAAGTAAAATTCTGCATCCTCCACAGGGAGGGGGAGTCTGAGAAGAATCACCTCTCATGGGAGCAGCTACAGCACTCTTTTCAGAAGGTGACGGCTAATTTTGTATGTCAGTTTGTCTAGGCTCTGACACCCAGTGGTCTGGTCAGATTCTAGTCTAGATGTGGCCGTGAAGGTATTTTTTAGTAGGATAGCTAACAGTTAAAGCAGGAGGTTTTAAGTCAAGCAGATGGCCCTCCATGTTATGGGTGGGCTACACCCAATCAGTAGACGCTCTTATGAACAAAAACCTGAGGCTTCCTAAAGAAGGAATTCTGCCTCCAGAACACAAAATAGACATCTTGCCCGAGTTTCCAGGCTGCTGCCCTGAAGATTTCAGACTCAAGACTGTAGCATCGATTTTGTCTGCTGGAGGAAAGCCCAACAGCAGAGAGAGGAAGTGTATTTCCAAAAGATCAAGAGTGGTTAGAGGGTGGTTAGGTGATGTCCCAGACCCAGACTCCTCGTTACGTCATCAGATGGTCCCCGGCGCTGGCTGCGACCGCCCAGCATTTTACACTGCCAGCAGAGTCTTCCCTCATGTTCTCCTGCCTCTGCAGCACAAGCAGGAGACAGCAGTTTCTTCTGAGAAAGAGGAAAGCAGACAGGCTCTCGAGGCCAGCCGCGGTGGAGGGAGGAACGGGTCCTGAGGCCGATGGCCAGGGGGTGGTCGGGTGTCTGGGAACACACAGCGGGAATGACCCTCCTGCAACCTTTCTGCCAGAACATCCGCAGCAAGACACGGGCACCCAGGAGAGATGTGGCAGGATCCTTCTGTGGAGGAAGCCGGTGGTGACGGGAGAAATCACCCCACAACAAGGCCTCGGAGCGTCCCTGAGGAAAGCCGGGCTTCCTGTAGAGTGAGCCCCAGCAGCCAGAAGGGCTCCCCCGGGACCGCACAGCTAGTGTGTCCTTCGGGAGCGAACGGAGCACTGAGCGTACACAGACACTTGGGACACGAAAGACGGTGACTAGACTCACAGACTACCAACCCCAAACCGGGATCTCTCAGGACACACCATGAAGATGCCGAGAAGTACCATTCGTATTCCCAGAGCAACAAGAGAGGCTACTGGCTCTGAGAGCCAAGAAGCAAGGGCATCAAACAGAGAAAACAAGCAAACTTTGGAAATGGGAGATGCGGCGGCTGCACGGAGTGTGCACGGGGGCGTTGAGGAACCCACCAGACGTGGAGTGAAAAGATAAAGAAAGCAGGGATATGGGGCACTTTCGAAGTCATATTGGGTCGCCCGCAAACCCGCACAGATTTAACGTACGGAATTTAAAAGAAGAAATGTTCCCTCTGAAGACGAAAGCGTGAGCAAGAAGGCGACGGCGATCGAGGGCGTGGGGGCAGAAGCAGCAGGGTTTTCCGGATGGACGGGGTGGCGGCCTGGCTCACTCTGGGTGCCCGGGGCCAGGAAGGGTTCGTGTTAGGGCTGGGCATGGGGAAGGCGTCTGAAATTGCTCCGCGTTTAATGGGGAGTCGCGGACCGATTTTCGATGCAGAGCGCGGGCACCGCACTCTCTCTTCGTCGTCCGCGGCACCCAGAACCTTCTCGAGGGAGCAGTCCTGGGGTGGGGAGCTGCCTTTCCAGAGGTTGTGTGCGTCCAGGCAGGATGGATACAGGATGCAGGGCGAGAAGCGGGGCTCGGAAGTGCGCGCTGGACGAGGGAGCGGGCGCTGGGCGGGGGGACCCGGCGCTGGGCGGGGGGACCGGGCGCTGGACGAGGGAGCGGGCGCTGGACGAGGGAGCGGGCGCTGGACGAGGGAGCGGGCGCTGGACGAGGGAGCGGGCGCTGGGCGGGGGGACCAGGATGCGAGCCGGTGAAGGGCACGAGTGTCCGCTTCCTCCTGGGTCAGAGCGGGTGAATGGACAAAGCTGGAAAAGGATAAACACTGCGAGAAAATCTGCAGATGTGGAGGTAGAACAGTCAAGGTTGGGGCATGTGGTCCTCGGGAGGACTCTGTGACTTCTGCGACAAGGCCAAATGGCCACCCACCCTCACTGATCTGGGGCTCTGGGAAGAAGGCCCCTCGGAGCGTGGGGAGTGCCACTGTCGCGGGATGGGACAGGCTTCTTGGGTCGAGAACACTGAGGGGTCCGAGGGCCAGAGAGTCCTGGGGAGCATCAGCATTTAGAGATGGGGGAGAGGAAGGGCTGCCAGAGCTGTGAAGGAAGCAGGACACTGTGCTCTCGTGGGGATCCCCCGGATCGTCACGAGGGGTCAGCGACGTGTGCTGTGGGAAGGACAGTGACAAGAGGCTCGTTGGATGGGGGCTTCACCGGCGTCTTGCGGAGACTCCAGGGGCTTCCGGTGGGACGGAGGAGAGAGACAGAAGCCCCAGGACAGATTCCCCAGCCTGTGTCCCAGCTGCCCCAGCTCCGTGTCTGGGAACAGTCCCGAGTCCTCATCAAAACCCGGTGAAACCTCTGAGTGTTTCTGGCTGGTCCTGGTGGGCATGGCCTGGGTCAGCTGAGGTGCCGACCTGTTCCTAAAGCCGAGCGTGATGGAGAAGAGGTGGGGGGGCAGCCGGGGGCAGAGACGCGGGGAGGCGGGCGTCTGTGGTGAGCGACGAGAGGCTGTCACGCCGTGTGTGCGGCCCAGGAGGACTGCAGACCTGAGAGTGAGGCCGGAGAGCGCTCCCTCCCAACAGCTGCTCCCCGGGACGAGGGACGAGCACCCACAGCTGGAAGTGCGCGTGAGGGAGCTGGTGGTGGGCTGGGGACAGGGACAGGGACATGAGGAGACCAGAAGCAAAACGTGGCGGACATGACGTCAGGCCATGAGGTAATGCAGCGTGAGGAGATCCAGGGGCGTGAAGGGACGTCTGGGCACGAGGAGTGAGTCAGGGAAGGAGGAGTGGCCCAGAGAAGGCAGGTGTGTCAAAAGACCAGCCTGTGTCCCCCACAGCCTGCTGGTCTCCTCGGGCAGGACGCTGGCTGCGTATCACAGGGGCTCTCGGGCACAGCAGCAGATAGGACTGAGGTAAGGGGCTGCTGGCCTTGTGTGCACCTGTGAAAACAAGACAAAACTGCTCTTCAACTCCCCCAGGTAATCACCAAGAACATTTTTTTTGGTTCTCAATAATGCTGAGGAACAGAGCAGGTAAATGCAAAACCATGTGACTTTCCCCAAAACAATAAAGCTTGCACCCTGCGGTATCAGTGCAAGAGGGGGGTGAGAACGCTCTCTTCCCATTTTTGATGCGGATTTTAGGTATTTTATATAAAAATACATCTTCTCACTGAAGAAGGTTCATATGCGTCATCATTCAGAGCTTACAGGGTAAAGGCCCTGGTTCCTTGTTTCCCACCCGCCTTCAGGCCACGGTGACCCCCGCCAGCCCAGAGAGCTGCGTCCACAGGACCCCACACCCTGCTGAGCAGGAACGAACCTTCTTTCCTTGCCGGTGGCAGATCAGGGAAAACAACGAAGATGAGAGTGTCTTTATGTCCGACGCATTCATCCGTGGAACTTGAATTTGATTTCAAAGATTAGCTTACAAATTAAACAATTTTTTCCCCCTTAAAACTCAAGCTGTGTTCTTCGCTCAGATTTCCGATCTACTGACACTCATCCTGCGTTGTGAATTTAGGGGACGCTTGTGCGGCTGATTGAGATGGCACTTTCCCAAGCATCTTAGCTCCACAGCCCTAAGCAAAAACAGGCATTTAGTTGAAATATGCAATTAGGAGGTCACGTGGTGAGGGAACTATTTGAGAGAGCTGTTGATAGGATGATTTTCCGTAGCTTCTTTTTCTGATTTTAAATGTGAAAAGCTCTCAAAATTACTCTTTCCATTTCTTCATCCTTCGGCCCCCTCTTCGATAAATCGGCAGCATCTTCTTGCTGCTGTTGTAAACCACTGGGCACCTCCTAGATGCTTTCCAGAAACTGCTTTACTGATGCACTAACGACAGAAGAACAATGGGTCTAGATATTTCTCCCATTTCTATAGAAAAGTTTACGCCATTCACACCCAAGGTTAACCCTGAGATGCCAGGTTCTTTATTAAGGGCTAAATCCTCCTGAAATGTGTCAAATGGTTTATGAATGGTGAGTACAGAAATGGAGAATCAGCCCCAAGTGATTTAGGAGCTACCTCTGTGATCGGTCTTATGAATGCGCGTGCAAAAGCCTCATCATGCGATTCAAAGTCAAAGAGAGATTTAGTCGCTCACATGACCACAGCATAAAATGACGACATTAGAATTAAGCATAAGGGAGAAAGGAATTGGATAACATTGGACAAGGAGTTTCATTCACTGATAAATACAGTGACAATGTGATAAGACACCAGTAGACAAATACGTCTGTATACACTATCTTTTATGTACTCAATAAAATTATCTTTTATTGATTTTTTTGGGGGGGAGAGGAAGGGCAGAGGGAGAGGCTTTGATCCAAGGAGGAGGAAACAGGCCAGAAGTCAACTGTCTACATTGTGGGGTCTGTGACAAAGGCCATTCTGAGGGCTCTGTAATCTTGCAAGTTACCTAACAATGAAGCTGGGGGATGTGGTGGGAGACATTCCCAGGGGCATGTCCATGGGCTCGTTGGTATGAGAGAGCATACCACGTTCATGTTCAAGGGGGCTGGGCTGTGGGAGCTGCGGGCAGTTGGCGCGGATTGGGATGTTCTGCTGGTAGGGTAGTTGCGCCATATTGAACAAGAATAGGGGTTGGAGGGCCGCCTGACTCTTTTGTCTAGTTATAAATGTGCAAATGTCCCGAAGCCTGAGCTGTCAGTGTAGCTAATGCATTTCCTGAAAACAAATGAAGACCAGAAATGAAGTGATTGCCACCTTGTTGTGTGGAGACAAGTCATACCTTCTGAGCTTCTGAGCACCTAGCAAGCCCATGCTGTTTTCTTCTGAAGGAGGTGAAAGTGGTTTCTGAAACTGAGTGGGGACAAGGAGTCCCACTGTGGCTGGCCTCGTCTCCATCTGTGTTGGAGCAGAAGTCCTGACAGAGGGCTGGCCAAGCGCTTCCTCCTCACGCTGCACAGACACCTGTTTCCCCCGTGGAAGGTCACCATTCTGTAGTTTATTTTCCCCATTTCAGCATGAAGTGTGTTTGAATTAAAGTTCCCCGCAAGCAATTTATTTTCACGTGTCCCTAAAACCAAAATCTTTGGAAGAATGTTATGGGTTACTAAGACATGCTATTTCTTGTGCCTTTCACAAAGTAAATACAATCTTTGATATAATCAGAAGACTTCCTTCCCCCTGTGCATTGAATCAACTTCTCCCAGAGTGGCTGTCATCTTGGGAATTAAACCCCATGTGGGGAGAGGGTCTGTAAAGATGCCCATCTGAATTATTGATTTCCATAACAGTGTGTGTGTGTGGCAGGCAGGGCAAGTTTTAATAGGTTTTCCAGAGTGGAAATGATGAAGTTGATTTCTATTCAATATTTCATCAAGGTATAATGTGCATAGAATAAAGAGCACAAATCCAAGGTTGATTTCTTAAAACACAGATTTATTATAAGGTTGATTATTTATACCTCTAAGTGCCATGGATTTTTTTTTTTTGTCCTAATGAAAGTGCTTACTTTTACATGTGTGATATGAAGTCAGAGAGTGTATCCTAAAATACCCACGTATCAACAGTAGGCAGGCCTATGCGCCTTCCCTCTGCACCCTGTCACTGGTTCTTTCTCAGATTCGTGGTTTACGACCAATTTCTCCCACGCTGTAATTTGTCTTTTCATCTCCTATCAGAGTCTTTCACAGAGAAAAATGCTTTTAATTATGATGAAGTTCAGTTTGTCATGTTTTCCTTTTATGGATCTGGCTTTTGGTGTCAAGTCTAGAAATTTTTTTTGCCTAGTTTTAGATATTGAAGGTTCCCCCCCCCAAAAGTATTATAGTGTGGAAGAGAAAAAAAATGAAAGAAGGTGGGATCAGGAGGGAGACAAACCATAAAAGACTCAATCTCACAAAACAGGCTGAGGGTTGCTGGGGGGAGGGGGTCAGGGAGAGGGCGGCTGGGTGATGGACATTGGGGAGGGTATGTGCTATGGTGAGCTGTGAAGTGTTTAAGACTGACAATTCACAGACCTGTACCCCTGGGGATAAAAAAAAAAATTATGTTTATAAAAAATTAATAAATTAATAAAAAAAGAAAAAGTATTATCGTGTGGCATTTTATGTTAAATCTCAATCCATTTTGAATTAATTTTTTCATAAGGTGGGAGGCTTCATTCAATATATGCGCATGTACTCTACAGACACCCAACTGTGCCAGCGTCATTTATTGAAAATGCGGTCTTTCCTTCACAGAGTTGTCCTGGCCGCGTGGTGGAGAGTCAGTTGGGCAAATTTGTAGGAATATACTTCTGAGTCCTGTGTCCCATTCCACGGATCTGTGCCTCTTCCTTTGCTCAGTCCACAGCCCTGACCACTGCAACTGTAACATAAGACTTAAAATCAAATAGTTGGATCCCTCTTTTGTTTTATCCTTCCTTTTCAAAATTGTTCTAGTGACTCTAGTTCTTCTGTCTTTCCATATACATCACTGAGAAATCTGAACAAAATTCCTGGCCAATCTACCAACCTTCAAAAACTCTGATTGAAAATATTAAGGAAACAAAATAAAATGAAACAAAACAAAAGACACCAGGAAAGAGACCAAGATTTGGTCACAGAAGGTTGATTGTTCACGGAAGATCCTTGCTTCCCTTTCTGAACATGGGGTTATGTCAGCAAGTGGCCGCTCACCCCCATCACCCAAGTCACATTTGGATGGAAGTCCCTAAGGGGCTGGGAGCATGAGGGATTTATTCCAATAACAATCTTGGCTCATCAGAAATTTCCTGACCAACCATCCACGTTCTTTTCTCCTTCTGACTGGCTAGAACAAAGACAAATCCCCTGACCAGGATGTTAGGAACCACATATCAAAAAGGAAAAAGCCGGATAATGGACAAGCCTGGGTTTTTAAGTTGCTATTTGGAGAGCTCCTGGAACCGGCAATACTTGCGTTAGGGGGAAAAAGATGGTGTGGACCCAAAGAAGTGAAGACTCAAAGATTAACAAACTATGGAGCTTAATTCACGGAGTTTGCTGTTAATTATGGAGGAAAAGTAAACATTATAAAAAAATTGAAGCTAGAAGTTTTCAGAGGGAGGTGTGCAGGAGACAAGGTAGGGCAAACATAGGTATCATTGTGATGGCGACTTCTCATTCTTACTCTGAGCGGCGGGCTCACGGACGTTCACTCTGCTTTACACATGGACTATAGATAATCCAGCACCTGCCATTGCTTCTTGCTCTAGGTTTTCCCTCATCATCCCTATGTCTGATGTCTGCTTCCATAACCCCTTTTACTTACCTTTCCTCAAACGCTTTTTTGTAGTACATTTGATATCACTTCCTATTCCTTCGAAGTAGTCCATGATTAAGGAACCATGGGTTATTCATTTTTTGGATACCCAATATTTGGTCCCTGGCACATTGTAGGTGTTCTAGAAGCTTAAAGAATCATCAGTATTATCCCCAAACCCCCAGATTTAGTTACATTAGGAAGCTGTTATTATTTAGGATTTTTTAAAGATCTTAGATTGAACAGAGCAATATTTCATATACACACATAAGTGCACTCACTGAAGTAATCTTTCCATAACCTGCAAACAAACAGGCCATTTCAAAGTGCTTTCATAAAACATAGATGAAGTCTGAAATCTCATACTGTGAGTTTATAAATAAGTAATACAGTTTATTATTGATTATGGATCTGGTAGTGGCATGTCCATTCAGTGTAACACAGAAATATTGAACAGATCTCATCCCCAAGTCTCTATTTGTTAGACAGCCTCCATCAGTTCTCAGTGTACCACTTGCGGTTTTGCTGGATTAATTAGCACTTCTCTTAGGAGACAAATCTTGCATCCAACATAATCCATTTCCTCTTCCTTTGAGAAATTGACATTCAACAGAAATGACTGAAGTCTGTGAGATTATTTCCCAAGGAGAATCTGTCATTTCTGTAGTACTGCGGATCTATTTTTCATGTTTTGTGGAGCAAAATGTTGCTTAGATATTTTTTAAAGTTTGTAACCTGGCAATTGTGGGTATTCTGTTTGCTTGCAATCTCTACAGGATTGGAGCATTGGGACTTCAATGGTGCAGAAGTGTTTAGGGTCAAAAATTGATTAGTTTGAGAAAAAATATGAAGTCTTTGACAAAAATGCTTTGTTTTAGAGAAAGAGAAAAAAATGTTTCTACATATGTGTCTTCAAAAAAGTTCCCAGTTTAGCATTTTTGAAGACCATCAAGTAAATTATAAGTAGTTGGGATGTCATCCTTTCAAGTATAATGACATAGTTAGAAACTTACCCTGAAAGTCAAAAGTTTTTTTCTTCTTTTTTGAAACTACTGGAAAACACTCTTCACACAATTTATGCAAGAGATAGAACCTAGTGAAATGAAATCAGTCTATATCTGAGCAGAAATTTAAAGGGAATTAGGCCACCAACCTTACAGAAATACATCATGCTGGGCGTTTTGGTGTACATTCTAGGCACTTTTGTATGTGTTGACCTTTATTTGAAAAGTTGCTTTCAATTGAGCTAAAATAATATGACATCTTACTGCCAGGACGTAGACACCATGATATCATTAGGTTATATTCAATCTAGAATCATAGTAGCTCAAATTTTGGAGACCCTAAAATTCATCCTGAAAAATCACCTGTGCTCTAGAGGTAACAGCTAGCACCTGCCATGCTAGCAAGTGAGAGAAAACCATGTGTGTGGTTTTAAACACCTCTGTCTCTGTGTCTCTGTCTCTCTCTTGCTCAGTGGGTGGAGAAATGCACTTGCTCAGTCCATTCCTTTGTGGTATGTGCCAGGAGGTACTGAAGTAGGCAGTATGGAAGTATAGAATCACCTCGAAAAATGGTAAAATAACTGGAAATGTAGCAGCAATTAAACTCAGTAATTGTATAATGCATTGAGTTTCTTGAAGAATGGGTCCTCTTCAGGGTCCAATCCAATGTGCGGTGGTCCAATAGGACATACAGTGTGTGCATATACTAAGTCCGATGGGGGCATTAATCTCCGGCTCCCCGTTTATGAGTTTCATAGGGAAAGGGAGTCCCCGTATGACTTCCACCTGGGTCTGCCCACGGAACAGCCAAGTGTCAGGAGCTGCTCACCGTGAAGAGATTAGCGTCTGCTACCTGCCGCGGCCTCTTTCCCACCCACATGCTCAGGCCTGGAAGACACCGCAGGAGGACAGTGTGGACATGGCTTCCTAGTAAGAAGGACTCAGGACAAACCCCTTCCATCCTTGGAGAGCTAAGACCCCACTCTGACCAGTGGGCCTCCAGGGCGTTTCAGGTGGTCATGGGCCTCTCATTGTGAGGCGCTCAGTGCCATGCAATCCCAGAGCACCTGACTCTTTTCCTTTCCCTGGTGCACAGCTATCCTAATGAATGTCTGGGGTGCTTATTGGAAGCTAGGAGAAGGGATTGCAAAGGAAGGAGAGATGCCACCTGACCACTTTCCTCAAGCCCACAGAGTGTCCCACACCGAGGGGCCATAGGTGGCACAGGCCTTGGGGATCCTGAATTTCATGATTCTCTCCCAAGATGACTCAGGAAGTCTGGCTGTAGACGTGGAGTTCCTTGGGAGCCCTCACCGAGCTCCTCTCAAAGACAGCTTCCATCCTGGAGACTTGCCATCCCAATGTGACTACCCTGTCACGTGTGCTTTTCAGTCCTTCAGTGCTTTATCAGGAAAGTAATTACCCATGAGAAAGTTCTTAGATCCTCTAGAGAAGGATTTTTTAAAGTGGTGCATGGACACAGTCTCAGGGTTCTCTGATGGGTATTTAAAATTCTTCCGTTTTGTCTTTTTATTAAGTGATTACAGTTCTCGTAAAATGGCTTTTTCCCCCAGTGATCATTTGCCTGTGAAAGACATTTGAGTAGAATGGGAGTTTACTTTGCTAAATCAAGGTTTTCAAAAGTAGAGAGTATGGTTGAAGATAATGAAAGATCAATGGGAAAAGTTAGGAAATTTCTGCTCGAGAAAAGCCAGTCTCTTTAAATAAAATGACTTATGAATTGTTTTGAAGGATTTGATGGAAATATAAAATCTAAAATATGCATTCTGTTTTCTTAGGTCTGCATTCAGAACATTTTGAGTAATGAATTCTTGGTGTATGATGTATTTTAAATTTTTTTTAGCTGTGTAGGAGAACATTGACAGAAGCACAATTATCCAATATTTACCTGAAGTAATTTATGGGGAAATACATACAATTGGCCTCAGAATCCCACAGGTTTGAACTGTGCAGGTCTACTTATGTGCAGATTTTCTCAGTAAGTACACAGTACATACTGCAAATGTATTTTCTCTGCCTTATGATTTTTTTTCATTTATTTATTTTCAGCATAACAGTATCATTATTTTTTCACCACACCCAGTGCTCCATGCAATACATGCCCTCCTTAATGCCCACCACTAGGCTCACCCAATCCCCTGCCCCCTTCAAAACCCTCAGTTTGTTTCTCAGAGTCCATAGTCCCTCATGGTTCATCTCCCCTTCCAATTTCCCCCAAATCACTTCTCCTCCCTATCTCCCAATGTCCTCCATGTTAATCCTTATGCTCCACAAATAAGCGAAACCATATGATAATTGACTCTCTCTGCTTGACTTATTTCATAATCTTTTGATTATTTCTTTTCATAATCTTTTGATTATTTTGATTATTTCATAATCTTTTCCAGCCCCATCCATGTTGCTACAAAAGTTGGGTATTCGTCCTTTCTGATGGAGGCATCATACTCCAGAGTGTATATGGACCACATCTTCCTTATCCATTCGTCCGTTGAAGGGCATCTTGGTTCTTTCCACAGTTTGGCAACCATGACCATTGCTGCTATGAACATTGGGGTACAGATGGCCCTTCTTTTCACTACATCTGTATCTTTGGGTAAGTACCCCATAGTGCATTTGCTGGGTCATAGGGAAGAGTGGCTACACCAACTTGCATTCCCACCAACAGCGTAAGAGGCTTCCCCTTTCTCCATGCCCTCTCTAACACACACTATTTACTCTCTTGTTCATTTTGGCCATTCTAACTGGTGTAAGGTGGTATCTCAATGTGAATCTCCCTGATGGCTACTGGTAATGAATATTTTTTTCATGTGTCTGTTAGCCATTCATATGCCTTCTTTGGAGAAGTGTCAATCCAGTGGATTGATGGGCTCCATAGTTAAGGGCAAACCAATCCCCAGTCTCTTGCATTATTCTCTACTAGACAGAGCCCCTCATACTTCTACTTCAGGATTCCCACCGCTGTCTGGCCAAGCCCCCTCTGTCCTGCCTCTGGCCCCAGCCAGCTACCCTCTTCAAGAAGAGACTATCACTGTGCTGCTTGTCACCAATTTTCCTGCCTCTTTAAAATTTAAAACAAAATCATTCAATAGCAAGTGGAAAGCATAATTAACCATGGCTTTCTTTTCTCATCTTCCAAGGGAGGAAAACCTTGAAATGACCCAGGGTAAATGTATATGCAAGCAGCTCCCTTTTTTCCGATATGAGGTCATTACAGAGAGAAGTTTTAAAAGAGCTTTTAAGAGAGCATCTCTCTCCCTTTCCAGCCCCTATCTAGAAAACTGGTGAATCTGACTCAGATAAGTATCTCAGGAGGAAAATTTATATCATTTAACCTAAAGGAAATGAATAAGTTAGTACCTAATTAGTTGGTGAATCACCTCACAGTTTCTTGAGAAATGGAATACATTTATACTTTTAATAAGAGTTGGAAAAAGAAGTTGAACTTGTGAATATATTTTTACTGCCTGAGACACCAAAACTCCTCTAATCGCTGCCGTCCTGCAGCAACGAGCTGGAGCTCTCTCCGTGTCTCGTCACCTGGTTGTTTCCGTCTTGCTGTGAACAATGTGTGGAGACTCCTTGCCACCTTCCCTTCCCGAGAGATCGGTCTCTACACATCTCCCACCTTGGAGTCTGTTTACAACCACACCTGAGCTTGATGTACGCGTCCATCTCTGTACTGTACATGATCCGGATGATATTTCTGCCAAAGCATGAGACCAGATCCCTTGCTTTCTCTGAGGAAGACGGAAAAGTGATTATGTCTGACTCACTGCATTTGGTGGAGAAATTCCTCACAGCGGTCTTGCCACACGAAGAACAAAGATGGGAAGTGCATCGACCCCTGGCTTCTCCACTGAGGACAAAAAATGTTTGGAATAATCTGAGTGTGATACATTCAGTGGGCCCGGTTTCGTAATTGGGCAGGATCATTATATTAAGAGACTATGCAAGTCCAGGACCTTTCCTGTATGTTAATTCCCCTGGTTCTGCAACCGAGTGGGTCCATCATTCAGGGGAACTTTTCTCTGCAGAACCCACATTCTTGAGTTATCAGGTGATGGTGGTTAGCGGGGTGTGAGGAGTCATCCACTTAATTTTTGTAAAAGCGATTCATTGTCCATTTTATTTTTGTTCCCTTTACGTCGTATGTGTTAAGTCAATCTCTTTTTAAAAATTCAGTTGCACAGGGGAGTGAAGAGTCTGCCTTCGGCTCAGGTCATGATCTCAGGGTCCTGGGATGGAGCCCTGCATCTCTCTCCCTGCTCAGCCGGGAGCCTGCTTTTCCCTCTGCCTCTGCTGCTGCTCCCCCTGCTTGGGCTCTCTCTCTCTCTCTCTTTCAGATAAATAAATAAATAAATAAATCTTCAACAAATATTTAGTTTCACAAGAAAAACCACCAAGTCACTTTGAATAAGTAAACTCAATCAGTAGTAGGACCTCCTGTCCCATTCTGTTAGGAACTGTGACCTTGATCATTTGTGGTTTTCCCTGGGATTGTGTCAGGGTTCCAGGGAGAGTATTTCTTCCTGCAGTATTGGCGCAGGTTGTGACCAGGAACCTGGGGTCCCCAAGAGTGCCGTCCTGCTTATCGAGCTGTCCTGCGTCTGGTGGTCTGTCAGTTGTCCAGGAGTCTGAGGATGTTTTACTGAGATTCTCTGTAACCCACACTGTGTAGATAAACTGGGTGGCGCCTCCTCTGGGGGTTCCCCAGACTGAAGGGAAAGTCCTTTTTTCTGGACGTCTGTTCCGTTTCCCCACTCGCTCCACACCCAGGGCTCCACGTTCCCCAGCGCTCCCAACTGGGGAAGAGAACAGACGCCCTCCCCACCGCCCCATGGCCTCTCCCAGACATTCTGCCCCTCACATACCTTGTTTTCCCACATCATTCCATTCCCTTTGTAAACACTGGCAGTTCTCCTAAGGATTCGGATTTTAGGACTTCGCGATCTACTTGAGTGTGGGGAACAAAAACAGAAAATAGAGAAATAAACAAGAGTATCTCAACGCTTTGACCTGGCTTCATGCTAACGTTACTTTAATTAGAAAGCCCGGATGGGTGAGAGTGCTGGGCATGGAGTTTGGAGTCCTGAGAAAAATATATAATTTATCTTTTCATTTTCGTGTGTATCCCTAGAGCTAAGCATTGTGCTGGGCAAGGAGTCGTTGCTAAAAAATGCTCTTGAATAAGGACAACTGAACTTCTTCATCTTGTGACATAATGTACACCAGACGGACATCCAGAGCTTCCCAGTTCTTCTTATGTACTTTCACATCACATCACGTTTTTAAGTCTAAAGCTAAATCGTTATAATTCTTTGCATTTCAAGTAACTCATTTTTTTTTTTCAAGGACTTTATTTATTTCACAGAGGGGGAGCACAGGCAGGGGAAGGGTAGAGGGAGGAAGCAGGCTCCCCACTGAGCAGGGAGCCCGGTGCAGGGCTGGATCCCGGGACCCTGAGACCATGACCTGAGCTGAGATCAAGACTCAGACACTGAACAGACTGAGCCCTCCAAGACATTCCTGTTAATTCCCATTTTTTCTGCCCTTATTCAGACTCTCTGTCTTCTGTCTGCCTATAGCCATTTCCTAAGTTGTGGTCCTTAGTGTTTTTACCTTGTTTGGTCTGTTTTGTTGCTACTCCGTGCAATTCCATCCTGAGAAGTGCGTCTTCTGTGGACATCGGTGTGTGGATTTCCTTCCTGGATCCCGTTTCTCCCATGGCTCCTGCTGCAGGTGACGGCTTCTGGCTCGTGCCCGCGGCTCCCACCTTCTCTTTTCGGCTCCACCTCCCCCGGCCGCTCGTGGCCTGCTCCCTGCTCCTTCATTCTTGTTCACGAGGTGAACTTGCACAGGCCGACGCCCACAGCTGGAACGGCCTGGCTGTCGACCCACGTTTCTTTTTTGAACTTGTCATCATGTTTGAAGATGCAACGGAGCTGTCCCCTCCCCTGAAGGCCCCTTGTCCCCGGAGCTTCCAGAAGATTTGGAACTATGCTTGTAATGGAATTTCTGATGCCTTTCCAAGTGAATGCCTTTGGAGGGAGCTTGTTTCGGTGATGGAGGTGGGGCCCGTGAAGTCCATGGCTTTCCTATCCTTGCCCGAACCCGGTGTATCTGTACCTGCCCATGGGGGTGGGTGCTCGGCACGTCAACCACTCCCTCCTTCCTCCTTCTCTGGGTCCTGGGGGTTCCTCAGAGGACAACCCAAGTCTCATGATGTGATCGTGAGTAACAGAGAGCTTTCTGGAACATCCCAGACCTTGGGCCTCGTTCCCACAACCCCAGGCCGTCTGACATGTGCTCTACAGTCCCTCACAGGCTTCAGGGAGCTGGAGAGGAGCTGAGGGTGGCCTTGGCCTCAGGACAGACCCCTCCGTCCCCGTTCCAGCCGCGGCTCAGGGACAACCTCCAGCTCCGAGGACAAGCTTCCTCTTTCACGGAACTCCTGGGTCCCTCCTCCCTGGAGGGTAACTGAGACATCTGCCTCCTAGAGGGCAGAGTGTCACCAGGGCCAGCCCATTTCCTTCAGGAGACAAGGGAGCGTCGCACTTACATTCCTCGGGAGAACCATGCACAATTCCTCATTGGGTCTTGATGAAACATCGAAAAGAATACGACACTCTGGGTGTCCACTGCTCCGTGTGTCTGGCTGCGGTCTCCCGTCTCTAGCTGTAGGATGGGCCTTCAAAGGGAAGAATCAGATCTGGTTTTGTTTGTACAAGAAAGTCTGTGTGCAGAGAATATTTGTGAACAACACGCATGTTGGCTGGTCATGAGCTAAGTGGATGACAAGCATAAGGTTCACAAAAATACAAGTGTCCGCAGGTTTAGGCAGCGCCGTAAAGCCCGGTGCGGGCCGGAGCGCGTTTGGGCAGAGTCAGGAGAGCCGGTGGCGTGAGGGCTCCCGAGCGAGCGCAACACCTTCCTCGTCGTCGGTGCGGAGCAGCTGGTCCTGGCGTCGGGAAAGCGGGTCCGGCTCTGCTGGTCTCTCACTTCTCCAGAGACACTAGGGCAGATTTTCACACGCTTTCGTCTAATTTTTAAACATGGGCTGTGAACTGAAAGTGTTTTGTAAACAATCTGTCCATAAAGTGAAATGTTCCCGCAGGCCAGATGTGACCTGGAGGCAGCGGCTCTGAATCCTCTCGGTTCGAGAATGAACAAGAAAACGGAAGAGGAGGAGGAGGGCCGAGTAGGTGGAAAGTGACGTGGGGAAGCTCGGGTCGTCCTGGGGACCGAAGACCGTGCTGTGAAGGGCGAAGACAATGCGGGATGAAGGCAGGAGGCGTAAACGTCGGGCGAGGGGAGGGCGACGGGGAGCATCCACGGCCCTGTGTGGAAAAGGCCGCGCGCGCCGTACAACGGCTGTGCAGTTGCCCCCAGTTCTGCAATAAACGCGACCATCTGATGCAACGGCACACGGTCCCCCTGAGGGGAAGGACAGTGGACAGTCTTAGTCTCTGAGAGAGAAAACGTTTGCAATACCGTGTGTCCCGTATGGTCGACAGGACCCTGGCATGACTTCCCCTCCTAGTCGCCCCTGGGATGAGGCAGAGTCTCGCACAAATCAAATCAGCATTTCTTCAGGGACTGGACTACCTCGTCTATCAGGATGCAGCTTTCTGTTTCCAACAAGTCTGTCTGCCACATGGAGAATATGTTATCACGACGTCAGGTTGTGTCTCTTACGCATCTTAGGGAGCGTGTATCCCCGGCGAATTCTCGCAGACTTCGTGTAAGCACAGTGTCTGTAACAGAACTCTCTGTTGTGATCTTAGCCGGCACGGTCAGGAAAGGCTGTGCTGACGGACAGTCCGTTCACAGCCTGTCCCTTCATCAAAGCAAATCTATGTGCTCGGGAACGGTTCAGGTGGAAACTGAAGGCAGACTCGGCTTACGCGTGTGCAAGCTGGAAGAGAGGACTCACCCGGCCGGCCACGGTCTAGAGCAAGAAGCTCCCTTCGGGGACGTGGAACACAAGGTAGTTCTCCGGCCCTCACCGAAGTCTGCCCAGGCTGTCACGGGCTGGGGTTTCGCACAACACAGACATACCAACCCGCAGTCTGGAGGCCGGAAGCCCGGGATCCAGGTGTGAACAGGGCTGGTTTCTCCCGAGTCCTCTGCCCGTGCTGTGTGGACACCACCCTCCCCCGTGTCCTCCCTCGGTCATCCTTCTGCGTGTGTCCGAGTCCTTATCAGGACACCAGTCCTACTGGCGTGGGGCCACCCTCCATAAGGTCACAGCCGCCTTTTGCATATGCGTCTCTCTCTTTTTCCGTTGCGGTCTAGTGCTTATGCGGATGCATCACATCCCTGGGAAGGCGTCCCGGCGTCTCCGTCCTACTTGTCTCCTTCTTTCTACTTCGTGGTCCTGATGCCGGCTGAGGCGTGTGTATGAAACCAGACTGCTGGGACGGAAGCAGATGATTTTGCCTTTTTTCCAGATCTTTGAGTCGTAGATCAGAGCCGGGGCTCATCACCCCACACTCGTGTGACCTGCCGGCAAGGTTTACAGCCGTCTCCCCGGCTCCGTAATCATCAGGAGCATCTACTTCGCTGGTGTAACCGTGCTTCGTCGTTACAGTCAGAAGCCGGAGAGGACTTCGGAGCATGACCTGGTAAGAACCTAGTGTTCGTGTGTCTGGCTTTGTTGGGGCTCTTGAGAGCTTCTGCCCCAGGCACCGTCACGGCGGTGTGGAAAGACGTGGAAAGAGCTCGGTCATCTCTTTAAAGACCCCATCTCCAAACACAATCACATTCTGAGATCCTTGGGGTTAGGAATTCTATGTATGAATTTTGGGAGGGACACAGTTTAGTCCATAACACTCTCCATGTTTTTGTTTTTGTTTTTGTTTAATTTTAGAATGGTTTTTAGTTGATCTTCACATATGAGGAATGATAACTATTTTCTTTCTTACGGTTGTTTTCTGGGGTTGCCTCTACTGCCCCATTTCAGACTTGGAGGACCCCCGTGTATCTCCACATCCTGTGTCATTTCCATGATTACTGACCACCCAGCTTTTAACCGTATTGTATGTGTCTTGCTCTCATTTTTATCTCTCTGACTCAAAAACTTTACCTTTGTGATGAGGGTTTTTAATACTTTGCATTACTTCCTTGGCTAACGATAACTTTAAATGAGTGTAAAAGCACCCTCAGGGTATATGTTAGAAAATTATAAATAAGGACAGGCAGAGGGAGAGACTGTCAAGCAGAATCCCCAGTAAGCATGGAGCCTGGTGCGGGGCTCAACCTCAGACGAGATCGGGCGCGTTCAGGGTGGTATGGCCGTAGACCGGGGCTCAACCTCAGAACCCCAGATCTTCACTGGCATTTTCCAAATATCATCATCGGCTCCCTTAATGCACATTAAAAAATGACTTTAATTTTTAGAGCGAGTCTTCGGCTTTCAGAACTATCCAGTAGAACAACAATCAGTGTTATCACTGAAGGACTGGGTGCCGAGAGTCGCTCTGTTTCCCTTCCTCTCCCCCTTAAACATTCCCTGTTATTAGCATCTCACCCTACTCAGCGATTTGTTATAACTTACGCGTCAGTGTTTGGGTCCAGTCATTTAAAGTGACTTAGGAGAAGAAATAAAGATAATGAAGATAATCCCTGAGCACAGACGGTTGCACATGAAATATCTATCAGCTCTTGCTGCTGTTAAATGCTTGACCATTTATTCGGACCTGAACATGTCCTCCTGCCATGATGTTTCTCACCACTGCTGTGCTCAGCTTCCTCTTGGACTGTCTTCCTGTCCTCATCTCTGACTGAATGCTCTCATGTCTTTTCTTTGGCCGTCTCAAACGGGATTACTAAACTTGTCACATTGCTGGAAAGCTAAGAACACAAGTATCTTGACTAAGATCAAATAGCGAGAAAGTGCTGAGCCATCAGTGAGCTCAGTCTGTGTGGGTTTCCCAGCCACTGATGGGTGTGGCTTCCTCATGGTCCAACATTGGAGGCAGAGCGAGGGGGTCCTGGGAGAGAGTGTGTTCTTGGCGGTGACTCTGCATGGCCCTGTCCTGGGAAGATCAGGAATTATCGGGATCAGAACCACATAGGCAAATGAGCTAAGTTTAGAAAATGCTTAATTGGTCATCTCAGATGTTTTTTTAAAAAAGCATTCTCCTCTAGCATAAGACTGATGATATAATTTCATGCTTAAATATCTTTCATGGGGACCAAAATCCAAATCAAGTCCTTACTTCTTTAAAGTGTTTACAAGACCTACATAAAAACATAGCCCTGGAAGTCTCCATGAGCTTTCTACGCATCCAGAGCTCATTGAGTGGTTGGCTTGGGTTGTTGCACAAGTCAAAGCATCAGTGATACTCTATGTCCTCTACCTGCTGGTGAAACCATGGGCTCATGCTCACTCGCAAAGTATCTGCTCTAATTCCAGGGGCTGTTCTTGTTTGTCTGTGGTGATCTATCCTCTTAGCAATCTTCCAGGGCACAGTCCGAGATTATTAACCTGGTCACATTGCTGTATGTTAGATCTCCAGAGCGTATTCATCTTATAACAGAAAGTCTGTGCCCTTTGACCAGGGTCTCTCTATCCTGCCAACCCCCATGCTACTCTTGACTATGTTCTTGCGACATCGAACATCGATCGTTGTGATTATTTCATAATGTATATCAAAACAACAAACAGACATAATTTTATTTGTCAGTTGTCTGTCAACAAAGCTGAAAAACAATCACCACCTGTTCATTAAGACTTCCTGAATCCCGATTCCCAGCAGCTTGCCTGTTCACCCACTGCGCTCCCTCAGATTGTGGTCTCAGGTCTGCTGGTCTGCTTTTGTCCCTTGTTCTCCTCAAGACAGGAGCTCCTGAGTACCTGGGAAAGTGATAGAACATAACTTGTTTTCCAGATCAGATCGATGACTTGATCCACATTGTCACTGGCTGTGTGAAGTACTGATGCCATTAAATGCTTACCCTTCAGTGTGGGGCTGGGTGAGAGTGGGGCATGAGGTCACCGAGGAGACCATGAGTGTAACAAGATTCAGCTTGCTGTGACCACTACAAGTGAAGAGGGGCTGAGAAATAGCCGGGAACTCAGGAGGGCATTGTTGGCAAGGGAATGTGCATCCTATTTGCTTATTTAAATCTTAAGGGTTCCTGCTTCTGGCCTCTCTATGTCCAGAAAGTCTACTCTCGGTTGCTTCCTAGGTATTTGCACAACTTTACTATCTTCCCCAGGCAGATAGTGAGCAGGCTAATGTATCAACCTGACCATTTCTTACCTGTGCTGGTTTCCTTACTTTCAGTGAAGTGCAGCTGATCTGAGACGTTTGATCTTGCCGATGCCTGTTCCTCCTGCTGGCTAACTTGCCTTCTGTGGTCGTCAGCAGGTGGGAGGCCATGTGCTCTGCCTGACCCTGGAGTCTTCCTTCCCTACTCCTCCACGAGGATGGTTTGCTTACTCCGTTCATGCTGACCCCAAACTCTGATCACTGAGGGCACAAGTGGGTTTGAAGAATGATCGTTTAGCTGCTGACTCCTCTAGTTCTGTTCTGTTACAGGTTTATCAGAATGGATTAGATTTATTTATTTTTTCCTGAAAAAAAGTGTTTGATGTGATTCATTTTTAAATTGGAGTAGAGGACTCGGCAAAATGACTCTGTGGTCCTTTCCTATTTTCTTCTTATCTTATGAAGTGAAATTTAATATTTTAACCTGCACTGAAATATTCATGTAAAGGAACACAGATTTCCATATAAAGCAGAAATATCCAATCCATTCTGAATTTTTTTTGTAGTACTGCATTTTCTAAGTCAATGTTTGCAAAAAAAAAACCTATTCAGTTTTTTTTCCCTTTTTAGTAAAGCTCATTTATTTCAAGAGCAGCTTCTATTTGAATCAACCCCTACTCTTCTTTCACTATGTGCACTGAATTTTGTGAGATGTTAAGATGGTGACCTGGTTATCACGAGTTAATTTAATTGTCAAGTTTAGCTCTAGCTCTGACACTTAATAAATAACAATAAAGAGGTTATGAACAATCCCAAGATAGAGGCATTGGTTGTGGACTGTTTAGTCAAAATATATTACTAATTTCCTATTTACAGCTGAAAGATCAGCCATGCATTGTTTCTCTGGAAGAATCTAAGTATTAGTGACATGGGCCAAACAAATCTTGAACAAGCCATTATAAATCTCGTTGCCTTGTCTAGCAGTAGCGTCCCATACACTCTGTGCAACCTTGTCACAGAAGGTCATATCAGAGAGGGTTCGAGCACCCAAGATGGGTGCTCATTCTTAACATAATTCCAATGAGATTCACGTTATTTCCCATCATATTCTGAAAGAGAATCTGGCAATAATTGATGACGATTTACTTAGAAGAACCCTTAAAATGTGATCTTATTGAACTTATTAAATATTTCTTGGGATATCTACATTCAAAAATTATTTTTAAAGCAGATTAGAGAAGGAATGGACTATGAAGTAATGTCTTTATGGGATCTGTCTTGGACGGTGCCTGTAAGTATCTGTTCCAAAACACAATTAGACCTCATTCCTTTGGACTTCTGCTCTCAGTTTGCCCACTGTCCAGCATTCTGTCATTCCAGATGCTCTCGATGTTTGTTTATTAGATTCATGACCAATACCTGTGTTAAAAAACTGATTTCTCCAAAGTCAGATATGGTTCTCTGTTTTTTCTTCTCAGTCAGTATATTTTTGCTTCTTCTTCTTCTCTGAGCCCTTGGTTTATTATTAAATCTTTCAAAATGACATTCCATGCCATGATCTCCACTCCCTAATAACTCAGTTTGACACCTTAGACATTGCTGCCAAGCCTCTGGCTATGTTGGTAATAGCGCACTGCTCTTGCATTATCTAATGTTTAATCTTGATAGTAACATGACGGGTCCTGCTAAATAAATCACTTCATGCTCTGATTTAATTTCAAATGCTTTTTTGGTTGGAGTGGCAAAAACTACACTATATATATATATATATATATATATATATATATATATATATATACAGAGAGAGAGAGAGAGAGAGAGAGAGAGAGAGAGAAATATTAACATATATAAGGATATATATGGTTTCTACCTTGGGCAAATCCTTCAATCTATTGCCTACCAGTGACCAATGACCTAAACTCAGTCTTAGAAGGGACATAATAAGATGGTACATTAGATTTTCTTTAAGTGCTCTAAAAATGTATTCCATGTATCATATACAAATATCAGATATTGTGTCCAAAATACTTACAAAAAAACAATGCCATTTTTAGTAAGAAAAATAGGACTATAATTTTCTAAAATATTATCATATTGTTATGGCTTCTCTCAAGCTGCAGATATTTAAAAGACCTCATTTAGTATAATTATTATGCATTTCTCATCTGAGAGGAAATATGTTTTAATGGCAAACAACTTACACTGAGCAATAAATAGAACAAAAACAGATGATTATACCACCAAGACTCTTATGGAAATCAGCTCAGAGATCTACTTTGGGAAAAGGTATCTATGGTGAGCAAAAACTCAAAAATGTGAGTAGAAATATTTGAAAACCCATAACTTGCCAAAATTAGTGTTCTAAACATATCAGGTTTGAATGTGACCTGTCATGTGTCGGTGTCTTAAGGAAAACTTTGAATTGAGATCTGGTGTTTTCTGGTTAAGGGCCGGGATTTCATGATTCCAGTTGGCACCCTATGTGTCTTACCTTGTCTATCATTGCCTTGTCTTAGCATATTGATGACTTGCTGCTGACACAAACTCTTTCTTGGGGCCTTTGGAATTTCCTACAACACCTCTCTTAAACTTAGTATATTAGCTCAGGCTGCTTTAATAAAATATCATTGACAGATTGGCTTAAACCACAGGAATTTATAGCTCACAGTTGTGGAGGTGAAAGTCCAAGATTAAGGTGCCAGTAGGGCGGAGGGCCCTCTGGTTTGCCAGTAAGCTGGAAAACTCTTGGCAGAGGGCGGTCTTCTTTCTGTGCCGTCATGTGGCAGAAAGAGACACAGAGTGGGGTGATGGGCTCTGGCCTCTTCCTCTTCTTAAAAGGATACTAGTTTCATCAGGGGGGCTCCCCCCATGACCTCCTTTAAGCCTATTTATCTCCCAAAGGCCTCACCTCCTACTACCATCGCACTGGAGGTTAGGGCTTCAATATATAAATTTTGAGGGACACCAACGCTCATAGAACATACATTTCCTCTCCAAGTGTACCTTGGGTGAAAGTCCTTGTCTGACTCCCTTTGGAGCTCAGCATTATGAGGCTCTGTTCATCTCTCACACACTCCATCCATAGCTTCTGTTTCTGGCCATTGTTATATTGGTCTGCATTTCGATAGAACGTATCTCTTTCCAAAATGTAAAAGAAGTATGATTTTTGCTAAAGAAATATTAACTCATATGCTTTGAAAGTAATTTGGATAGCACCATTAAACAGATTTCCGAGTATCAGATAGTCTCAGCTATGATTTTTCTAGAGATAGCCTGATTCTCTATGGATAGTTGATAATATTCCTTCCAAACATTGAGTTAAGTATTCTAATCAAATTTGTAGTTCTTAAGAGTGTGTCTGGTTTAGAAAGTTAAGAAAAATATATCACAAGCTGATCATGGTTTGAGAAGTTAATATTGTGTGCTTACTGTGGAAGAATTTCTTTCTCATTTTTCTCATTGTTGCAGCTAACCATCATATTAGTAGAGTTTTCCTTAAACATGTCCCATAATTCCCTTGTACATAACTTTTTTTCAGCTTTGTTGAGATATAATCGACAAACACATATCCTAGATATTTAAGGTGTACAACACAATAATTTGGTATACAGGTACATTGAAATAGTTATATTCAGACTGATTAACACACTCGTCACCTCACATAGTTTAATCTCTCTCACTTTATCTCTCTCTCTCTCTCTCTCTTTTTGTAGGGAAACATTAATTGGATTTTGTCTAAGATTTGTAGCTGAGTACATCAGGAGTGGTGGTCCAGGGACCAAGCTTGCCGTATTACCAAAGATACAAGTCTTTATCATTTTCAAAGAAAAAGGAGATGTTTGTCCCAGGGCATGCACGCTTCATTTCTCAGGAGTCAGTAAGCAAATGCAGAGTCTGATCTCCAAATCAAGAATTCCTTCATAAGCAGAATTCAAATCTGCCTTCCGCCTTGCATTTACATTTTGTGAATCCTGCAAGATTTAGTCATGAATAGGAATCACACAGAGACATACACACACGCGCGCGCACACACACACACACACACACACACACACAGAGAGAAATTTCCATATTCCCTCCCAGGTTCAGAGTCTCAGATAATCGCTCTCCTCATGCATATGAGGATATTATTAACACGATGTGTGTGATGCAGTCAAGGAATGCTTAGGGGGATGCTGCTTTCCTGCATGGATTCAATATCAATGCAGGTATTTTTGTCATTTAATATGTGATATTTGACTTATAAGTTTGGTAATGCCATGGTTTTTGAAGTCTCAGTCATAATTAACCCTCTGTAGTATGTCTAAGATGCACAGATGTAGTATAAGAGAGTAGTCCCCTTGCCCGTTTTTCCTGCTTCACTATGGGTGCATGTAACATACGAGGTCTCAAGTGGGTAAGTCATGACTTTCAGGCTCTCACACCAACCTTTACACTCTGCTGATTCTTTCTAAGGGTGTTTTCCACTCAGTTTTATGAATTTAGACTTACAGATGAGTCAACTTTGTATGTTTGAGATCTTTCATGGAGTCATAAAAATTACATCAGAAAATGAGTCTCTATTTCTACTGAAGGAATTGTTGGTTTGTTTGTTTGTTGTAGATCTTACAAACATCCATAGTCTTGTAGTCAAAACTTATCTGGGAGTATTACACCCCAACAAGCTGAACTTTAATCATTTGGTGAGAACTCTGGAGATCCTCTCTGGAACGGGGCTTTTCTGTGTTGTCCAACCTTCTCCTGTCTATGGGTCCAGGAGCTGAGAGCATCGTGCTTGGAGAACGGTGATCATTGTCATGTCATTGGGACGTAGCTTTTGGGTGTACACGCAGGCTTTAAAATGTGATACACCAGACATAGCTGTCATTGTTAAAATATGAAAGTATCTTCTTATGTGAATTAAAAGCCTCTTTGTAAGCCACAGTCAACCTCTCGATAAATTCCAAAGGTGAGAAAGGAGAGCCCTTGAAAACGTTCTTGCATATACAGAGAATTTTGCATTCTGTCAATCTTGAGTGGGGCTACCCTGCAGCTCTGAAGGAACCACCAGTAATGCCAACAAGACCACACACCTCATTGTGGAGATAGAATGTGACACTGTGGCTGTCTTCTGATTCCTTTCTTTTCCACTTGATGGAAAGGTCCTATTTTAGATACCGACATACCCACATAAAATTATCTTTCTGTTCAAAATGAAACAAGTAACCAGCAATTGAGCCAGGCCAGGAACTTTCCAGAACAGTTCAAATATGGCTGCATACGGTGTGGTCAGCTCTCCACTGTTTTCACACCACCACCACGGCCAGGTGCTACTCTGAACCCCGTTGGTTTATGATCTCACATACCTATAAACCCTCCTAAGATAACGGAAATGAACAGGGGGGTGATTTTGTTCATCTGAGCCTGATTTTACTCTGAAGCATGAGGGAGTCATGATTTCAGCGACAGCGAATCTCCCATCTAGATTTCCAGCGTGGGAGATTCAGTCCAGAAACACGAGGCCGGTCACATCTCGTCCTCCACGCTCACACGTCGTAACTTCAACAAAGGAAGATTAAATCATCCTCCTTAATTTGTAAAAAGGAAACAGTGTTAATTTTCTCGCCGTCTTGTGCATTTCTCGCATTTTGCAGCAGAGTAAAATTACATGGAAGCGTGTCCATAGGCTCTGCAGGGAAAGTACAGACATAACTTCTGTAGTGTGGCATGAGCCCACGCACACGCACACGCGCACACGCGATGTACACACGTGGCCTTTCAGATGCCTTTTTTCTCCCAAGGCCCTCCCCTCCCTTCTGTGTCTCCCAGTTTCCGAATCTGCTTCTGTGCACTCTCCTCCGCTTCCAACTGACATTAAACTACTTGAGCCTTTAGGTCCTTCTGCCTGATGCTCGTGCACATGGTTACATGAAGAAGAAAATGCATTTGGGTAGGAAGTGTAGAATTACCAAACATTCTGTGCTTCTCAGGAGCTTTAAGAAACCCAGATGAAACTACAGAGTGAAAGTGACCTCAAGTGTCCTCAGTTTTGGTGCGGAGTTTTGTAGGCACAGGGAGGACCACCGGATAACGGGAAGAAAGTAAGCGCGTGTTAACACGATCTCTCCATCAATACAAGGGCATTATCCATTTCTAAAGAAAAATAAATTTAGTAAATCTAATGATTAGCAGTGATTTGTGGGTGAGTGCTTTGTACATCGTGAAACGAGCGCTGTGCACATACGTGTGTTCACGCGTGGCTGACGGAGCCGTAACTGTCACAAAAAACATAATGCAGACAGTTTGAGTCATTTGAGTTAATGTTTTTCTTTGTGTTAATTTCAGCATAAAAAAGAGACGCATGGATTTAAAAAAGTGTTAAGGAAGAAGAGATCCCATTGTGGTTTTCATTTTTTTCCTTTTTCGTTCAGCTTTATTGATGTATAGTTAATACATAAACACTCCACGTATTTGTTGAATACATTTTGGTGAGTTTGGACACGCACACCCGTGATTCTGTCCCCACAATCGAGGTAATAGACACAACTGTCACCTCCACAAAATTGCTGATCTCCCTTCCCCTCTTTTTCTGTCTTGTGAGGAGAGGACTTGACCTGAGATGCGCCGTCTCCGCAGGATGCTCGGGTCCGCAGTGCTGGGAAGTGCGAACAACACGCCCTGCGACCGACCTCCAGAACTCACCTGCAGAACAGTCGCGTAGCCCCCCGGACAGCAGTCAGTGAGAAGAAGGGGTATTCGAGGGGTTAAGAGCCTTTCGTGTCATTTCGTTCCAGACATGGCTGTTCTTTCATCTAAACATCGAATTCAGGTTTTCACAGACCATGTGATGGTTCACAAAATAAGTGTGATGGTTGTCTGTTGTCGAGTGTCCGGACTTCTGTCCCAGGACGCCACAGGCTGGTGGTGTATAAGCCGCAGACATGTGCCTCTCGCAGCTCTGGAGCTTGGGGGGCCAGGAGCAGGGGACCAGCAGATCTGGGGTCTGCTGAGGATCCACTTCCTGGCTCCTACACCGCATCGTCCCACAGTGTCCCCGAGAGAGGGAGGTGCGGTGGGCTCCTGGGGTCTCTGTTCCAAGGGCGCCAATCGCATCCCAGGGGACCCAGCCTCAACACCTTCTCACCCCCAAAGCTCCGCCTTCCTGTACCATCCCCTTGGGGCTGGAGTTGACCTGTGAATTTGAGAAGACACAAACTCGCAAACACCCGATCTACAGCTGCCACCTTCAGTCAGTAAAACTGCTCTCCTTTGAGAACCAGACTGGGACATCATCATACATTTCTGATGAAAATTTAATACATAACTGGAAAACAAATGCCGGATGTCCTACAATTCACTTAGAGATAAAGTATAATTTTCATATCAGCAGGCTTGCAAATATTTACTTTGATTGTGGTTTGAAAATGTGATAGAGTGCCTCCATTTTCTTCCATAAATATGAGCTTGTATGTGTAAATAATCCAGATGTAGGAAATAAAGACAATTTATGTAACTTCTTCATGAATTCCTATAAGCCTTTAATTAAGCACATAAATCATCCTGAAGCATTTGAGTCTAATTGCTTCTTGAATCTGGTGTAGCTTCTGAGCTACATTATTATTGATCTGAAAATTACAGAGGGTTTGCATGACTTTCCTACCTCTAATTGAGGCCACTTATTTCCTCCTTTCGAATGCCCTAGTCATGGACGAGGCACACGTTCTGTCACCTGATAACCCAGCCCGACACCAGCTCCGGGCTGAGCTCTGCGTCCCAGAAAAGCACCCAAGGATGACCGTTAATGAAATCTCCTTCTGCGGCATCATCTTTAAGGGCTTTGTGGATGACAACAGAAATCAGTCCTGGTCCTCAAGAAGCTCCAAATTTAGTTAAGTGTAGAGACAATGGGAAGAAACAAGACGTATGTTTTGAAGGTGAAACAGTAGAGCTAATGTATATGATCCCACACAATGCAGAGGAGAAGGAACTTTTGGACCCAAAGGGCCAGGGCTGACTTCTTGGAATGCATGTGAGTTGAAAAGCACCTGAGCTAGACTGACTCTTAATAAGAACGAGAAAGGAATGGGCTTTCTGTTAGGGTTTCTGGGTTGGGCAGAGAATGTGAGCATGAGAAGGATTGTCCTTCAACATTATTGAACCCAATGAGGTGTCTTATCACACCCACCCAGGGACACTGATTGAAGGGGATAAATTGTTTGACCTAAATCAGTCTTTCTCAACAGAGGGTACACTGCCCCCTACAGTTGTGTCCTGTACATGGCTGAAAGTCATCCTTGGTTTCTTTCATTTTTTTCTCCATATCACTTTAGGGAGTTATAATGGTTTAAGGGGTTTTTAAAATTATATACGTAGGTAGGTTCTATTGTCAATGGATTTTGGCTATCTATAGTAATTCATATGAAATACATAAACATACATGTGTGTGTGGCTTGATGAAATCTTCTCTGTTGGATTATATTTTTAAAATTTTATTTTATTTTTTTCCAGTGTTCCAGAATTCATTGTTTACGCACCACACCCAATGCTCCATGCAATGTGTGCCCTCCATAAATATGTTTTAAAAACAGAGACAAATAAAATCACCACCAGAGCGGCAGGGGTATCCATGGTGGGAAGTGGGTGAATCTATACGTGGCTCCACAGGCGGCTTAGCTCTCTCCCGCCGGCTGGCATCCTGGAGTAGCTGTTCTGTTCACACCGGCTCTCCTCCTGCGTCTGCAGATCCGAGCCCTGCCCTGGCTCCAGCCCCTTAACTCCCAGGTTTAAGATTTCTACTTAGGATGCTCTGTCCCACTTACCCCATTTTATCTTTTTTCATAACCCCGCACCATCAGATATGACCCTTTATATTGTGCCTGTTCACGGCATCTTGTAGACACACAGTACGTTGTGCCGGATGAAGGTGTGCGGGCCCCACACATACTCATCCGGGCCCATGATGGGGACCTACAGATTTACAACATGGACATCAGTTAACAAAAGTTTAATATATGCCATTGAGTTCTTGATGAAAAGACTGTATAACGAGGCATTATTAATACATTTGTAATATTTTGAACACTCCTAACACCACAATGTCACTAAGATAAAATGCAAAATTTGAACAGATAGTTTTAAAAACAAATTATACACATGTGAGTCAATGCAAGATATCAGAGTTGAAGCAGAAACGTAGACGAATGATATATATTTTTTTATCCTAAAAGGTACCTTCCAAAACCCCACAGTTGCACCTGAGCATGGGTGAGTTTGGTGGGGAGGATGCACCCTTGCGATGCACCTGCCTTTTCTGCTTGATCGCACGCTTCTTGTATTCCTTCTCCTGGCTGCCGGATTTATAGCTAAACAGTTTTTGTTCTGTTTTGTCTGATGACTTATGCTCACCAAACAAGCCCCATTCTTCATCTTTTATTAATAAATGCAACTTTCCTTTGGTTCTTTAATGCTTTTTGTACTTTCTTTAAATTTCTCTCTGTACTATTTTTGGTGTGCTTGCAAAATAAGTTCATTAAATGATGTTTTCTCTTTTGCTTCTCACGTACGTGCCGATGAGCTCATCCTATCTTTGGCTTCTTAAAAACAACGGCAACAGACTGGACCGATATGTTTAGAACGTTGTCTAAATTACACTGCGTCTCCTCTTGCTGAATGATACTTGGAGCTTGAAGACGCCGACCTAGAAGACAGGACTTGAAGTTTCCCCACTGAAATGCATTCCATGCTTCCTCCAAGTTTGTTTAATTAACCAGAAACCTAAGACCAATAACTTTAAAAAAACAGAGATTTCTGTGCACATCCATTCGGGGACTCTGAGATTTCTGTTCTCCTATTATTTTCTCTCTTCAGCTGTTTCGTATTTCAGGAAACATTAACGTTTATGATTACTGATCAGGACAATGTGCATTAGAAATTTTGAAAGAAGAGAAGGCATTCATTCACTCCATGTATTTTTCCCTTAATATTCTAATGTCCTTTAAGATTACAGCAGACTCGTTCAGCAAGGTTGCAAACGAGCTTATTAAGGAGCAGGGACTGACTTTTCACAGAAGTGCTGTCTGTCCAAACCTTATGCCACTGATTGTTTTTTTCTGTATAAATATTCTGTTTTATATCTCTTGTGTGTGTGTATATATACAGGAAAAGGAGTTGTAGAGAGAATTAGCAGAAGTACCTTCAAATTTCATCCTCGACAACAAAGTGGTACTTTGATTTGGGCTTGGCGTTCATATGGGAGCGGCAATATGTCGAGGAAAGTTAGTATCACCCATAATACCCACATCACCAGACTCTTTTGAGGGTAAAGTGAAGAAAATGATGTGCGCATTTCAAAATTCACAAAACCGGACGATACCAGTTATGTCCCTATATTTGGGGCAGTCGTACTTTCCAGCATTAAGTGACTGACCACACGTTCATCTTTGTATTTTTATGCTTTTTTCTCTGAAGTTTTATTGACAGATACGGATTGTTTATACATCTTATATAATTAAATTACTATTTCCAGAATTCATAAATTCTTCATCATTCAGAAGTTTCAACTTCTAGGTTTCTGCTAAAATGCAGCAATTCCATAGTACATGTTTATCACCGTTCCTTTTTCCCAAACCTATGTCTGTCTAAGACTGGTCTTGGCATTAAACTCTGTGGCATGCACACAGTGATCCGTACAGCGGTCCCACAGAGAGAATTACTGTTCATTTAAATGAAGGGAAGGTAGTTTGTCATGGTTTTTAAAGACTATTTTGCATTTATAAGCACCATGTTTTCTTTATTTAAATAAGAAAGATGAGGGTTGCTGGGGAAACAGGAGTCCCCACTGAGGGAACAATGTGGCTGGTTTTCTCGGCAGGACCCTCCGAGAAGGTGCTGTGATCACCCGCAGTAAGAGGGCGGCAGGTGTGTTCTATTTCCTCATGTTCGTCTGGCCGGAGGACTTGCTCAAAATGAACGTTAGGAGACCGGTGTTCCTTGGAATGCACAGTTGCCCACCGCCCCCGCCCCCCGACTTGTGCTTTGGGACTTCCAGCTTCGATCCCGCCGCCTCCCCGAGGATGTGAGTTTCCAGCAGGTGTCCCTGCCTGACCCTCACCTGGGGACCAGTGCCGGGGTGGTGGCTGGGGTGGGAGACTGTCACTGGTCACTTTTAGTCTCCTCACTGACACCCAGCCCCGGGGCGCCGGGACCAGGAGATGGGCTTCCAGCGGGCGCCAGTCCTGTGAGGGGCGGGTTCCACGGACACAACCCATGCCCAGCTGTCTCCAGGGGCCTCCCGGAGTCAGTTCCGCTCTGTAAGCATGCTCCTGGTCCACACTACGGGGTAGTCCCCTGCTGCGGAGACCGCAGCAGCTCCGGCGGGAGGGGTCCACACCCCTCTCACTGCCTGCTAGAAGCAGACTGTCGTTTCTCGGGTGGGATGGAAACGTTTTGTCTTGATGGCTCTTCGCTAGGGTTTGGTGTTTTCCTATCTATCATCCGTCATCTATAGATCCATCTGTGTGTATCTATTCAGGTCTGTGACGTTCCTTCTCTCCCTCGTTCCCTCCTCCCATCATCTAGATGCCTACCTACGGCGATCCACAGATACATATGTATCCATCTATGTATCCATGTATCCATGTATCATCCAGATCTACATTTATCTGTGTTAACATCTATCTAGACCCATAGCGTCCTACCTTCTTTCAGTCTACCAGCTAGATATTCAAGGCGGTTTGGATATCTGTCTGGACTCAGCTGCACTGAGGCCTGTCTCTCTCACATGTAAGCGTTAAAATGTTTTGTGTCTGTCCTTTTCCTTTCTATGGTTTTCCATTTACCGTTGTCCTTTCCAGTACAATAACCTTTTCCAATGTAATGATTTCTAATACGTGTTTTGTTTTATTTTTACATTTTGGTGAGACTCACACACATGCCCTATTATACATAATTAGGCATTTTTTGCTCTTTTCTTTACCTCTATAATTCCAAAAGGTGAATAATTCAAAGGAAGCAGCAATTTAAGTAGTAAAAGCACGTACATATTTCCCTAACACTTTAATCATACAGAATGGTTGCTGCCGGAGCACTTTATTTCTAGAAATGTGACCCCCTGACTGCCGTCTGCATTGCTGATGCATAATTAAAAAACAATTTGCCTGCAGTGGTGAAGAAGGTGCTCGCGGTGCTTTTTGTGTCGGTGGAAAATGCACACTGGATTTGGAAGATTTAGTACAAACTCTAATGTAAAATATCTCAGTGCTTTAGACCGAATACACAATGAAATGATTATATTTTGGATGTACTCGCTTAAAAAAAATATAGTATTGAAATTATTTCACCTGTTTCTGTTTCTTCTCCAATGTGTCTACTGGATCACACTTTGAACTATATACGTGATACACATTCTGGTTCTACTGGATGGCACTGCTCCTGGTCTCTGTAGGTCAGTTTAAAATTTGTTTTATTCTTTCTAATTCTGAATACGATGCAATACCATTGAAGGATTTTGAGCAGAGGAATGATGTGGTTTTGCCATAGAAAACTGTCACTCGGGCTGCTGTGGAGGAGCACCCTTAGTCGGGGAATCAGGCCGAGTTCAGCATAGACCCGCTGGGCCAGAGACCATGGCAAGAATGCAAATAGATGAGCTGCTGCCATGGTCAGTGGGGAGGACTGCTGAAATCCTGAGAATCCGTCAGTCTGGGTACAGACTGAAAGTATGCATTGAAGGGTTTGACATGTCTGTGGAGTTTTACATTTTATGAACTATTGCCTGTATTTTTTATTCTTTAATCAGGAAGTCATCAGTTACAGCACTTCTGTCGACCCACAGTGTCCCCTTACACTTCTGCTTAAACCAATGGTCTCTTACCATTGTTAGCACTGAGGCCCAGGCTCCTGCCTCAGGGCCTTTGCACATACAGTTATCTCTACCTACAGTGCTCTTTCCCTTTCACTTCTTTCCAACCAGTCAATTTCTATGCATTACTAAGAGATCTACCTACTTAATCATAATTTTCCCCAAATTTCTCCAAGACATTCCCAATACTCCTTTCCCTAGAATGTAGATGGCTTTTGAAATAGGCTCTTCTAGAATTATTCCTTGTTTTAGAGATTTCACACTGGTTGTACTTAGGGGATTGAAACAAGAGCCTCTTTCCTTTAGCAGTCAATAAGCCCACAGAGACGTGAGTCTCAGCTGTGGTTTGCTGCTGTAACGTGATGCCCTCTCATGGGGCTTTCACAGAGTTGGAGGTCAGTGAGTAATTGTTGATTGAACAAAGAAGTTAGTAAGTGATGTGTTCAGTTCTGCTTTGCACAGTCCACCTCAGTACTGAGTACATCTGACGGGGAGGCCTCTTCTGTACTGGACATGGCACCACAGAAGTAGGAAAGTCTACTGATTTGTGTGTGGTACATCTCATACGTTTCAAACTGGTTTCCCCCTCCCATGAGCATCATCCGCCTTGGCGGTCATCTTCTCCCACTCAACTACACTGATTTTCACTCTTTTTTCCCCATTGACTTTAGCATTTTACTCTCTGTGTGTTTTAGACAGAGATGCAGATGGGTCTCCATTTTCTGACCATCACCTCTTTGTGCTGTGTCTCTTGTGTGAGGCCAAGGCAGACTCTTGTGAAGGAGTCTACGATGTGTTCTGAACATCTTCGGGCTAATGCATTGTACACCAGGGAAATCTTTGGGGTGAACCGGTGCATCATTTAGGTTTATTGGCTCCTGCACTGGGAAATACATGAGCAGGAAGGTCAGTGGTACAATGCATGAAGAGAGTAATTATCTACTTACTTTTTCTAGACATGTTTTATTTTTACATGCAATTTTTATCTCGCTGCAAACTACATGTAGTTATCCTATACCCCTACAATGCTATCTACAATGCTTGTTCAACATATTGAACAAGGTCTCTACTGTTTCTAGCTTCCTAATCTGTTTCAGACTTGGAAGTGAGCTCAGAAAGCAGAGAGCTTGGATAATATAAAATCTGCACTAGCTGTGGCAGAGGGAGTCTGGATACTGAGAGCCTACGGGAATTTTCCAAGATTGCAAGATCCCCTGGTTTTGTAAGGATATCAAGGGGTTGGTGCGTGTTAGGTGTTTTACATGGTGTTGGGGACACAAAGGCAAGTATGACACTATCCCTGACGCTGAGGCTGTCTGAGGTTTCAGAAAATCTACATCTGTATGTCTCTACGTATTTATCAATCTATATTATCTATCTGTATCACCTCTCACCTCTTGTCTATCAGCGTATCTGTCTCTCTGCGTCCCCGGCGTCTCTCTACTCTGTCTAGGCAGGTAATACTGGCCGTTGCATGAAGCGGAAGATGGGGGAGAAAGAGCAGGAAGCCGGAGTGTGTTAGTAACACAGTATCAAACTACAATTTTTATGTAGCTTTAAAAAAAAATTGTAGCCTCCTCTAAAAATACTGAGTCCTCAAGGCATAGTTCTGGTCAGCGCATTCCAGTAGACACTGGCCCGGCTCCAGGCCACTGTACTCTCTCCTCCTGCCACTGTACGTCCCCTGTCCCAGTCACGGTCACCCACAGCCCCTGGACGAGCTCTCCTGGAGAGCGGCAGAGAAGGAACTTGTCTCCCGAGTTAGACCTTGGGGAGGTCAGTGATCAGGACAGACACTGGCTGCGTGATTGAACTTGTCGGGAGATGTGATTCCAGACGTGAGGGTGCGGGAAACCTGAAATTGAGGGTCTGACGAAATCTCAGAGCAGGGGGCAGGCAGCCCGTGGGGAGAGGCCGCCCGTCTCCGACCACCGTCCTTTGCAGCTTCTGCGATGTTTTTCAGGGTCTCTCCCCAGGGCCTGCTCTTCCCACGGGCCGCACTGCCCTACCCAGAGGCGACCGTGTTTCAGCTCACAGGCCGCTGTCCTTGCTCGTGTCGCTCTCCAAGGCTCCGCTCCACACACCCGACAGGAAGGAGAGACCAGGCTTTTGTGCACGGTGGGGAGGATATCTGTAGAACCCCAAGAGGCAAAGAACTAAGCAGTCCTAACTAAAGTCAGGGAATAAAGACAATAAACAAAATACACGTTCTCGTCTCAAAAATATTCAACCATAAATGTGAAATCCTAAGGCCTGAACTCATTGTCCCTCGGCACGGATTAAAGCTGCGTTTCAGGTTTTCGGTCGCTATCTGTAACTCAGGGTCGTGGTATAATCTGAAATGAGTGACGGGCTTCCCAGTTTGCTTCTTTTATAAACGACATTAACGCCCGTCTCCCCACCCTCACCCCTTCCTGCCTCCGCATTTCTTTCTCGCCTCTCTCTTCGCTGGGGTAAAATCTATAACCGTTGCTTCAGCCTATGGGCTTTCGACCCTAGCTGACCCGGCTCATTTAGCATGACTGGTGGCCAACTGAAAATCAATTTTTAAAAAGCTGTGGCCACTCCTGTCTGGTTTGCAGCAACTGCTGGCCTGTGCTTGCCAGGGCACCTGTTTTCCTCTGTTCCTGGCTCCCCAGGCTCCTTCCGATGTCTCAGATTTCAGTTCTTCCCGATGCCCCAGGGCTTGGGATGTGATCGTGCTCACCGTTCCCCTGCACGGCCCCGTCTCTGGGTGAATTCAGGACCAGCCCTGCCTGAGCGCTGCAGGGGTGAGCTGTGGGACAGGGGTGAGAGGTGCCCTTGAGGGGCTGCAGGGGAGAGGCAGCGGGCGGTGCAGCTTCAGGACTGAAGGGGGAGACACATGATCTGGTGCCCTGGTCGGGCTGAGACCCGGTGCTGGCTGTCACCCCGTGGTGTCCTTGTGGCGGTGGGATTGCTTCTGCTCCTGGAAACCCATCAGAAGGGCAGCAACTGTGTTTGTTTTTCTCCCGCAGTGACTGTACAGATTATCACTAATGGCTTGTGATAGTGGATTCATTAATACTATTGTTAGATTCACTGACTCGTTAAACAAATAAAAGAAATCTATTTATTTTACATCCACTTTCCTGGCTACGACAACTGAAATGAGCGAAACTCATGCTCAAGAGTGTTGAACCAGGGGCACCCGGGTGGCTCAGTGGGTTAAGCCTCTGCCTTCAGCTCAGGTCATGGTCCCAGGGTCCTGGGATCGAGTCCCGCATCGGGCTCTCTGCTCAGCGGGGAGCCTGCTTCCTCCTCTCTCTCTGCCTGCCTCTCTGCCTGCTTGTGATCTCTCTCTGTCAAATAAATAAATAAAATCTTAAAAAAAAAAAAAGAGTGGTCAACCATTTTCTTGTACAAGGAGGTACAACCATTTCTGGGGGCTGGGATACAATCACTTTCAAACTGCCCTAGAATGTAGTAAAGATAATGAGAAACTAGTGCTGGTTTGATACTGTAGGATTTTATAACCCTGAATATGTAAAACATCTTTTTTCTAAACTTTGTAGAAGGACAACCTTAAATATTATATATATAAGGATGTTGCATATATACATATAATATATCATTATATATACATAATAAAATAACACAAAATAATTAAATTATAGTGATATTACATAATATAGAAGTATATTATATATACACATATATTTATAAGCAAATTCTAGTTCTCACTTTTACTGCTTCACCGACCGCCGCAGGAGCCTGACCCAGGCACTCCATTCCCGAAGCCCTCTTCTGTCGCCGCCTCTGGAACTCAAGGCTTTTTAGTAAAGGCTCCTGGTAGAAGTTCCTTTTCTACATCTCAGTCCAGTGGTCCACACGGCTCTTCCTGTAGAGTGGTTTCGGCTGGCGCATGAGTGAGGTAAGAGTTAGACAGCTGACCCTTCGGGTGTTGGGTCTGTGGGCAGCCTTCAGGAAGGACCCCAGCTCTGCCCTAGGACCCTGCAGGGGCCCAGTGGTGATCATCCTGGACTCAGGCCAGAGCAGACTCCCTGGTGAGTCCTCCCGAGGCCCGGCGATTGCTGGAGGTGCTGGGTCCCATGTACCCTTTCTCCCGGGAGCTCCTCCCGTCACCCGTGCTCCTGCCTGGTCACACCCAGGTCACTGCCCACCTCTGTGTCCTGCAAGGGTCCTGTCTGTGCTTTGCCCTTTCGAGGTCAGTCCATTCTTTAAGGCCCAGCTGTTTGCATCTGCAAATGCAGGCCTCTAGGATTCCCTCGGCAGACAGCTGTCTCTTGTTTGTCTCCGGAGCAGCTGTCACTGGGAAGACACCGGCCTGCCTGGACCTCCTCTTCCCCAGCGGAGCGGCGCTGTCAACACTCCAGCGCTGGGAACAAGGGAGACAAAGAAAGTAAAATCCGTACATATTTGCCGAGGTTTCCTCCCAAACAAATCTGGGGGATGGTTTTGGAGAAGGAAGAGCTCCATGAAAGCCAAAAATCACAACAAATGCAGATTTTTTAAGATGCGGGAATTTTTTCTTTTATTTTCCTGGAATTGGATTAAGGAAGGTCTTACCAGAGAAGCAAGATGATCAACAAAGCTTCATTCTAAATGTTCCTCCTAACTAAACAACGTTTAATATTAGATTATATGGAAAATAGATGGTGAATTTAAACAAGAAAAGAGGCCTCTGATGGGTATGAAATTGTAATTGCTTTTATCGAGGAAAATAGACCCAGGAACGGAGTGAATTTTAAATTAGTTTCCTCCTTAGGAATGTGGCTTATACAAAAGCATCTCTTTAGTTAGAAGGGCCTGGATTTTGAAGATACCTGCACTGTGAACGGTCGGTGAAACAGCTGAGTTTCTCTGGAGTAAATGGGTAATCGACACCTTCTCGGCTCGGCTCGACCAGTTTAAGAAATTATTCTTGACATATTTGGGAGAGTAGGTTGGTGTATGTTTGATGGACAGCGGCGGGAGATTTTCCGCGTGGGTTCCCACGTCATAGCTTTTCTCAACGAGAAGGCGTAACAAACTGAGAAGGCATAAGTGTGTCACCTCCAAAATGAGGCGTTACATGGTGTTGGAATTGCTCTCTGTGCCAGCAGCGTCAGGCTGTGTGAGAAAGAACCCATTTCCATTTAAAAGTGAGGATTCTGGAGCATGGAAAGGTCCTTCGCTCAACACGCAGTGTGTCCAGCCTGGCCCGGCAGAGCCCGCAGGTGTCCCAGGCAGGGTTGGGCCGCACCACGGGTCTGGAGCCCATCTGCAGACTCCACTCATCCACCCAGAAACCCTCAAAACTTACAACAACTCAGTCAATATTCCGAATCAATGTCTACAACAATGTGGATAGGATCACCTGAATTTTTCAAAGGACACTTATAAGGAACAGCATTAGCTTATTTCTGTTATTCTGAGGACCTATTGGAGACTTCCGTCATTTTGGAGGGGTCTTGTACCTATCACTGTCACTTAGGGCCATCAACACATACAAAATAATTGCCTTAATTTTTGCCCACTTCATTTTTTGTAAATGTGAATATTAACAGAGGCGAGCTATGTTTCCCTCTGCCAGTAACCCCGTTGGACACTTAAAGTACAGGTGGGGTTAATTCTGTGCACACACCTTCAGTTTCAGAAAGGCTACAAGATCCATTATTATAAGTCAGATGTCTTACTTTAAGTGTGGAAGCTGCCGTGTCCCCCAGATGTGGGAAACCATCCCCGGTGATGTGAACTCTGGGCATCTACGTCCTCATCAGCGCATTCCCGGTGCAAACACGTCAGAAGCTTATACCTGGTTTCTGAGACTTTTTAAATCAAGAGAGCTGCCTAAATTGATAATATTTAAAAAAAATTTAAAAAGAACAAATTAAGTCTCTTCCCAGACTCTACCTGTGAAATGCGAGGACGGCTCTCTGCTGTGCGGGACTGACATGCGTCTCTCCTCACGTGATGTTTTGACATGAACTACAGAAAGTCATTGGCTGATGGATCCTGAAAAAGTGGCGGAGTATCTCGAGGTCCCTCCAGGTCACACTGGAAGTGGCAATGAATGAGAAAAGAAAACTTAGGATGCCAGGAAGTCACCAGAAAACCAAAGCGAGTTAGCTCTGGGCATACTGGAGTCTGTTTTGTACTAGTTGGAATGACAAAGAGTTGGAAGGAATCTGTGTTCACATTTTACTCTTTCCCCTTCCCAGTCTGGTCCTCCATGGAAGGGAGCCGTAGCCCCAGAGCTGGTCTCCGTGTCTAAGCAACCCCCAGCCGTGGCTCAGAAACCCTCCCGAGCTCAGGCTCCTGAAGACAGGCGTGGGCAGACCCAGAGGAACAGTATGAGGGTTGACTGTCCTTATCAGCAGTCTTGGGTGGAAGGTGTCACCAGAGAATATTTCTAAGTATTAAGAAAAACAGCTTTAAGTTCACATTTTATCCAACAAATTGTTATTCAGATGTGGGGATAAAATACATGTTTTTTGGATCACAGGCCTCAGGAATTTGACTGCATGAAGACATACTGGAAATGTATTTCTAATTCTATGATGTAGAGAAGCGGGCCCAGGAGAGATCGGTGTTGAACGTCTCTTCCCACGTCGTTGAGCATTGTCTTCTGGTCCTCCGTGGGGTGTGTGGTTCGTGAACAATGTCTCCCAGTCTGTGGCTTGTCATTTCTTTCCCTTCTTATGCTCTCTTGTGAGCAAAGTTTTACATGTTCGTGGGTTCCAGTGTATTAATCTCTCCAATAGGATATTTCTTTTGATTTCAAACAGATGATCTTTTTATCACTTTACTCCTACAGATTTCCTCCTGGTTTTTTTTTTTCCCCTAAAAGTTTTACAGTTTCAATTTCATACTTAAATCTGTAGTCAATTTCAAGTGGGTTTTTCAGTGGGGTGTGAGGTTTCGGCTGAAGCTGATTGTTTTGCTTATGGATGGATGTCCAATTGCTTCGTGATACCCTTTACTGAAAAATCTGTCCTGTCATTGAATTAAATTCACCTAATTGCTTTCACACCTTTGTGAAAGACAACTTGAGCCCATGGGTGTGGGTCTGTTTCTAGGTCCTCTGTTCTGCTGCTCCGTGGGTCATCCCTTGGCTAGGACACCCCTTCGGGCTGTAGCCTTAGTGTCAGGCAGGGCGGTTGGATTCTCTCACTTTATTCTTCTTCATTAAAATTGTTTTCATTGTAACAGGGCCTGTGACTTTCCGTATAAATTTGAGATGAAGCTGGTCTGTGTCTGTAAAAAAAGAAACCCCAAAACCAAAGGACAACTTTTTGCTATTTTGATAGGGAATTCATTAACCTACAGATCCAAGGGAGAACCGTCATCTTTTTTTTTTTTTTTAAAGACTTTATTTATTTATTTGCCAGAGACAGAGGGAGAGAGAGCGAGCACAGGCAGACAGAGAGGCAGGCAGAGGCAGAGGGAGAAGCAGGCTCCCTGCCGAGCAAGGAGCCCGATGTGGGACTCGATCCCAGGATCCTGGGATCATGACCTGAGCCGAAGGCAGCTGCTTAACCCACTGAGCCACCCAGGCGTCCCGAGAACCGTCATCTTAATCTCTTGATTCTTCCCATCTACTCTCAAAACATTTTACCATTTATTTATGCCTTCTTTGATTTTGTCATCAACATTTTGTAATTTTAACCTTACATGTTTGCTAAGTTTTTGCCTAAAAGTTTATTCCCTTTGGAATGATTATAAATGTATTGTGTTTTTAATTGTAGTTTCTACATATTTATTGTTAGTATATAAAATGTAAGTTATTTATCTCGTGTTGGTCATGTGTCCTGCAACCCTGCAGCATTTGCTTACTTGATCTAATTTTTTTTTCCTTCTTCTTCTTTATTTAGATTCTCGGGGATTTTCTCTGAGGGCCGTCCTGTCATCTATAAACAGAGTTGGCTTTATTTATTCCTTTATAATCTGTGGACTTCTTGTTTCTTTTTCTTGCCATATTGCTCTGACGAGGACTCCTAGTCTCCTGATGGTGAGGCCAGGCATTTCTGACTTGTTCACAATGTCTGAGAGGAACTGGTCAGTCCTTCACCATTAAGGATGGTGCTGGTTGCAGCTGATTTCTTATTTCTCTCTTTTTTTTTCATAGGTGTTCTTCATCAAGCTGAAGTATTTTCCGTCTACTCCCAGCTCCCGAATCCAGTCTTTAACCACGAGTGGTCTGGAATTCGTCCAACATCTTTTCTGCATTGCAGGTCCGTAAGGAAGGACACACGGGATGTTGCTTCAGCTCTGCTTGGTGTGGAGGGTAATGGATGCCTCCATCCCTGGAGCTCGGGCTGTGATCGTACAAGGGATCTGTGTCACGGAATGCTGAGCACACGCATGTGTGTAACAATGAGAGCTGCTCTTAGAAACACAGTGCTGAAGCAGTGTGATATCTGACAATATTACTTACATAATTTAGAGGATGTGCAGACAATCTGTGACACATTCACCAACGCCACATACAAAGAACAGATAACCTCCAACACGGACACACAGCAGGGATGGGATGTGGGGAAACGTGTGGGGAGTGAGACTTCGACTTAGGGTAAACGAGTTCGTTCTACGATAAACTTGAAGCAGAAATGGGGAGAATTTTGACCAAATGTAGGAGAGGGAAAAATTGAAACCCTTGCTGAAAAACCTCTATTTTCAGACATTGCACTGGAAGTGACTGTTCGCCCAGACAGGACATGGATGTTAGCAAGGAGCTGTGACTTGCAGGTAAGAACAGAAAGTTTGTCTGGCTTACGAAGACACAGGTCCCGCTGCGTTGTTAGCTTTAGAGATAGTTTCCGGGCAGAGACAACAGCAGTATTTAATGGCAATGCCTCCAGCCTTCGACCCTGGGGCAGTCTCCCTGCCAACGCAGACAGTTGGAAAAGCTGTGGAAAAGCTGGACACCTGTTGGTCTTTGCTGCCAAATACCTAGCAAGACCAGCCCAGTGAGCAGGTCATCGGCGGGGACAGATCCAGGTGATGGAGTCATCTTGTGTGACCATGACAGTTGGCCAGGTCAGAGGAGGATCATTGCCTGAAAATTCTCTGCAGCTGCAGAACTTGTGGTTTGGTTGTAAATATGCAGGTTGTGAGTGCAAACGCGCCAGCAGTAGTGAGTGTGCGGGTTGTGAGTGCAAACGCAACAGCAGTAGTGTGTGTGCGGGTTGTGAGTGCAAATGCACCAGCACTAGTGAGTGTGCAGGTTGTGAGTGCAAATGCACCGGCGGTAGTGAGTGTGTAGTAAGCCCTGGAGTCCGACCACGCAGGAGTCCCGCAGCTCCTGGCATGTCTCCCTCCGTGCGGGGCTCACCCAGCAGGCCTGCCGCTCCCATCCGCCCCCAGCATTCGGTCCCACTTCACATCTGTTCCAAGTTCAGCTCAGCTAACACCGTCCAGCAAGTTCTACTGGGGCATTTATAACCGTCTCAAGTGGGAGTCCCCCCGAGCCTTACAGGAAATGGCTCACTGGTGGAGAAGCGCCGGCGCCACGTGGAGACACGCAGAGTGTTGCATGTAGACGTGCTCTTGTTGCTCTGCGCGTCCTGGTAATTCGGTCGCTGCTGACTTACCTCTGCCTCAAAGCCTGTCTGTTGTTCCAGGACTCGCCATTCAAGAGGGAAACCCAGGGTGTTGACAGACATCACACATCTGAGGGAAAACGAACCAACGGACACACCAGCACCTTCCCGGAGCTGTAAGGACACATGGATCTCACGTATGGTGTGTTTTGTCCCAAACGTAACATTCTTGAAGGTGATTTAACTTCCACTGGGACAGTAAGTGACACGTCTTAGAGTACATTTATGCTAATGAGCAACCAATCTCTACTTCCACAAAGATGGCGGATAATGCTGGAAAAGCAGATATGATGGATGCTGTGGCCCGGTAATCAATACACGCCACCTGGCAGGAGTTGCTAGAAGGTGAATCTTTTTCTTAGCACAACTCTGAGAGTCTGAGCTGGCCAGAGGAGGCGTCCGTGGTCTCAGAAGATGGTGTCTCCCGCCCTGGGCATGTTCCAGTGTAGGCCACACTAACATGGGGTTGGACGGTTGTAAAATGGATTAAAGTATCAGGGAGGCATTTTGATTATGTGGTATTTTTAGTTTGGGGGTTTATGAAGATCCCTCTTTTAGCATTCATAGTGTAGCCAAAGGGGTGGACATTTAAACTTGTCACCCCTTTTCTTTGGGATGTTCATTGCTCAGTAGGTTTTGGTAGGTTGGTCGGTTAGTGTCATGACCCAGTTAATGATGTGCCCAAAGTCCTCACGAATCCTTCGTCTGAGCACGGGACACACAGCTGGTCCCTGTTGCGGTTAGTCACAGCACAAAGTGCAAACTGTAGTGTTTGCACTCTTTGCTCTCAATCTAGAGAATGTTATGGGTCAAAAGGGATAAAATCAAGTTGTGGCTGAATTCATATAAACCTATCCTAATGAAAGGGGAAAAAAGGAAAAAGTAAACTTTCATACCGACGTAACGCGGAAATTGTCGTTCTGGTGAAGATACATTTTTGCTGGTTTGGTTTGCATTTACTTCATGACTAACAGCTTTGGGAAGTTTGAGGATCCGTCAGTCAGCAGGAGAGGATCCTTTGGGAAGTGCTTGTCCAAGCTTTGTGCCCTTTTTAATTGGGCTGCTTATCTTTTCCCTTATTAATTTGTGGGGGTTATTCAGATATTTGAATACAAGTCACGCATTAGATAGATTATAAGACTCTTTTCCCATTCTGGCTCCCGTTGTTCTGTCATTCTCTTTGTGGTTATTTCTTGATACACAGAAATTCTTAATTTTATTTATCAAATATAGCCCAGCTATCAATTTTTCCTTTATGATTAGTCATTCGTATCATTTAAAGATCTGCCTGTCTCAATATTTTCTCACACAGCTCTTCTTCTCATGGTTAGCTCCAGGAACTACCTCTAACCAGAACTCCCATATACTGCTGGAAGGCATGTCACGGACTCACACCTTTGAAAACCTGGTACTATCTAGGAAAATTAAATTGTCAACATCCTAACGCCGAGCATTTCCACTGCTGGATACATACTTGACAGAAATGGATGTTCACACTCCCCCAAAGGCACTACAACTTAATTTCAACAGAAGCTTTATTAATAAGAGCCCCAAACTAGGAGAACCCAAATGTCCATCAACTAGAGAACAGACGAATTATGGGAATTTTTGTAATGAAATTCTTCACACGCCACATACAACCAGGTGATGGACCTCAAAAACATTATGGCGGCCAAAGATGTGGCACACAAGTGTATGTGCTTGATTCCGTGACCCAGAGCTCGAAAACCGCGACAAAGATGACAAAGATGAAAAAATAAGTAAATAAATAAGTAAAATCTTTAAAAACAAAAGCCAAAACCACAGTCTTCAATGAGATCACCACGGAACCGTGTCGATACAGAAGAGAATTAGAGAAGTTAAACTGATATATTTTATAGATTCAAACAATGCTCTCTGTGACAAAAGAAAATCAGAATGAAAATAAAAGCGCTTACCTTTGACGTGGACAGAAGTATGTCGAGTATAGGACAAAGAGGAGTCTTCCGGGGGGGGCAGCGGGTCGGTAGATGCATTCTTCATCTTCATCTTGGTCCTGGTGGCGGTTCCACACGCGAAGTTCCACGCCCAGCCTTGTGCTCCTAAATGATGCCAGTCAGACCTAACTTATGAGTCGAAGGAAAAGGTCTCAGTGTGCACACTCTCTTTTAGGGAGGCAACAGCCCCCACTTTGTTTGTTTGTTTGTTTTTTTAATATTTTATTTATTTATTTGAGAGAGCGCAGTGAGAGAGAACATGAGCGGGGAGAAGGTCAGAGGGAGACGCAGACTCCCCGCAGAGCTGGGAGCCCGAGGCGGGACTCGATCCCGGGACTCCAGGATCATGACCTGAGCTGAAGGCAGTTGCTTAACCAACGGAGCCCCCCAGGAACCCAACCCCCACTCTTCACAACAATAACCTCAAATGCTCCTTGTGCAGTTTGACCACCGAAGCAGCTGATTCTGAAGATGGTGATCACATGCTTAAAACGTTAACTACGCTTTGGATCCCCTCGGCATATCCTCGAATATTTAAATTCCGTGCAAGTACGTGGACCGGCGGGTTGCTGCTCAGCACTTAAGTCAACAGTAACGTCACTTTCACGATTCGTGTGATACCCTGTTCTGTGACCAAGTACACTCCCCAGCAAAATAACGCTTTCCCTGACTTGGCTCGAAGTGATGGCTTTGAAGGAAACCACATGAACCAGAGGAGTGAACACGTGACCCCCACTGAAAAGGAATTGCACTTAATTACACGGTTGAATGGCTGTGGCTCTAATTGGACGGTCAGAGGAGCCTGGGATGTCAGAAAGGTCAGAGGGACGTGATAAAAGTGTTCCTATCTTGACCTTTTCGGGAAAGCTAATTAGCTCAGCTTTATCAAATGTTATCACAACCCCAGTCCCTAACGTATGAATAAATCATTACACTCCTGCTTTGAATGCAATGAGGAAAAGTTAACTTACCCATTGAAACTTTTCTCTAAGATGGTATAATAGAGAACTATACCATTTCTTCTGTCTCAAGACTGTGTTTAAAACCTTGCACTTGGGACCAAACAAAGAAGGGCTTTTTAATGAAACCTAAATAGGAAGTCTGCTGTGCATTTTCCGAGTGTAGGAAGTCTGGGAATTAGAACAAAGCTTTGCCTGGTTTCTCTTTTTCATTTTTTTAAGAGTTGTGATACAGGGAATTGCTTTTGCTTTTACTAGAAAAGTTTGGAAACTTACCCAGGTGGTTAGCGCCTATTTTCAGTCTCGTTTCTGCTTTCTCTATCGTTTTCTATGACGTGCTCGCAGCGCCCGGTGCTCTAATCTGGGTCCGCTTCCGCTGTCCCTGGGGGCTGAAGGAAAGCCTGCAGAACATTCACCGCATCCCATGCGAAGCCAAGAAGAACATCGTGTGTGAATTTTAAGTGGGCATTATTTATAAAATAAATAGATGATAACTGCATGATTCTACATTCTGTTGTCTTAAGTGGGTTTTCTAACTTTTCCAAGCACTTTTGTTACGGGCGGCTGAGGCTCTTTGCAGGTGAGGAGGTAGGTCTGCCTTGAATTATGTGAGAATTACTGGTAAATGCTGAGCTGAGAATCCATTAGAGGTATGCAAGGGTCTTGGGGAAAAGAATCAATGTGCCAGATATTAACTTTTACATACTTCTCAGAAACCCAAATAAACTGTCAAGTAGGAGTAAAAACATGAGGGACAAGAAGTTTGAAAGTCTAAGGAAGTTATAGCAGATGGGGCTAGACTTGTAAGTTTGCAGGTCGTGGGTCACAGACTGTGTTTAAACCCTAGTCCTCAGGCACCAGGTGCCTCAGTCTATTAAGTGTCTGCCTTCGGCTCAGGTCATGATCCCGGGGTCCTGGGCCAAGCCCTGCATCAGGCTCCCCGCTCAGAGAGGAGCCTGCTTCTCCCTCTCCCCTCCCCCCCCCCGCTCATTCTCTTTGTCTCTCTCTGTCAGATAAATAAGTAAAATCTTTAAAAACAAAGGCCAAAACCACAGTCTTCAATGAGATCACCACGGAACCGTGTCGATACAGAAGAGAATTAGAGAAGTTAAACTGATATATTTTATAGATTCAAACAATGCTTTCTGTGACAAAAGAAAATCAGAACAAAAATAAAAGCCCCAGAAGATACAATATTTGCAAAGTTGGTGGCTACATGTGTATTTTGTCCTCATGACTTGTAAAGCGTTCTACTCATAATCATAATAATTACGCTCTGGGTTTCCCAGTGAGATCTCGTCAGAGACCCCAGGGGTTAAAGGCACTGCACACAATGCCTAGGGTCTGTGTTCCTGGGACCCCAGTGCCGGCACTCATGCCCCTAACTTCCTGTGAGGCGAGATCCGCAGGGCTCTGGGCTGTGAGACAGACCGCTGCCGCGTAATCAGGTGGATTATTGACCGTGGCCCCTAAGTGGTCAGCCACCTCCGATGAACACTGTCCAACATGGGCTGGACGTTCCGGTTTCCCCAGGACCATACACGATAGCCCTCGTGTAGCTTGTCGCGTATTAAAACGGAATATATGAGGCTGGTCACTGAGCTTCGGTTGCTGAGCACTTTCCGAGGAACGGAAACAACAGCAGACGAGACTGTTACTTGGTGTACTTTTGCCGAAAGGAAGGCATATTGGTAAGGAGATCATCGGGTCTGTTTCCCTGATTTAACCCATTTTCAGATGCATGACATGTCGTGCTTGCTTCCCATCCTTGGAGCTGCTGATCTGGCATGTCCTTTGTCCCTCTCAGAAGTGTCCTGGCATTAGGAGCAGACAGAGTCATCTTTACTGCTAAATACGGGTTTGCTTGTGTGTTTTTATGGAAAGATTTTCAAAGTAACTTTTCAAACTTCTTGCCCCCGTTATGCGTTGAGGAATCACCGGAGACCTTCCCAGGTGGACATAATGTCTTCTCTGCCATCCAACTTGCTCAGCCAAGTCGCTAAGCCACCGTTGACGTGACGGTGATTATAACTCACATCTCAACACTCGCAATTTCACAGATCCAGAAACGGGAAAGTGTGCCAACACGTAATTACGGAGCGATTTCAAGGTGCCGTGAGGTTAAGGTTACAAGAGTGGGTCAGTCTCCTTTCCAAGGTCACCAGCAGCCTGCATAGGGCGTGTGGTCCCTGCTGTTTTACGACAACGGCGGATGCCTGTTAACCCCGCGTGAATTTAATCACGAGTGACACGACTCAAGGTGCACCGGAAGCTTCTTCTGTAACAGTTTCTATCATCGAGTGTATTTATTCCCCTGCACCATGGGCTCTGCTCACTTTCTGCAATTTCTCCTCGGATTTCATATCACACGCGCAGTAGAATGAACCTACGTGACAGGAAGTTTAACGGATAAACCTCCAGATCCCTGGCTAGTCCTCACCTCCTTTCCACGGTTCCCTGGTCTGGTCCTGTCAGTCTGATGCTTCTCTGACAGGGGGAGGGGGACCGTGGGGACAGGAGACAGCTACAGAGGGAAGGTCCTCTGTTTATTTTGGAAGACCTCTGGGCAATATCCAGACCGAGAGATTTCTCTTTCTTTGAACCACAAAGTCGTAGATGGCTGTCCCTCCCACTTCAGGCAGGTCCCTGTGATTTTCTCCACTGCGGAGTTAGCCCTGGGCAATTCTAGAACCTGTACCCCTTCTGAGATGGAATATTATTGTCCACCCAACAACCACGCTCCTTTTATACTTGAATTACCCAAACCTAATTTTTTTAAGTGTATGATCTTATTTCCTAGCTTCTTTTTTGTCAGGATGTAACCATGTGACATAGTTTTGGTAAATGAAATCGAAATAGAAGCTACAGACAGTGTGAGTTTTCTGGAAACTATATTTTTAAAAATATTTCATTTATTTATCTGAGAGAGAGAGAGAGATTGAGCGAGCATGAGCAGGGAAGGGAGAAACAGACTCTCCACGAAGCAGGGGATAGGATGTGGGGCCGATCACGACCTGAGCCAAAGGCAGACGCTTCACTGATAAGTCACCCAGGCACTCCTGGAAAATATTTTTAAAAGGAACAAATGTAGATGATATACTCCTCCTTGCTCTTAGTCCCATCTCTTTTTCTAGCCTGGAACACAGATGTGATGTCAGGAATGCAGCAGCCGTGTCGGGATCATGAGATAGTAAACAAAGAACTCCTAGAAGTGGATCGCATTCTGCAACAGCAGCAGCACTCCGAAATGCCTTCCCACTAGACTTCCTGACCTCTGAGAAAAATAAACCTTTCTGTAAATATTTAAATCACTGTTGTTTGGGTTTTCTCTGATAGGTAGACATGTAATATCGATTGATACAAACCTGGTTCAATTTTCATATTTTAATGAGATTGTGAAATGGCAAAAATTAACAAGTATATGATTATTGTTTATAGAATTAAGTTGGTTATTGGGGAGCCTCCACCCCAGACCTATGAATCAGGTTTTCGATAGTGGGACAGAGAATCCGTACTTTTCTAGGTCTCCTGAGGTACATAATTGTCTTTGTCTGGAGCTTTCAGAAACCACAAGACTGAACTTAAAATGCAGAATTAACAGTGTGTAGAACGTTGAGGCTCCCTATCTTGGCTGAAGGGAGGAACAGTGGCCAGCCCAGCAGTCTCGATGAGCATAAGCTGAACCCTGAGGTGTACGGGTGGTCTCCCCGATCAGTAGATCTGCCGCATGTAGAACTGAGCTTGAAAACATAGTCCGCTCCTCACTGAGTTGACAGATCGCTTCTGGAGAAACAAAAAGCGAACTATGTCTTTCACAGATTCTAAGGGGATTTAATCATGATTTCACTGACCTTCACTAAAATGAAGGCTTCCCCTAGGAGGTCCAATTCAACTTACTCACCTCTTCAAAGACTTATCTTTAACAATGGTCACATTCTGAGGTTTCAGCCCTGAGGAATTTGTGGGGACACAGTTCGCCCAGGAACCATGATCTGGCCTCGGAGCCCCTGGTGCTGTTTCTTCATGGGCTGTTGGCACCTTCACAACCGATCGTGATGCCGCAGGCTGGGGAGCAGCAGACTGGCCTCCTCATTGGGAGGGGTGAGGTCAGGGACTTTTCGTCTAGTCCTATCATGGCGGCAGCAGATTAAAGTTGTTGAGGAAGAGGGTGCTGTGAGTGACTGCTGGAAGCAAGGGACATTGGGCCATGACTTATGTAAGACACAAGTTGAAGGACAGTGGGAGGCAGGTGGAGGCCATTAGTTCAGACACCGGGACTTAAAGGAGAAATGACGTAGGCTGTACCGGGTGTTCCGAGGCCAGGTCATGGCAGATCACTGATTTCCATTGTTTCAAAATAAAAATGTGTGTCTTCTTTTTTCCCACTTAGGAGGATCTCATTTTGATGCTAAAGATAAGTCCTCATACTCAGCTTTGGGTATGTAGGGCCATGGGGGTCCTTCAATCTATTTTGGGAGCTCATGAGTTACATGAGAAGTACTTGCATGGTTTTATTTTCACGATAATCCAAATATATCCTTTATGGTGATAACTGAAAACTGAAGAACAAAACCTTAGTTTCTGAAGTCAGTGTTTCTCTAGCCACGACTTACAGAAAGATTTTCGCGTATGATTTTTTTTTTCTCCTTAGTAAGGGATTGCATCTTCCTTGGGACTAAGAAACATGAGTACGTATGACCATGACAGTGATTTGGGAGGGTTTAATCTTGCAGAGAAGGCAAATTATACAAGGTTCCTGTGAATTGTAGGAAAAGTTAAAAAAGAAAGTAACCCTTCCAGAAGATTCTAAGGTGATTTGCTTTTTGTTTCTATTCCAGATTTCAGAGCTAAGGAAGTTGTTGCTCTTAAATGTAGCATTTCACAGAAAAATGCCACCCTGTTCTGACCCTCTGAGCGCAGGTAAATGACAGGACCCTCAGTCAATGGGTCAGAGCAAGGGTTGGGCCAGATTCTGTGTCTTTCTTGAGGAAGTACTTCTTTTGTTCTTATAAAATTGTTATTTGCAAAACACATTGTGTTGTCCTTTATAGCTTTGTTTTTTTCAAATATCAACTTTTAGTGGTTACGTTGTTCGTCATGATACATTTCATTTGTTGAAATTAAGCAATTTTACTTTGCATCTTAAAACTTGATGGAATGGTAATTTTGCTGGCTTTTAGTAGCTCTAAATCAAAATCGGTCAAGTCAATTTAGCTATAATCTAGTAAAATAAAACATTTCCCTGTGGCCCGACAACTTCCGTGAATAATGTATCTTTAATAGCTGTCAATTAAGGTGGTTTTTAGAGATTTATGATGGCGGTATAAATATCTCCAAAAGGTGATTTATGGCACAGACTCAGACAACTCTTTGACTAGAGCTACTCTGACAGCATATAAATGACTATATAGTATGCAGAATAAGAGAAAACACTGTGAATCTCTCTACTTGTTTTGTCCCATTCCTGTCATTCCAATCTGACTCTGTAACTTCACCATTCAGATCACAAGACGTAAGAGACAATAGGACCCAAGTGATCATCACAACTAACCTCTCCATCATACAAAAGATAGGTCAGGAAGCATATTTTGTGCAAAAGGCCAGAACCTCAGTGTACAGGACCTTGTTCAAGAAATCCATAGATATGGGTATAGAATCGCATAAAGACTTATTACAGAAAAATATTGGAAATAATTTTAATATTCAATAGTAGAAATTGAAAAACTCAGAAAAGACGAGTATGACTCACAATCTAGACGTTCCGTAGAGTCAGAGACACCTTACGCAAACTTGAAGGCCAGCCAGTGAGTCGAAACTTTGCTACATAATTGAATTAATCCACTTTTCCTTCTGACTTAATGCACCACCTTCCTTGTCCAGAACTGGGGGCTCTGGAGCTCTAGGAAGAGAGAAATCACCAACTTTCAGGACACCGACCCTGCTTCTTCTGCGGTTCACCCCGTCCTGCACTCATTCCCAGTCTTGTCCACTCCCTCAGGCCTCTCCTTAGGCTATGAGATAAAGGCTTGAGGAGTGCTATGGGTCAACTCCCTCTAAAAACTGAGAAGATAAAGTCAAAGAAGAATTCTTACTTGGAGAAACCTAGGGTGTGGAAGGCTCTCCGTGTGCTCATGGAGTGTCAGACACACCGGGATCCATTCAAGTGAGTTCAGTGGTGAGGCAAAAGTCTGCATGGACGCACTTGGTAAGGAGCTGCAAGCCTCTCTGGTCCTTCCCTTGGAAGACTTACTCCACTTCCTGCATTTGTTTGGAAAATCCTTGTCTTCTATCATTTCTTTAAATTACCAGCCCTTTCCCAGTTGACCTTCCATCTGTGGAAATCTGATGGTCTGCCAAGGTGCTGGGACCACGGTTCCCGGGTTCACTCACTAACCCGAGTCGACTGTTGGCAGACCTCTGGCATGACCCTCTTCTCCGTGAAAGCCCTCGCAGGAGAACCCGATGTGAAGGATACTTCTCTGCCACACCCACAAGGGCCACCAAAATAGGAAATACAGGTCATAGAAGTCCACGACCATCACATTAAATGCTCACAAAAGCTAGTCTGGTATTGTCTGGGTTAGGTTAGTAACTGATAATAACTTCCATCTTTGGGTACGTTCTTGGCAATGTTTCCCAGATAGTGTGTTTTCACTGGCTCTGTGCTGCCTGCTGATGGCGTATTGAGGTGGACCTGCGTGTTCCACTAGAACCTGAGCTTCCGCACACTCTCGGTGTGGTTTCATTCTTGCCGCACCCTCCATGAGGCACTAGTAAGTTCAGAACATGATGAAATTGCATGGAAGCTACTTTACATGCTGTGGAACAAATTCACGGTTTCTGTATTAGCATAGAAATGTAGCAAATTACTCTTTTCCTATTAAGACAGAATCATATTGAAACTCTAAATACTCTGCTTTAACACAAAAGAAACTATTTCAAAAAGCTCAAAATAGAAGTTTTGTGCATTTCCTCCCTGGCCATTTCTCAGTGCTTCTGCCTCTCTCAGAGCCTCTGCCCAGAGCCGTGCCCATTTGTCATGATGTCCCAGGCTTAGGAAAGGCAAGTGTCCTTGCTGAGCTGTGATTACCCAGGACCACGTGGGGACGATCCATGTGCCTCACCCTGCTGGACGCTGGACTACGCTGCACCTGTGCATGCCGTTGTCCCTGGGCTGAGGTGCTCCCTCCGGGAGGCTCTGCTACGTCATTGGCAATTGTGTTGCAACTCGTCTTCTTTTCCGTTTCTGGGAGGTCTGCCAGTCTCCTCTCTTCGGGCTGATCTTCAGAAACCTGAATAGGGGTCGGAGAAGCAGGTAGTTATTAAAATTATGAAGAGTGCTAAAATCAGGGCAGAGCCGGGTACAAATTTGGCTGGGAATGAGCAAGAACTAGAACGAGGTTGGGAAGGGTGCAGAAAGGATTTCATAGGCAGTACCGTATAGCAACCCAGGCACGGCCGTAGGGAGTCTGGTTATTAATAGGTTTGCATTCAGAAGAACAGTGTATCAGTAGGTTCTTGCCACATAACAAATGTGGTTTCACATCACAGCCACTTGTTGAACTGACCGTTGTGGGTTAGCATTTGGGTTGGGCTCAGCTGGGAAGCTCTTCTCTTTTAGCAGGGTTCCCTCAGGTGCCTGCAGTCAGCTTCCAGGGTGGACGGCCCTGCATGGCCTCCCTTGGGATGGTTGTACCTGCTCCACAAGCAGAGTACCTTTGGCTAGTGTATCAGCTGCTGGGCAGGGCTCTGAGCGGGAGCAGATGCACACAAGGCTTCCTGAGGTCAAGTGTCCATGTGACTCCCCACCACTTCAGCCTTGTATTAGCCAAAACAAGTCACAAGACCAGCCCAAATTAAAGGGAAGAGGAGGTAGACTGTACATCTTGATAGTAGGATTTCAAAGTCACATTGCAAAGGGTATAGACATGGGGAGGCAAAAATGATTGCAAACATTTTTATAGTCAGTGCGGCCCAAAGAGTGATGAATGGATAAGCAGTTAGGGGCAGCCAGAATCCAGAACACATTTTTGTATCGTTTACCCTGTAAATGGAAATCTTGCCCTGAGGCCCCTTTAGAAACCAATTTTTTAGTGAGATTGGGTCAAATATTTGCCATGGAATAAAATAAAACAAGTTTGGGGGCCAACAGACACAGCAGGCAGTGAGGTGCCGTGCATGGGCAAGAAAAGTCACTTTGAGGGAGTCACGGTCAAGACCCTGGAGTTCAAGACAAGTTCAAGCCTGAACAACTTTTTATGATCTGAGATGTGGGATCTGCAAAACCTCCTCTTTTTTGAGCTAAAAGCAAGGTGTAGAGACCTGTAAAGTTCCATTCTTCATCAAAAACGCTTGGATACTCGCATGTACCACACGGCTGGAAACTGTGTCTTATGCAGGAAAAAATGACCCAGTCAAAGCAAGTCTTGGAAGGTTGCCCATGCTCTCTGTGCCCTTCCCCACCCCGTCGCCACATTGGGTAGTTGAGAGGCAGTAACTCTTGGGGACCCCTTCCTTCTCCCTTTCAGGAGTCCCCAGGATATACCCTTGACTGCCGCCACCCAACTGTGGCCTCTCATCCCCGGGAGGGCTCTCTCTGCATCTTGTGCTCCGTCTGTGGTGTGACACTCCTGGAAAAATCTACCTGGGTGATCAGATTCATGTATTTTCATGGCTTGATTGTGGATTGTATGCCTCACCTTGACTGGGCTAAGAGATGCCCAGAAAGTTGGTGAGATTTGGGTGTGTCTATGAGGCTGTTTCCAGAAGAGATTGGTGTTTCATTCAACAAACCGAGTGAAGCAGCTGGTCCTCCGCTATGTGGGCATCATCCAGTCCAACCAAGTCATGAATAGAACAGAAAGGCAGGGGAAGGGCAAGTTCAATCCCTCTGTTTGACCTGGGACAACCATCTCCTGCCTTAAGCGATCAGCACCTCTGGTTCCCAGGTGTAGAGACCCAAACTGTGTCTCTCACCATTGCTCCCAGATTCCCAGGCCTCCAGAATCCGGTGGAATCACATCACCAGCTTTCCTTGTCTTCCATCCCACACAGGGCAGACTGTGGGACTTTCCTGCCTCCATAACCATGCGAGCCAAGTCCTGTGACTCTCTCCTCTTCCGTGTACCTCTCTGGAGGTGCTTCCTACTGTTCTGTTTCTCTGGACGACCCAACAGTCCAAGTGGGCAGTCATCGGGTGAGGTGTACTCAAGGGAGGCCCTCACTGGGTTGACTGCCGTGTCAGTTTTGAGGCACAGAATTCTGAGTATCATTTTCTCAATTATAAAAATGAACAATGTGGTTGATTAGTTTGAGTTATTCTAAATATGAAATGGGCAGTTGAATTTGACTCTTTCATCTGGGTTTCCTAGTCATTCAAAAGGAAAAGAAAAGCTTCTTTCCATTTGTTACCTCTGGCAGTTTTATGGCATCATTCAGTTAGCTGAGATCAATACCAACATTGAAGTTGGTAGGGGATCGGCGCCGTAGCATGTGAGTTCTCCGGGAAGGCATAGAATCCCTAACATGTAGTTCAACAGTGAAGTTCCGTCAGGCAAATATCAAGCCTTCGAAGATCTTAAGTACTTTCAACAGTAGAACAGGACGCCATAGTTAAAGAACACATATTTTATTGTGCCAAGAACACTTGACATGAGATCTGTGCTCTTAGGAATCTTCAAGCGCACGGTCCTGTTGACCACAGCCACAGCATCGCACAGCAGAGCTCTAGAGATTTCTTATCTTGTGTAACTGAAACTTCTTGCCTCTGATTAGCCATTTGAATGTGAAGAAGAGACTTACTTTTTCCACTGGTCTCCAAACTTTCCATGTTGACCGAACAACTGTCTTCGGCCACATTTCAAGTAGATCGAGTGTGTTGCCACTTCAAATGGTGTCTTTAAGGATGAACTACAAATCCGTTCTTGTCTTAGTCTTTCAGGAGATGTTCCTTTTTAATGTGTTAATTTTACTATTAGATAATGGTACCTCCTGATTAAATGATTATCAATATATTCAAAATAAGTTGGCTCCGTCCTAAACACCATCTCTATTTTAAGGTAAAGTTCACCAGCAGCTCACCCCATCATTTCTCTGGCCCGTGGAGGACGGCTGAGCAGGTGGGCATGGCCGCACTTACGTGTAGGTTGGATTTCATCCCAGGTCAGCAGCGGTTCCACAGCATGAGGAGCAGGAACAAGGCAGATGGTGTTTTCCCAGAAGCACATCACACCGTCAGTGAAGTAAGTCAGACCCCAGACACAGACAGACAAGTATGACTTCACTTACATATGGAATCTGAAAGAGCTAGGCCCACAGGGACAGAGAGTGGGTGGTGGCTGCCCGGGGCCAGGGTGGGGCAAATGGAGACATGGGTCAAAAAGTGCAAAGTTTGTGGTATAAGATGAATATGTCCCGGGATAGAATGCACACCGTGGTGACGGTCACCCCTACTTCTGTGTTGTAAGCTTGAAATTAGCCAGGAGAGTTGACCTTCAGTATTCTTACCACACACCCCACCCCCCGAAGGGTCAGTCCAGGGTGGTGGAGGCGTGAGTGAGTGGGCTGTGAGACGCGCTCACAATGCATACGTGTGTCCACGTTGCAGCCTCAAATCTACGCCGTGTTTATGCACCAGTCACACCCCCAGTAAAGCTGGGAAATAAAAAAAAAAAGAGAGAACATGTCCAGGAATGTAATTTCAGTGTCAGAAACATATATTTTTTAGTGAGTGTCAAAATCACTGTGGAATGAGGTGTTTTCAGCACTGCTAACTGCTTTAGTAGATGCTAACATTTTTTTTTTTTGCATAATTTCTTCCTGTGTTGGATGTTTGGAGGCATAATTTTTAAAAGACACTTTATTGAGTGATGACTGGTGTACAAAAATCTTTTGTATTTAACGTTTACAAGTGGATGAGTTGAGGATGAACATTCTCCTGGGAAAGCATCACCACAGTCTGTGCGGCAAACACATGATCACCAGAAGTGCCTTCCCACCCCGATATTTCTCCTTATTATTAACAGTTTCTTTGGTGAAATGCACACTTAACATAAGGCAAAATTTTAAGCAGGTTCTCCCTGGACAGCTTTTCAAAATTCCAGACATTAATAGAAAAAGTTTTAGGGCAAAACACGAAGTTTTCAATGGACATGATTTTGGTCACACAGACAAATTGGGTTCCATCTAAAAGAACAACTGTACCTTTCAGGTATTTAAGGACCCTGAAAATATATAACTTCTGTAGCCTTCTTGAGTAAAACACACAAGAAGACATTTAAAGAAGTTACTAAGTACACAACGTCGATGGCAACTAGGCACAAACGTGACCCCGTTTTGTGCACTGCCAAAGCCCAGGGGGAGGGGGTGGTCATGCAGCCGACTCGCCCACCTCCTGGAGCCTGTGACTGGCCACCAGCTAGAAACCCCCATCCTGAGTCCTTTGACTGAGAGTGTAACTCTTCAGCTAAAACACCCTGTCCTCTGAGGGAGAGAAGAGGGGCTGCCGTCCACCCACGCCCCTGCCTGGCTCCAGCACCAGTGACTCAGACATTGTCCCAGCCGGGTCCACGGGCTTCTGGCTTCAGAGCATCACACACGGGGATGAGAAGATCAATGCTCCTGAGAAGTATGTGATGGGTCCATGTGATGGGTCCATGTGATGGGTCCATGTGATGGGTCCATGTGATGGGTCCATGTGATGGGTCCATGTGATGGGTCCATGTGATGGGTCCATGTGATGGGTCCATGTGATGGGTCCATGTGATGGGTCCATGTGATGGGTCCATGGATCTTCTCCCGGTCCCACCTTTCGTACACGTCTGGGTCTACAGGGGCAAGTATACCTAAGGACGGAAGCTTAGATGACCTTAGGAACACATCGATTCCAATCAGCTCACTCGCGGCCCCTGGAATGGAACGCTAAGGGGGCAGCTCATCACCTGTCCTCGGCTCTTCCTGAAGGCACCTCCAGGGCTTCCGTCACGGAGGGTGAGATGTGGGCAACCAGTGACCCGACTGCGAGGAGGGAGGAACCAGAGGACTGGCGCAGGGAGGGCTCCCTCAGCCCAGACAGAGGCCGAAGGCATAAAGTGGGGTGCCTGGGGCCATTGTCAGGAACAGCTCCAAGGTGTTTGCGGTGGGGAGCTATAGGCAGGAGGAGCCGATGAGCGGATCTTGAAGAGGTGGTAACGTTTGGGTGTTCATAGTCCTCCGCCTGCCTTCTCTCCACGGGCTGCTGGGGCAGGGAGATCTTCCCTCTCCACCTAGCCAGGGCCTGAGATGGATTCCGGTCCAGAAAACACAGGAGAATGAAGGGACCGTATGGATGGCCTTGAGGGAAAGCATGCAGAACAGTGCCTGTGAGCCAAGGAGAGGTTTTCGTGTTGGGACTCGTACACGGCCGCCCGACCACGCACTTTGTCCTTTTAATCTCAGACTGGGCTCTCCTGCCTGGTGTCCGGGAGCTGGTAGTCTTTCACACATGGTCCAGGGTTGAATTGCAATGTGAATTATATTTGCTTTCAAGTAGGCGTGTTCTCTCTCTAGTCCCTCGGTAGACAGGTTGCCAGTCTGGTGCCGCAGGTTGGGGAGGGACGTGGCCCACAGGGTGTGGAAGGGACACAGAGAGACAGCATTTCACTGTTGTTCCTAAACTCATGGGAGCAGCCGTGGTAGCCAGGAATGAAAGTAATTTATTTTGAATCAAACATCTGGGTGCTGTAGACATGCCCACTCTCTTTCCCTCTCCCTCTCTCTGGGCCCTATGAACTTTCTCTTCGGAAACAGAGAACAGTATGATCTTCCAGAAAGAATGTCACCTTCAACATAAGGATTTTTAACCAGAGACCAAATTCGACAGAAGTTTGGAGGGTATGTTTCCAGGCGGAAGTCTGGGGGGCACATTCACTCCTACCGATGATGCATCTCAGATAATAAATAGAAGTGGGAAGATCTGACCATCTTCAAATCCAGAAAGTATCTCCATTGTGAACTTTTGAGGAGTGATGTTTCTATGTTCCCTTCTCTGTTTTCATGCTGAGAGGTTCTACGGGGGGTGGGGGTTGGGTGGGCTGCCCACCGACAGGGGCTCCCAGAGACATCCTGACCCGAGTGGGGCACTCTGTGACCTTCAGAAGCGACCTTGTCCCACATGCCGGCCTCTCCACCAGGCAGACATCACTTCCAAGCATGGGACTGTGACCATGTGGGCCATCAGGAAATGTCTGTGAAAGGGTCTTGTATTTGTCTTGTAGAGGAGAGTTGAATCATAGGACCCCCAGTTTGTGCTGGAGACCTGGATAACTGGTGCGGGGGAAAAAACCCACACCTGGTGTCACAGGTGCTGTGTGTAAAATCAGTCCTGTTTTCCCTCACTGGGCAAGACTGGCTGGATGTAGGCCTTTAGTGGATTTGTTTTGGGCCTCGGGTTCTCTTTTGTCAGTGATAGAAGGGGAGGGACGCTATGTGGCCTAGAAAGTGTCTTCTAGCACTTAGTACGGGGGTTCCCCTCAACTGCACAGAATCCTAGATACTGGCAGACGTATTTTCTAAAAATATGTTTCCTTTTGCAGAGGGATATGTTGAGGCAGAAGCTCAATGAGCTACCACGTTTGTGGATTTAGCAACACGACGGACTCGAACTACGGAATTTGTTCTGTGTTGGACATAAATACAAGGGTGGGGCAACTCTCCGACCTTAAGAAATAAAAGAAATAAGAAAAAGAATAAAGCTTAAAAGTATAGTTTCTAAACCCCAAATAAAGAGTAATTTCCCCTCTGATTGTGATAAAGAACAGAAAGTTCAAATCCCATGTTGTATTTCTTTTAGTTGTGTTTTTAAGAGGTATTTAAAAGTTTAAAGTCAAAATTCATAACCTGGCGATATAAATGTGTCTTTTTAAAAAAATTTTTTCAATTTATTTATTTTCAGAAAAACCGTATTCATTATTTTTTCACCACACCCAGTGCTCCATGCAATCCGTGCCCTCTCTAATACCCACCACCTGGTACCCCAACCTCCCACCCCCAGCCACTTCAAAACCCTCAGATTGTTTTTCAGAGTCCACAGTCTCTCATGATAAATGTGTCTTAAATAAAATTAGACAGAGGGGCACCCAGGGGGCTCCGCCGGTGAAGCATCCGAATCTTGAACTCAGCTCAGGTCATGATCTCAGGGTCGTGAGTTCAAGTCCCACATTGGGCTCCGTGCTGGGCGTGGAGCTTACTTAAAAAAAAAAAAAAAAAAAAAAGACAAAGGTAAGGAAAAATAATGGCCAAGGTACCCAGCCAGACTGGGGTTTTGGCTGAACACTGTACTCACACCGCTGGGGAAGTGTGATAAGGAACTGCTCTGCTATTACCCAAACCAGGTTCCGTGTCACCCAGGAACACCCCTCCCGTGCCCAGAATTCCACATGAGGCCCAGGTCAAGTTCCCAAGATGCCGCCTGTGTTTGTTACCTGCCCGGAGGCCAGAAGGAAATGCTGACTCCCAAGAGCTAGTTTCCCGAGGACAAGCTAGGGCTGACTTTACACTTGTTCCTCTACTACCTGTGTGTTTCATGGAATTATTAAATTAGATACTAGATTATTAATCTAATAATTAAATCTAACATTTGCATATTTCCAGTGTGTACATTCATGTATTTTATATACTTGTCACTTAATATTTAATACGACTTGATATTCCCTCCTCAAACTGAACCGGGCCGTCTATTTACGCCCTGGAATTTATATTTTATCTGTTGTTAGGTTTCCAGCAAAAGACGCCATATGGGAAACAGCGTACGGTGTATTTCTGTTTGCACGGGGCATGTCACTGATGGGTGCGCGTGCACGGAAGCCACAGTGGACCGGGTTTCTTTTCCGGATGCGGGTTTGCGCTCTGGAAGAGCGGAAGGAAGCAGTCTGGCGGGGACGCAAGTGTCTCCATTTTAAGTTGGAAACGGGCACCTGCGCGGCTCCGAATGGCGTCTCTGCAGCGCTCCCTGGCTTCCTGGCACCCTTGAGGGTCCCAGCCCACGGAGCAGGTGTGGCTTCCCTTCGGGGCTCTGGGTCTGGGCCTGACACCCGACAGGGCCGCGGCTCTTCCACACGGGGCTGGGACGAAGACCAGAGGGGAAGGCTCACCCTGGCAACTGGGCTGTTTTGTGGATCGTCAGGGAAGATGATCTTCTTTTCCTCCATCGATTGGGGCTCACTGAGGTGCCTGTGGAGAGGGCTGGCCTTTCGAGGAGGGGCGCCCTGTGTCCTCCCCTGAGAAAGGAATTAGCAGGCACAATACTGGTGCCCAGGAGCTGTCCGCGGGTGTCATTCCAGTGGTCTCCAGGCGGGGGGAGCTGCTCTTTTCTGGGAAGAACCAAGAAACTACGTCTCTTGTTTTCTAAAATTTCTGATATCAGATGAGGAAAAACAGAGGTGGGGGGTCTGCGAGTCGTTTGTTGCGTGGAGCGCTGAGGAAAATGGCACACGCAATGCAGTGACTCTTCAGAGGCATGACCTTAGGTTGGGGACAGTAAAGCTGATCCCCAAGACAGAGAGGGTCTCCGCACAGGAGTGGGGTCTCTGGTGAGGAGCCACAGCGCAGGGACGGGGGGACAAGCTGGGCAGACTCATGGCTCCTTCCCAAGTTCATTCCCAGAACGATCCCAGCCGAGTTCCCGATCCCAGCCGAGCCCCAGGGCCAGGAGCGCGGGAGCCACAGGGGAGTCCCTGCCCTCCCCAAACTCTGCTCTGTTAGAGGAGACAAAACACACGTAAATAAGAGTCCCATCTCAGTAAAAGTTGTCAACCTTTAGAGTGATTTCAGTGGAGCGTGATACAATATCCAGTTTGACTTTCTAAAGATAATTTCTCTGCTTTACGTCAAAGGCCCTGCAGGCAGTGAGGGGGAGGGAAGGAAGGTCCGTTCGGCCCAGATGGGAGCCAAGGCGCAGGTGGATGTGTAGGAGCGCTGGACCAGGACTGGAGCGTTCGGAAGCCGGTGGGGGCCGGGTTTGGTATGCCTGGTGCAGGTTGTGCCTCCAAGGCTTATTTTGGTGGGGAGGACAGGCGCCAAGGTGGATTTCTTGGAGTTTTGGTAGGAACAAATCAGTAGACCGTGAGCCACTGACATAGATGGAGAAGAAAGTGGGAGAATGGGCTCCTCTCCCTCCTGCCTTCCCTCCTGTACAGGATTTTCTTTCTAGTAGAGAGGACAGACGGGACATGGTTACATGCATGCATAATCTCCGGTTTGAGAGTGAGGTTTTCTGAAAGAAACACGTGAGGAAATCTACATGCATTTTCTCACTCACCTGGCCGTGGGACTGGCGTCCAGGTAAGGAGGTGACAGGCATGACAGGTTCACCCCAACCTCCTGTTGGGGGATAGAAGTAGGGGTGTCCACTGCCCTAACCCAGCAGGTGTCTTCTCTTGTGGATTTTCACGTCACTTTTCAGCTTCATACATACCTCTGCAAGGGGTCGTGATTTTTTCTGAATGAAGACCAAAAGATCTTCCTATTGGTCCACTCTGAGAGATAATATATCAAATTCACAAGGCATCAAACCTACTTGTGTCTTGTAAATACCAAAAAATCCACGGTGGAAAATATTTTTCACACCTCCTGTAAAAGTACACGTATGTGCTCCCTATCGCTCAAGCACGGAGGAGTCCATTGGCGCTTGCCCTGTTGAGGATGTATGGGAAACCGAGGTCATGTAAGTGTAGTAGAAGGTCTGGGTTAACGAAGACGTACATAACAGCCCTCACCTGCGGTCTTCATTCTAGAACTGAGGTGCAGGTATCCACCTGCTTCCTCCTGACCTGGGATCTGACTCGGGCAACTCACGTCCGATGCACGGGTCATTTACCTCTTTACAAGGTCGCAAATACCTCAAAACTATTCTTAACGAGAATCAATCCAGGGAAAAGTGTGCAGTATTCTAGGATCCTGTGAGCTCAGGAGACAAAGTTCATATTTGAAAAGAGACGTTTGAGTGGAGGGCTAGCTACAGGCAATGAGGGAAAGTTGCGGGTCAGCGCAGGGCCTTGAGGAGAAGATGAGAAGGTGGGTATGTCGGGTGTGACTCTGCAGGGGCCGGTAAACCGACCGGACGGCCTGAAGGGTAGCGAGAAGGGTGCATTTGGCAGCAACATTTTGAGCTGGCTTAGGAGAAGAGAGAATTGTGAAGAAGGCCTACAGAGGGCATAGGGAAGGGGAGTCGGGTGTAACCCTTACACGGAAGCTAGGAAAACGGATCGTAGCTGCGGGAATGGCAATGAGCAGGGCGGCCGGGGAAACCCCACACGCAGCCTTGAAAACACGCGGAGTGACGGCCCATCAATCATGAAGATTTTACAGCCTTGACCCGACAGAGCTGACGTCCGGCCCCACCTCCGTGTGATTTCGAATCTTGTGTTCCCAGCACTGAATGCCGTATCCAGCACTAGTATAAATAACCATCTTCCAAAGCCAGGATGTAAAGAAACTTTAAAATTCAAAAATAAACTTGTTGTATGTGACTCTCAAGGCACTGGCTCAATGTAAGATCCATTTAGGAAATGGAAGTACTGACTGTCGACTCAGTGACAACACCAGGAGCTTTGCTAGACTGAAGCCTTGTGCATTCTCAGAGCGGACCTGGATTCCTCTAACAAAGAACTCAAGCAAATAAGGCTTTTAGGTGGAAAAAAAGACTCCCTGTTGCTTACATTATTCTAACTTTATAATTTGGCCTACTTTTATAACATTTTGTTTTTACATGAATTGACTTGAACTCAATCTATTTTTCAATTATGCCAAAGAATTACACTTGTTCCTTTAATGACGCATTTTGCCTTGTTATCAAAATTATTTGCCCTTGCAAATTGTCGGTAATCGGCAGTGCCAGGGACATGATTCTTTGTCTGGTCCAGAGAGGACTGTGGTTATTTTGTTCTCTGTCCCAGGTTTCTGGGGACACAAGTGGCCATGCCTGGTAGCTTGAAGACCTTCATTTTGGGGGGCACAAAACATGGTAATCTTTGGAAATTTCTCACTGAGAAGAGACCCAGCTCTCTAGGTAGTGACGAGGAATTTAAAGTAGTTTTGTCTGCTGTTTCTTTTATAAAAGAAAATGTATTAATCATGATGATTTTGGCCTTTCCTGAATTCTTACTTTATCTGACAAATATTTTTCTCATACTTAGTTTCAATTACTGCTGTATACTCGACTCCTTATATTGGAGAAGCTCTGTCTCAGGGTCTTAGTGTAGACGCAGCTTCGTGGATATCGGCTGCCGTCCCGCGGTCGTGTCACCTTGGACGGGTTGCAGAGGACAGAGGACAGCAAACCCACCTTGACTGTGGAAATCCCCAAGACTCACTGGGTTGGTAACCGGAGTGCTCGCGTCTATCAGCCACCATGGGGGCCATTCACTTCCTTGTCCCGTTCGACAGACCCAGGCGCTGGGGAATCTGGGTGTTAGGAACCGTGGAAACATAGGAAGGTGACAGGAATGTGACTCCAGAGGTTCAGGCGGGCAAAACACATTACTTTCTGTGCTTCATGAATTTTGGTTCTTCTGGAACTCTGGTCCCTGGTGGGCAGACAAGTGGGGCTTCGAAGCAGCCACCTACAAGAGTGCCTTTCTCATGGAGGGTCTCAGAGATCTAATGGGAAAAGGGTTTCATCGGTCGAACCCTCCCTGGCTGGGGTCCTTCAGTCCTGGGACCCAGAGGGCTGCTTGCACGCGAGGGTCTGCATTTGGGAAGCAGCCTCGGCTGGGTCTGCACGCTTTGCCTGCCCCATACCTGCCACCCCTCCTCTCTCTACTCTCTGCCTCCTCGCCTCTTCCTTGTTACTCTAAGTGAATCGAATACACAGAATTCTTTATCATTTGTGCCTCTATTTTTTTAACCTGAATATTGTTCCAGGACGTCTTTGTTTTAGCGGAGAAAAAGGAAGGGTTAGTGCAGTCGGGAGATTTTTATGGAGGAATCAGACTTCAGAAAAGGGAAGTGAAGAGGTGCCAAGGGTCGGCCAAACAAGAAGGCCATTTTCTTGCCGTCATCCACTATGACAAGACTCCTCTGCTTTGCTCCCATTGAACGTAGGATTCCTAATCCCGAGGGCTCATTCATCTCTTTCAGATTGCATTTTAATGGAAATAAATTGTTTGCTTTGGAACTACAAAGCAGAAAGAAGAGATACTGGAGACAAGCCAAGAATGAGCAGATTGCCCTAATTAGCCGTTCACGGAGACTCCATCGGAACCGAGAGAACTTAGGTTCATGGTGCCCTTTCCTGCACAGAAAGCACTCTTTAATCTTCTGCCTGTTGCTGTCAAGTTACCTTTTAAAGTTATATGTTTTCACTCACTTGTGGCACACAAGGAATAGCACAAGGGACATTAGGAGAAGGAAAAGAAAACTGAAGGGGGGGATCGGGGGAGACGAACCATGAGAGACTGTGGACTCTGGGAAACAATCTGAGGGTTCAGACGGGAGTGGGGCGAGGGGTGGGTGAGCCTGGAGGTGGGTACTAAGGAGGTCGCGGACTGCAGGGAGCACTGGGCGTTACACACAAACAACGAATCATGGAACATGGCATCAGAAACTAATGATGTACTGTCCGGTGGCTAACATGACATCATAATAAAAAAAGATCCCTTTTAAAGTTTCTGTTAAGACTCTGAATTCCAGCACAATGCGACTACTTTACTCCTCTGTCGTTAAGATGAAACTTTGTTTTCTAGACAGGCGTCTGTCTGATACTTAGGCAACACTTATTTTCCAGTATCTATAAAAAGAGAAAAACCAAACAGGCGGTGCGTCAGGAACGGCTCTGTTCTACCGTGTGTCGGGAAGGCCGGTGCACCACCCGGGACGCCGTGGGCACGCGTTCTGTTAGGTCTGACAGAGGTTACAGTCCCCCTTCCGGGAGGCCGCACTGCCCCGCCCATCTGGGGTCACGGACACTGGCACCGCCCGCCTCAGCCGTTCCGTTTGCTGCGGCCAACACCAGGACTGTTGCCAGTGGCGGGAGAGCCTCTCCGGGGCCACCGGAGCCGGGAGTCCAGAGCGCCGCTGGGCCGTCCTCTCTCCCACGGGGATCACAGTGGCTTCCTGCTGGCCCCGTCACTGCCCCGCCGCCTTGTCAGGGTCAGACATAGTCTCTTCTCCAGCACTGGTCCAGGGACCTTGATCTGGGGTGGGCTCGGCTCTCCCCTGACCAGCACGTTCTTCCCGGAGCTGCCCCCAGCACACGCACAAGCAGGTGACTGGGCTGCGGGCTGCATTCCTGACCATGACCACACCCCTGCGTGGTCAGAAAGAAAGCCCTGGACCCCGCAGGGACCCCAGCCCCAGGAGCAAGGGTTATGAGACATGAGCGAGTCTAGGGAAATTATAACCAGTCTCTGAACGGTGACCGTGCACCTGACACTGTTAGATACCTGGAGGAAGACAGACTTTCTGCCCAGCGGAAGTGGTTGTGAGGCAGAGAGAGACCAGAGCAAGGACATATGCGGACAATTTAGGAACAAGAGCATGAGGATGTAGGCTTTCTGGAGTGGTCGAGGCAGATGAGCACTGACAGGGCAAGGAGGGAACACTCTCTCAGTATAGGGCATTTTTGTTGAGAGTCTAAGGTTAAGAAGAGACTGGCCATGAGGGGACCTGATCACATGCCGTAGAGGCAGTACAGGGAAGGATGAGGGGTAGGGGTGGTGAGGTGAGAGTTTCGATCCTTTCCAGGGACGAGGAAACCTATCATGTGGGCATGAGAATTTACGATGGACCAGGCTTTTTTTTTTAAGATTTTATTTATTTATTTGACAGATAGAGATCACAAGCAGGCAGAGAGGCAGGCAGAGAGAGAGGAGGAAGCAGGTTCCCCACTGAGCAGAGAGCCCGATGCGGGGCTGGATCCCAGGATCCCAGGATCATGACCTGAGCCACCCAGGCGCCCCTAGAGGACCAGTCTTGCACAGCCTGATTCTTCTGTGCAGAATGGTCTGGAGCGGCAGACATAGGAAAGCAGGTAGCTTGGCAGCAGTTGGATGAGCCGGTCAGAGAAGGCTTGAGGGGCAGTGCGGACGGAGGCGGCAGAGAAGGGTGAGTGAAGGAACAGGACCTCTACTGGGGGATCAAACCAGCAGGACTTGCCCTGAGGGACTGGGTTTGGGAGTAGAGGAAGTTTTCAGAGGGGATGTTTAAGGTCAGGTCCTGAGTAACTTCGTACCGTGGTGGAGAAGGTTCAGCAACAGAGGAACTGAGTGGAGCCCGGGAAGCCCCACACCTTTTGGTCCCTGGAACAGGGCTGTGGAGCGAGCAGGTGCGCGTGAGTCTAGAGCTGGTGCCTTGGCCACAAGGGACACTACGATCTCCCTGGATCAGGTCACCAATTCAAACACGCTCTCACTACTTAGCGGTAAAGTGTTCGTCCTTTCTCACTCATGGAACGCACATTTTCTGTGCTCAGCAGGAAGTGGTGGGGACCCTGCTCGTGGACGCTCCGTTGCTGTAGTGCATACACTCAAATTTCCCTTCATTATCGTCCCCAGAGTCCTTGCCCAGGTCTTCTACTGATCTTTGGCTCAGCAACCACCCAGGCATTGGCAAGAGGCTGGTTTGGTCGCTGACCCTGGATCTCCAGTTGGGGGCAGGGGGAGGTGCATGAGAGCCTTGGGGTCCACCTCCACACCCCCATACACACTTTCTCCTCCCCAGTTTGGGCTTTGAACCCCTCTCAGCGAACCTGCTCCAAAACCTCCTCCCGGTCCCCACTCTTGCCCTGCTCCCACGTGATACTCTGGTAGCCAAGACACACGTCACTTTCCGTTTAGGACGACCCAGCGGGCCTACGGGTTCAGCACTAACCAGAACCACTCGGTGCCTCCCTCTTTGCATGCAAACCCCTCGCATTCCCTCAGCCACGCCCGCACGTCCTGGGAGATCCCAAACACCACAAATCCGTGGGCAGCCCTGTGCACAGGTCGTTACGCACACGCCAACTTCCCGCAGGTGCCTGGGGAGCAGGGACATGTCTCGCTTCTCTTTGTGTTTCTATCCCAACACACTCGGTACCAGGCAGCAGATGCTCCAAAAAATGTTTGCCGGATGCGTGAATTTAAACGAAGGCCATAGGGGAACACATGACCAACCTGTGTGCACCAAGAAAACATTTTCATAAGTAGCTACCGGATGAACATGTGAAGGAACGTTTCCTGCCCATTTGAATTAAGAATGAAAGCAGGGGGAAAAGGATGAAAGCAGGTAAAAATACCGAAGCTTGGTTAATCCTGCTCCGTGGAGATCATCAACAAATACTAGATTCGAGAATGCGTGAACAGACTTCCCTATGCCGATACTGAAATGAAATGTTGGATGCCTGCGCTGTGTGTGTGTGTGTTTGCAGTAAGAACACTTAACACGAGATCTGCCTTTTCACAGTTTTAAGGCTTCACAGTGCCTTGGTGCTAAGTACAGGCGCTACGCCGTGCAGAATTCTTCCAGAACTTGTTTATCCAGCATAACTGCATACTTAATTGTGTTATAAAAAATGTACCTCCTGCTTCAACTTTAGTGATCACACAATGTGAAGGTGACCTGAGATGATTTTTTAAATCCATATTTCAATTTTTTTTGTGCTTGTAGAGTTATGGTTACAATTTCTTGTAATTAGTTCTCTAGGGGAAATATTTTTCCGAGGTGTAGCAAGGGAAATGCTAGATGCTAATGTTCTAAACAGGTATAAGTTCCAGAATGTCACAGCTGATGGCCATGAATCTAATTTGTAGGGGCGTCCTGGTACCCAGCCTAGCCTTCCCCGCCCCACACAAGCATCATGTCCCTCAGGTCTCCAGACGTGGGGGTTTGATGTGTTTTTATAGGAGTTGATTCTCAGCAATTTGTGCCCTTAAAGAAGCCAGGAGTTTTACTGCAGCAGGAGCTGGGAGGACTTCAGATGACACCCGTGTATTCGACAGTTAGAAGAATGAAGACGCTGGTCCCCCCGAAGGCCTGGTGTACTCCGGGGGCTGTGGGCAGGAAGGGAGGCTGGAGGGGAACTTGGGCCTGGCCCTGCAGTCCTCATGGTCTGGCCTGTGTATGGTGGACGATGATTCTTGCTTACTTTAGGGGTCAGGTTAGACGCCTTCTGGAAGGGAAAATGACTGGCTGCTGTGAAATGCTGGAGACTATTTCATTAGCATCCTTATGCAGCCAGGAAAATCACCCATGGGATGCGTGAAGGAACCTTCGGGGCATCCGTGGCTCAGGCCAGGAGCACAGGGCAGAAACGTAGTGATGCGGTAACAATTCTAGGAAGATAAAGAAAATCCTGAGAAGGACAAATCACGTGTTCTAGTGAGCTCAGCCAGGGTGCGGGGTGGTGGAGAGGCATTGCGCGGTCACAGGGCTCTGTGTCATCCCTGAGATGTACCGCGAGGACCCTGCATGGAGAGAGGTCCCGTGTGGGGACACTGCGTGGAGGAGTGCCCCGTGTGGGAGTGAGGGGCTCAGTCCTAGACCTGCCCCATGACCCACAGAGGCCCAAGGAAAGCTGAATGCCCTCCAGGCGGGATTCACGTTGACGTTGCGTTAGGATTCTGTGTCTCTCCGGCATGACAGCGGGGCCCCGAGTTGCTGACCGGGAAGACAGAGATGGTGTTGCTAGCCATCTCCCGGGATTACCCGTGCTGCCACGGACAACGCCAGGGACAGAGGTGCTGCGTGGTTTTTAAAACTCACTGTTTCACGGAGTTCAAGGCCGCGGCACAGCCTACGGACTGGGTCAGACTTGATGATCCGGGACGGGGCAGCCCGACCCGTCCCAGCACGTCTGCCCTTCCAGGGAGGGAGGAGTGAGGGCAGCTCTGGGAGACTCTTGGTCCTGTGGGCCCGTGGCTCCTCCTGCACTCGGTCCAGGCGCTCTCATGTGGGCGCTGGGTAGAGGGAGAGGCAGAGGCCCAATTAGTGGCCCTGATTAACTTCGCTTAACTGCTTATTAGCTCTAAGAATGTTTTTGGTCCATTCTTTTGAATATTCTACATAAACAATCAGATATCTGTGAACAAAGATAAGGATAGTTTTATTTCTTTCTTCCCAATTCATATGGTTTCAGCTTAGGTCCTGATCTCAGGGTCCTGGGATCGAACCCTGTGTTGGGCTCCCGGCTCAGTAGGGAGTCTGCCCCTCAGTCTCCCTCTGCCCCGCCTGCTCATGCTTTCTTCTCCCTAAAATAAATAAATAACTAAATCTTTAAGGAAAAGATGACAAACAATAAAGATGACAGATTTTTCTGTGATAAAATTTTTAAAGCTTTGCTCCATAATTCATATTTTGGAAATCAAATGAAGCTTCTTTTTTTTTCTTCTTGGGATAATTGATGACTTCCAAATTTCTGCCTCTCTAGTGATTCGGCTCTTTGATCTGTGTTTATCTTTCATTTTTTACTTTTTCACAGGTGAACATTTTTTCCTATTAAAATGAATGAGATGTTTAAAAGGTTGTTTAATTAATGTTTTCTTAGTGGCATGCATTTTAGCAACTGTTTTCTGAAAATGACCCTAGCAAAAGCGAATATTAAAAATGCATCTATCTCCTGGTGGTTGATGTCAATACTCTGGGCGCTGAGGTTTCCGGAAGAAGTGAGGCATTTAGCTGTCGGACAGCAGTGAGCATTTTGCAAACACAGAGTGGCGTACTCTGAAAATCTCTCCAAATTCCAGGAAGTCTTGAACTCTCTGATTCATCGCTGTATTTCTATGTAACTGTTACCTCAGAGGAGAGAACGAGCCCGATGATATATGTTTGTTTCTTTCCAAACGCTTGAGGCAGATAGAACAGACTCTTGGACATTTTATCACTAGCAGTAAGACACAACGTGTCCCCAACCACCAGTCCACAAACACCACCTCGGGCACTGTCCAACAGGCAGAGGTCTGGGTGCGTCGCGGTGGGTCAAGCCCCTTTTCTCATTGGTTCGTTGTGTCTTCTGGGCCTCTGCGTGCAGTGCACACACAATTCTTGGTGCTCAAGGAGGATCGTACGGATCATCCTCGGTCGTCAGTATGGTCTGCTCACGGCCATAACAAAATCCCACAGACTGGGGTGGCTCAAACAGCGCACACTCATTTCCCACAGTTCCGGAGCTGCAGATCCAAATCGAGGCGTGAGCCGGGCTGGTTTCTCCTGAGGCCTGTCTCCCCGGCTTGCAGACAGCTGTCCCCTCCCTGTGTCCTCGCTCAGTGTTTACTTTGAGCCCGTGAGTCCCTGGTGTCTCTTTGTAGAGTGACGCTAACCCTATTAGACTAGGGCCCCGCTTTTATGACATCATTTCACTTTAATTACTTATCCAATGAGCCTAATTAATTATCTACTGAATTAGTTAACCTTCATTACTTATTAATCTTCAAATACAGTCACATGGGGGGCGGCAGTTAGAGCTTCAGCCTGTGAATTTCGGGATTTGGGGAAACTGGGAAGCGCACTCGCAGGGTGAAGGACAAATGGTTCTGGCAATTCCAAGTGTCCAGGCGGCGACTGGCGTCGGGAGGGCTGTGTGGGTCGCCGGAAGGAATCCCACGACAGGCGCTGTCTGCACGTGCGCGGGAGCGGGGCTGGAGGGTTGGGAGAGTCTGTGGGGCATGGCGCTAACACACCTGTTTCTGTGTCTACATCTCTGTCTACGTGATAACGTCTAAAATATCTTTTGTTCTCTTGTAACTTCCATAGAACCGGTCACCTACACCTTTTGCAGGGTGTGGAAACTGAGTCTCAGAAGGCTGCAGTGGTATGCACAAGCCTGCTCGGCTGGGAATTATCCAAGCTGGACAGGAATTCTGGCACGTCTGAGTCCAAAGGCTCTTTGCAGGGTCTCACCCGCATACCGAGGACCCCGGAGCTGGGCGCGGGAGCCTGTCTGCAGTCTGGGGCTGGGGCCGTGTGCAGCTCTGCACTTGGTGGCCTCCTGCTGACAGCCTGCACGGGTCCTTCTTCGGAGAACTTGCATCGTGAAAATCTGCACCTGCTTCGAGGCAGGAATCTCCCCACTCAGGCCGGGCTGCCAGCTCGTAACAGACAGAGACTCAGTTTTATTTCCTGTGAGGACTAACACCTGCGGGGGAAACACAGTGTGCACGACATCAAGTGGTAAGAAGGAATCAAAAGCAGAGATGAATGAGGGACTGTACTGACGCTGAGTCTTCCCAGAGGATCAATGGTGCTCGCTGCCCATCAGTGCCAGAGCCTAGGAGTGCCTGGATCGCCCATGAGGTCATGCAAAGCCATGCTGGGGTTCGCTCAGTGGGCGTCCGCTGCCCTTGGCTCCCAAGCCGACACGGCCACCAGTGGGAAGTTCGGTCTGTGGCTGCCGAGGGGCTGCGTCTGGATCATTCATTAAACGGCACTGCCACTCCGTGGTCCCTACTCGGGCGGCCACCGAAGAAAGTGAAGACGTATGTCCTGCTCCCAGAATCGTTGTCTGGAGAAAAAAGGGGGAAATTCAGTGGTTGAGGTTGAAGTAACAGCAGGACCCTTCCAGGCCCAAATTCGTTCTCGAGTTCTTTTGGCTTGATATGGAAAATAATCTGAATGAATATTTACCTTCTCAGTCTCTTTTTCTTTCCAGTATCTTTATAAATTTAGATTCTTCCTTCCTGACACTATTTTCCTTTGTAAATGCTACTTTGATCTGCATTACTACTCTTGTCAATATTTAATTCTCCTCACTCTTGTTTTTCTTTTCCTTTTCCCCCTGAAATGCTCTCTGTCCCATGCCCTCCCACAGGACTGGACGCACGGGGAGCTCGCACACTGCTGGTGGGAACACGGAACCGTGCAGCTCCCGTGGAAAACCATGTGCTACTTCCTCGGGACAAAAATAGAGCTAGTGCAGGTTCGACAGTCCTGCTCGCAGTTATGGACCTACAGCTCCTGAGCGCAGGGTCTCTGAGAGACCTTCCACCCGGGTCCATGGCAGCATTGCTCACAATGATGGGGAGGTGGACGGAATGCAGGTGTCCACTGGCGGCTGAGTGGGTGGTGGAAATGTGCGGGACACGTACAGCGGAATAATGTCAGCCTTGAAAAGAAGGAAATCTTGTCACACGTTACAGTGTGGCTGACACTTGGGGATGTGATACTCATGAGCCAAGCACCAGGGCTCAGACACTGTCATTCCTCTTTTGTGAGGTCCCTGGAGTCATCGATTTCGTGAGGACAGAAAGGAGGTTGGGGGTTGTTGGGGCCCGAGCGGTGGCGGGGGAGTGGGCAGTTAGTGTTCAGTGGGTACAGAGTTTTGTTTTGCAAGATGAGAAGGTTCTGGAGATCTGTTTCCCAATGATGTGAATGTGCTCGGCACGACTGAACTATACACTTAAAATGGTGAATTTTGTGTTATGAGGTTTTTTTTTTTAACCATGATTTTAAAAAAAATTAGAAAGTAAATGTGAGCTTTCATAACGTCCTTTGAGAGTTCTGTGCCTATAGAATTGGCCGACTCTGCTGGGCTGGGAAGAGCACTAGACCAGGAGGGACGACCTCTCTGTTTCCAGCTGTGACAGCCACAGTCGTGTGACAGTCTCTATCCTTGAGGGCTTCCTCCCTCAGATCAGGACGCTGGTTCCTGCCTGCCAGTCCCCAAATGCTGCAGGAACATCAAACAGGATCCGAGGCACCTGGGTGGCTCACGTCATGATCTAGGGGTCCTGAGTTGAGCCCTGTGTCAGGCTCCCTGCTCGGCAAGGAGTCTGCTTCTCCCCCTGCCTGTCCCTCCGCTCCTGCTGTCTCTGGTGCACGCTCTCTCAAATAAATAAATAAAATCTTTTTAAAAAAAGATCAAAGAGGATTGTAAGTGCTTGGGTGAGAGTATGAAATCCATCACAAATCCAGGCTTGTTCACGTTATAACTTCTTTTGAGAAACAAGACCCATTTCCTTACTTTGGAAATAGCTTCTATCCAGGGCTGTAGATTTTGTGAGCAACTGGAGTTCGCTCACGCTTGTTTGGAGATAACTATCTCAGAGAATTGGTTGTAATCTCATAATTTTCTTTTTGCAATCAAAATAATGAACTCATGACTTCCATTGTCTCCTGTTTTCCCAGGGTAATGCTTCCCACGTAAGCCACAGCACTCCACACCTACCCACAATTGTAATTACTAAGCTCTAGCTCCCTCACTGGGGCATTGTGAAGATTAATGTCTATTTGGAAATTTAGGTTGGTAATATGATTTGAGTTCCTTGGAGGACAAGTTTTATATAAATGCCTCATAACGATTGCAATGATAAGAAAGAACCCAAATGGTAAGAGGAAAAACATAAAGTGAGACAAAGAAAGCCGTTTTCCTCTATCAACCTAACTAAACGAAAACAAAAGAGAATCCCGACATGAGAGGAACTATTGTATTTGAATCTTTAAAATGCTTGAAGTATCTCCCGCGCTCCTTCGGATGCAGGAAGAGGCAGTGTCCATCTGATTTCACTCAAGGGTTAAAAGGACAACGGCGAGAGAATACACATGCTTCCTGTTTTCTCTTGGGTTTGTCTCCTGGGAGAAAAAAGTATTCTGGAACGACTGACAACTTTGACGAAAATTAGAAAGCCTTTGTTCTAAGTACCTTGTTTGGAGTATACAATGAAAAGTATGAATTTTTAAAATAAAAGTGTTCTTGTGGTTATCAGGAAGCCCAAGCCACGTCCCCAGTCCTTTCTTTTCCAGTTTTGTCACCTGCTCTAGCTGCGGACGCCGGACTTCCTGAGCCCGACTCAGAGTTCCCGTGCGCACCAAGTTATGAATTCTTTCCTGGTTGGTTTCCAGAAGGATTTGACTTTCTCAGCCATTATAAGCAAAGGACAAACCGGGAAAAAGTTTGGGGAGAGAAATGACATGAGAAATGCAAACCAGTGAAAAATGAGGGGAAAAAAAAAAACAAACCCTGATCACCCCAAACCAGGTGGTAAAGAGAACAGATACAGAGAACGAAAAAGCATAAAATAATCGATTTTATCACAAAAGTGAATAACAGGGCTACTGTGTTGGGCACAGTGGAACAAAGAGAAGGCGGAAGAACCGGGGATGACCACTTGGATCACAGGAAGCACCACCCAGCGGGACGTGCACGCAGCATCATGGCGGTACTGAGCTTGGCTGAAACGTGGGGGACCTTCCAGACGTCGTGCGAAGTGCACCGTGTAGCTTGGAGCCCCAGCACGTTCCACGGGGCCACAGCCCGCTCTGGGAGGTGGTTCACCTGTCCTGGTGATAACCATCACACTTCGGCACCCAGGAACGTGGACCGCCTCTGCTCACCCCTGCCTGTGAGACGGCTATGCCTTCTGGCGAGTCCCCGAGAGTCAGTTGTGTGCATTTTGGAGCAAATGCCCATTTTTTCGTCCCCATATCTCAAGCCCCCAGTTACCTGCGACCTCTCAAAAACACAGAAGCAGATGGCAGATTTATTATCAATGATTGAGTCCAGATATAACTGTAAGTCTAGACACTCACCCTACTCATAATATTGAATGCCCTAAATGCTTATAAATGAATTTTATTAGTCACTCATTTAGTACAATTATGTCAAGACTCGGAAATTCTGAAATTGCATTTTCTCTGGATTTCTCATACTTACTTTTCAGAAGAACCTATGTGTGCTTCTATTTTTTCTGCCTGATATGCTAATTAAATTAAAACACTGATGGATTTTTTAGATAACTCGGCAGTAATTTTTTAAGAGATAATCCATCTTCTGATATCGACTCATCAAAGAATTTCAAAAACGCCTCGCGTCGATTTCTTGAATGTCACAGCATCAGTCTATTAAACAACATGCCACCGTGCATGTTTCCACCTCCCTCCCCCGACCCCGCAGTGTCAGGTTGAATGAAGGAAAGAGCCGTAGCCCCATCGTTCAAGGAAAACACTCAGACGGGGACCGGATCGAAGTTTCACCTGGGAAGAGGGAACTCATTTTGTCGTCTGACATTTTATAACCAATGTCTTGCTAGTTTATGTTTATGTAATGTATTTAGAGTAATAAATTCCAGCTGTTGTTTTTCTAGTCTTACTGGCAAATATAAAAGGAAACCAAGAGGCCAACGTACCTGCCAACAAGGGAGTTCTGGGAGGAAGTTAGCATTCAGAACCAGGGAATGATGCTGAATCAGGGTGATGGTTAATAATTTAATGTTGGAATTCCCCAAGCATTGATGTCTTCTCTTTACGCCAGAGCAGATTCTTCAGGAAAGAAATCCTTCCCTTTCTTCATCACAGGAAGGACCCCAGTCTTGTCCTACCTGACCACTGGGTTGGTGCTATGGACGGACGCATCTTGCTAAATTCACATGTTGAAATCCTAACCTCCAAAGTGATGGTATTGGGAGGTAGGGATTTGGGGGCTGATTAGGTCATGAAGGTGGGACATGAGGATGCGGTTAGTGCCCTTGTAACACGGACCCCAGAGAGTCCCCAGCCCCTCCTCTGTGTGAAGACACAGAGAGAAGACCACGGGACAACGAACCAGGATGCAGTTCTCACCAGATGCAGAGTCTGCTGGTGTCTTCATTTTAGACTTCCAGCCTCCGAACTGTGAGAATCAATGTCTGCTGATGAGAAGCCATCTGGGCTAGTGTGTTCTGTTGTAGTGGCTCTGATGGACTCAGAGGTTTGGTACAAGTGTCCTTTCCTGAGTCAGGGCAAACAGAGGGCTGGTTCTCCTCCATCCATTGCTGGGATAGTGTCGGCATGTCAAGAAGGGGGTGTTGCATGCTCTAAGAGATCTTCTCAACAGAAGGTGACTAGTGAAGTGAGTCAGGCCTGGGGGTCACTGCACTTCCACATAAAGTGAGAAGGTATGTAGGGACCCCAAGGTGGTTAGAGGTGCACCCCACTTCACACACAGCATTCTAGAGCAGACATCCTAGGTTGGACGCCCAGCTTTGTAACGTATGAGCTTCCTGGGATCACCTTGGACAAGTGACTACCTTCCTGTGCCTCTGGCATCCCATCACATGGAGCTATTTTGGGAGAATGGAACAGGAGCATAAGAATGCATTTTGGGCTTGTGAGGGCAGGCAGGAGACCTGGTGGGAGCTGGCCAGGTACTGCCATGACGTGCCTGGTGCTCTTATTCTGGAGAGTCGTCCGGGACCTGCTGCAATATCGCACAGCAGGGGGAGGTCAGGGTGGAGACATCGCCGTCCCTGCCCGTTTCTGCTGGTGGCAGAGCAGTCAATGGCTAAATGGAGCGCACCAGGAGATTTGATTGCTATTGACTCACACTGTCCGTGCCCTGTCAGCCATGACTGTTGCTGATTTGATTTACAAAAACTTCAAAAGGTGTCAATTGGAAGGGGAGGTGAACCATGAGAGACTATGGACTCTGAAAAACAATCTGAGGGGTTTGAAGGGGCGGAGGGTGGGAGGTTGGGGTACCAGGTGGTGGGTATTAGAGAGGGCACGGATTGCATGGAGCACTGGGTGTGGTGCAAAAACAATGAATATTGTTATGCTGAAAATAAATAAAAAATAAATTTAAAAAAAAGGTGACATTTCTTGTTCATCCAGTAATGGAAAACTCCATTTCTCCAATCTAAATGATCAAGTTTTAATCTCATTTTGTGGTTACTATTCCTGTGTTTATGACATTTCATGGCACCTGCTTCTGCTGGGTGGTTGGGAAGCCAGGGGGTGTCTCTGCTTTTCACACCATCACTCCTTGCAGGCCTTAGAGATGTTAGTTATGAATACTGCCCTAAATCATTACAGAATAAGAATCAATGTTTAAGCAGAGACGTTTCAAAAATTTGGCTTTACAAATCATTGTAAGTATTAAATGGCTTCTAGTTTGTTGGAGAAAATTATTAATTTCTAGAGACATGCCAGATCCAAAATCTATCAGGTTTTTAATCCTCTGGACCACATAAGGAGTAAATATTGTGGCCCAATTTTACCAATGAGAACAAGAAAGTTCTGAAACATCAGTGAGCTTTGCAACATTGTTACAATGACGGGAGTGTCCTGTGGAGCTCATGATGTTCCAGAACATCTGGGTTTTCTCTAAACCACCTCCCTGGCTCCTTACCCCTCTAACAGCAGAAAGAGAGGAAGCTCGTCATTCCATAGAAGAGGAGGTTGAGCCCAGGGTAAGTACAATCTCCAGGGATAACTCATGACAGAAAGGAGGGTTGCGGGGCTGGGCTCTCCCTCCTACAATATTCAAACACCATGAAGCCGCATGGACATTTCCACTCTGACCCAAGCTGCCGAGCACACAGTCTAAGAAGAAGCGTCAGTTTGGATGTTCCTGTCTCTCCTCCTCTTCTCTATGTCCCCATACCTGGTGTGAGATTTGCGGGAGGTACGCTGTAATACAGAACTTTGCCCCCTTATGAAGAGGAAGATGATGGATGCTAGAAGCCAACGTAATTCTAGACCAACATGAAGTATACGACATTGTTTGCTGAAAGAAATACCACATTGTGCATTAGAAACATGGTGATGGGGGATGGTGGTGGCCATGCAGAGGATTCGGGGCTGAGAATAAATGGCAGGGGTAGGGGTTTAGGAGCACTCGTGGCTGAGACTGGAAGGTTGTGCATTCAGCTGCGCCCCTGCTGAGATGCTGTGGGCAGAGATACCCTATGTGCATTTTCTTTTCAGCAGTACAACCACAAATGCTCGTGAATCCCTGCAGCACACTGAGCCCGGTGTCTGGGAGAGGCTGGAGGCTGCGAGGCACGGGGATGGAGGAGGCTGGAGGCTGGGGCTGGCTGGGCTGCACGGGGTGCAGCCGTGAGCTCTCATCCGAGAGACCTCTCCAGGTGAGTCTGAGGACGCAACTACTCCCCAAACCATCCATCTCACGCCTACTCCAAAGGCTTCGTTGCTCTTTTCCACCATCAGTAACCACACGGTTGTAATCCTCAAGCCCACCGTGCGTCGTGAGTTATTTCGTATTGTTGTCAACAGCACCACGGGGCGCCGGATAATTGTGCAGCCTCCGTTTCGTCCAGCCCCACATGGTCCTGCACCTTTGTTGTCTCAAAATTCTTCCAGCTGGCTTCACGCCTTCCTCTGCACCCCCTTCCCCAAAGCTAATCTCCCCCAAACAGCATTTACATTACGTTTGCCCGTGGCTTGAAATCCTTGAGCGTCACACTTTCTTCCAGGATGAAAGTGTAAGCATCGCAGCCTGACTTTAACTTTAATCTCGCCTCCCGCTCGTCTGAGTGCACGTCCGCCCAGCCCAGCCTCCTACGCTGGTTGTCAGGGGGGTGTTTCTGCTCGAGAATGCTGTTTCTCATGCCCATGGCCCCCTCCCCTACCTCTGTTTTGCGGATCCTATTTACCTATCTAGGATGCCCCTTCCCTTCACTGTCAGAGATGGACTCTTGCTGCGCCAGGAACGTGGGTCCTGGACCCGAACAACCCAGACTGGGGTGTCCTTCCCGTGGGGGTGTACTTTCCCAGGCTGGGGATTCAAACCCAGCCTCTCGGGCCTCCGTTCCTGCATCTCTCCCACTGTGCCTGCTGGTCCTAGCTCCCGCGGCAATGAAGGGGCTGACGGCCAAGACGAGCTCATGTGTTTGGTGCCGCCCAGACACCTCGCTCATGCTGGACGTCTTGTCGGTTGTCTGTGATCCTCACGGATCCCCGGTTCCCTCGCACCTGGATGGCCTCAGAGGGTATCAGACCAGCCTGCTCAGGAAACCGTTCCTTTCTCTGATTTGGAATTGGCATGCGCTCGCTGTGGAAGAAACTGCCTTTTTCCAAGCCAAGGAACCTTCCAATAGTGAGTCTGATAAGTAGAAAAGGAAGACGGTGTGGGTTTATTTTGTTTGCGGTGGTTACGGCCACAGCAAGCTCACATGGGTCTGCAGTACCCAGGGGCATCTCTACAAACCCTTTCTGTCCTTTGATTATGCTTCTGTTCTCAGAGGTAGGCTTAGCTGAACCCTGGGCTCCATGCTGAGCTTCCTCCAGGGCGAGCTTCTCTGCCTTCGGGGTCATCACCCCCATTTGCATGCGGCTTCCTCATTATAACATAATTGACATAATAGATGCCCGTTAGCCGAGCTGTGGGCTCTGCTCCAGCAGGAGCTCAGCTCCATCGGGGCGCTCTGCCTGGCTCTCTGCTTCTGCCACTCCTGCCCACACCAAAGGCAAGTGCGCGGCGGTCGTGGGGCACCTTCTTCCATTTCACCTGCACCTCTGTTAGCTCCTGCTGGCCGCTGCTCCTCTAAGTCACTAACTTGGTCATTTCCTTGATAACCATCCGCTCGCTGCTTAACTCCATCCTACCGCGCAACAGTTCCACTTCCGCTCGCTGCTAGCACGTCACCTCCCTCATCTTTCGGCGCGTGTTTTTCTAAAATACTGTCTCCTTCCATAAAGGCTGCCGCTGTGCATGTGTGTTTTCTCACCCAGATTTCTTCCTGATTTCCTCCTTAAGACTAATATGCGACGCCTTCTAATTCATTCCAAGCATGTGCTTTAGGTCGTGGTCGACAATCTGTGACTGAAAACTCAGCGGTTGACAGAACTTCGGTTTGAGAAGGATGTATGTGTAGTTGATCGCTTGATAACCACCATAGGAAGGTCATTTGTGGGCTGTAACCACTTCCTGTCACACTGTTTCATTTTGCCCACATCAGCTTCATGGAGAGCTCGTGATTCTGAGCTGGACGGATCACAGAGGTCCAGGACCGATGACTAGAGAAGGGTGTGTTGGAACGGAAGCCAACTTGAAAGATAGCCTGGAGTTCATACCTGACGTTCAGGATACTGTGGGTCCATGACATGCTGTGCTCCCCCTGCTTCTCCAGGGGCCAAATAGGGGTTCAGCCAGCCAGGGCACGCTCCCAGCCAGCTACGACTGGAAATTGGTTGGCTTTGGATCAAAGGCAGGTGTCATTTATGTGTCCAGGTAAGAGAGTTCTCCAGGAGCAAGGTTTGCACACCCCCACCTGTATGTCTCGGGGTGTGTTCACGCCCACAGGGCCCTGTACCCCTGGAGCAGCACCCTGCCTCCTGGTCACAGGTGGGTGCCCGCAGCCTTGCTGTCTCGGCCGGCCTCCACCTATTTCTAGCATAAGCGTCAGCATCATTAGAAGCACCATTACTTCCTTTGAACAGCGGCAGAACATTGCAGACCCATCTTGATTTTCTGCCTGAAGACATGGATCAGACACCAATCGGTTCCTCTGGGAGAGAACAGAAAGAGAGGCCAGCGTCAGGGGGACAGAGGTCCAGACTGGATGTCACTTCTGACTGCTTCGGGTGCAGCCTCTTATGCCAGCCTGTTGCAGACACTGGTCTTTTGCAGTTTTGTTTTGCTTTATTTTATGTTTTTAGATGTCATGAGATCATCCAGATGTTGGAGGCTTCTCATTTAATACTCATTTTTCTCACTCCCTTTGCACCTTGCTGTAATACAGCAGCTTATTAAATAATTCCCCTCTGAATTTCTCTACAGGAACTTCGATATATTTTGGCATATAAATTTTATATGGAGGTTATGATACAGCCTCTGTTTTTAGGGATGTATTATCTTTTCCTTCATGTTTATGCTTGGCTAAGTATCCTGGACAGATGGCAGCATTGCGGGCCCAGACCCCTCTTTCCATGAGCACCAGCTATACAGAGCACCAGCTCCCTGAAGGCAGCAAAAAACAAGCCGACAGAAACCTCCATGTTCTCCCAGGTCGATGCCATAGGGATTAGAAGCTCAGGATCTGTGATATAACAGAGGGTAATGCCATACATTCAAAGGAAGAAAAGAAAAAAGGAAAAGTAATGTAGAAATACTTTCTCTCTCAAGATTTTATTTAAAAATCCTTCTTCAGTATGAGTAGACATTTGTTCAAAGAAGACATGCAAATGGTCAACAGATACGTGAAAAACGCTTCTCATCACTAACCATCAGGACGATGCACATCAGCAGCACCACCGTGGGATATCTCCGTACACCTGTCCTGAGCCCTGGGTGCCCCTGTCCCCATCTGATATTCTGTCTGCTTGTATTTTCCACTAGAATAGAGACTCTGTGGAATAGGATCCTCATTGCCACGTTTGTTTCTGTGTCTGCAGTGTCGGCAGATACTGGTGTTCAACAAATATTTAGTGAAGGAACCAAGGGACTTGTGATCATTCTAGATACAGTGGTTGATTTTGTGTATCACCTTGGGTACGCCATGGTACCTTGTCTTTTGCTCAAACACCCAACTTAGATGTGACTGTGAAGGTGTTACTTAGATGAGATTAAGATCTAAATCAATAGATTTTGAGGAAATCGGATTACTCGGCATAATTGTAGGGGAGGGCCTCACCTGATCAGTTGAAGGCCTTGAGAGAAAATGACCTTCGCAGGTCTTGACTGGGCAGAGGGACGTCTGCCAGCAGACTGCCAAAGCATCAGATCTTCTCTGAGTCTCTAGCCTGCGTCTTTCCCTGCAAGTTTTCAGACTTGCCAGCCCCCATAATCATGTGAGCCATCCCTTAAAATCTTTCTCTATTTTGGTATACTTATATGTACATGCATACATGTATTCATCTATTTCCTATACCCTATATGTACACGCACACATATATTCATATACTTATACTAATATACACATATCCATATCCTCTCTAGGTCCATATATATCATTCTCTATATAGTCATATATATCCTTTCTCTGTACATCCTATACACACACACACACGTAAGTGCATGTGTATCCTACATTTATCTGTGTATCCTATAGATCTTATATTGTATCTGCCTATGCCCTATACATATATCCATAAATATTTTATCATATATATTCTCTCTCTATATATCTTACATATATCATATATATCATCATTGTATCATATATATATCCTCTATCTATCTATCTATCTATCTATAGATCTCTAAAAACAGGGCGTGTCATAGTTAAAATCCAGCAGAAGCCACCTCGTTCATGTTTCATCTGATCTCCGGGAAGTCTCAGGAACGTGCGGATTACACTACTAGTAAGATAATGTACAAGGGGCTACAACCACCTTGGCTGGACAGTGCTGTGTATTCCCCAGTTGGGGCTGCCTCTGTGGTCCCTCGCACAAACTCAGATTCACTCTCACTCCTAAAATAGTGGCAAATGCCAGGGGAGATCTCGTTTTGAACACAAAGACATCAAAATAATAAAATAATTTTAAAAGGAAAGAGAAACAGCTTCAAAGGTCAGGCAGAACACTGTGGAGACTGAAAGCACGGGCTCTGGGGGTGCCTGAGTGGCTCCGTCAACTGATGCCCATCGACTGATGGCTGGATAAAGAGAATCTGTTCTGGAATATTATTCGGCCACAGTAAAGAAAGACCCCCTGCCGTTGGTGACCCCACGGATGGACCTTGAAGGCATTATGCTCTGGGAAATAAGACGGAGAAAGACAAACACGTTATGTTCTCATTTATACGTGCCATCGAACACAGCTGAACTCCTAGAAATAGAAAGTAGACTGGTGGTTGGTGCGAGCAGAGCAAGTGGGGGGGGGGTGGGGGTCAAAAGCATCCCACTTCCGGCTGTAAGATGAGTGAGTTTGGGGATTTGGTGTGCAGCACGGTGACGATCATTCACAATGCTGTGTTATCTACTTGAAAGTTGTTAAAGGAGTAGCTCTTCAATGTTGTCATCACAAAACAAGAAAAAATGGTACTTCTGCGATGGGATGGCAGTATTAAATCACCGCGGTGCGGTAACCATTCCCCAGTCCATACGTGTATTAAATCATCACATCGCACACCTTAAACTCATATATGTTCTCTGTCAGTGGCCCAGTAAAGGTGTGGAAAAGATAAAACGAAAGAGAAGGCCGTCTACACAATGCTCCTTGTGTCCTGCCTTAACAGTACAGTCTCACCACACAGCACCTGCTGATGTCAAGATCATCTAACGTGATGGGTGCACAAGGACCTGCCTGCGGTTGTACGGATGAGCTCAGCCGTCCTCCTCTCGGTGTAGAAGATCATTCTAGCCTTTATCTAGTTTTCAAATTCATATGTTTCCTTCAATATATTTTCTTCACTTCTACAGGCTTTGTTCTGAAAAAAAAAAAAAAAAAGTCACTGCAGAAATAGTAAGTCTCCCCACTGGGTTCTCTTAGCAATTGTGCATTTCCCTTCCCGGCACTTACCTGATGGACTGTCACTATTTGTTTGTTTGTCATTATCCGTTTGTGCATTTCTTTTTCCCACTAGACCACATCATATGTAAGGACAAGCCCATGTATTACTTGTTTTTTTATAGTTCTAGAAAAATCACAGTGATTGGCACAGGGTAGCCGATTCATAAAGTTTTAAAGAATATGTGGCTGGTGCCTAAGACTACATTAGTCAGCTGTGTTTTGCATTTATGGATCAACCTGCATGACATAAAAGGTTCTTAACGGTTTTACCAACCTGTTGTCACTTTTCCAGTTCAAGCATTCTTTCCTATAGCTGAGGGGACCGTCATTCCTGGACACTGGCCTGCTGGGACGGCGTCGGCTCCATCCACTCTCCTAGGCTAACTCTAACAGACTTCTTAAGAGTCTAAGTGCCGTGGTCTGGGTGAAAAATTATATTTATCCTAAAGAAAGTATAACGTTTATTCTTGCGATTGTCAACGTGCTGTGTGCCATCTTCTTATTTTATATCTTAGATATGCTTTTCCATGACCAATTACTGTTTTATCTTAATAGGGTTATTTTTTATTGAATATGAATTAACAAAAACATAAATTACAAAAATTCAGTTGTAATGAGAAAATTGTTCTATAAGGGACATCTCAGTAATTTTTAATGAGATGAGTATCCATATAACCGCAGCCCAGATTAGAGTCATATCTACCATTTCATTTTTTAAAAATTTGTTTCTCTTGTTCTTTCTTTCTGCTTTTGCCTTTCCATCTTTTTTCTGCCTTTAGGGGGTTTGACTGAGTATTTATATTATTCCATTTGTTTTCCTCTCTTGTCTTATTACTTATTCATTTTTATTATGTATGTTTCAGTGGTTGCCTTTAAGTTTGCAAAAGAGATTTCAGACAATCCGAGACCAGGCTCTGATAGCAGGATCGCAGTTCCCAGATAGTGTGAGTGCCTCGTAATAACAAATCCTAATTCCTGCCTGCTCCCTGTGGGTCACTACTGTCCCTGCTCCCACCTACACAAGCACATGTAAGCATATATAGACATAAAATATACACAACTGGATACATTGTATTCATATTTTGAACAAACTGTTACCTGTTAGATTAATGAAGATTAAGAAAAATAGACATTTTAACAATGTTTATTCTTCCAATCCAAGAGCATGGAATGGTCTTCCATTTTTTTGTGTCTTCTTCAATGTCTTTCATGAGTGTTCTGTAGTTCCTTGAGTACAGATCCTTTACCTCTTTGGTTAGGTTTATTCCCAAGTATTTTATGGTTCTTGGTGCTATAGTAAATGGAATCGATTCTCTAATTTCTCTTTCTGTATTTTCATTGTTAGTGTATAAGAAAGCCACTGATTTCTGTACATTGACTTTGTATCCTGCCACATTACTGAATTGTTGTATGAGTTCTAGTAGTTTGGGGGTGGAGTCTTTTGGGTTTTCCATATAAAGAATCATGTCATCTGTGAAGAGAGATGGAAGGCCATTCCATGCTCTTGGATCGGAAGAATAAACATTGTTAAAATGTCTATACTGCCTAGAGCAATCTATACTTTTAAGCTATTCTGATCAAAATTCCACCAGTATTCCTCAAAGAGCTGGAGCAAATAATCCTAAAATTTGTCTGGAATCAGAAGAGACCCCGAATCACTAAGGAAATGTTGAAAAACAAAAATAAAATGGGGAGCATCACGTTACCTGATTTCAAGTTTTACTACAAAGCTGTGTTCACCAAGACAGCATGGGACTGGCATAAAAAGAGACACATAGACCGGTAGAACAGAGTAGAGAGCCCAGATATGGATCCTCAACTCTATGGTCCAATAATCTTTGACAAAATGGGAAAAAATATACAGTGGAAAAAAGACAGTCTCTTCAATAAATGGTGCTGGGAAAACCGGACAGCTATATGTAAAAGAATGAAACTTGACCATTCTCTTACACCGTACACAAAGATAAACTCAAAATGGATAAAAGACCTCAACGTGAGACAGGAATCCATCAGAATCCTAGAGGAGAACATAGGCAGTAATCTCTTCGATATCAGCCACAGCAACTTCTTTCAAGATATGTCTCCAAAGGCACAGGAAACAAAAGCGAAAATAAACTTTTGGGACTTTATCAAAATCAAAAGCTTCTGCACAGCAAAGGAAACAGTCAACAAAACAAAGAGGCAACCCACGGAATGGGAAAAGATATTTGCAAATGACAGTACAGACAAAAGATTGATATCCAGGATGTATAAAGAACTCCTCAAACTCAACACACACAAAACAGATAATCATATTAAAAAATGGGCCGAAGACATGAACAGACACTTCTCCAATGAAGACATACACATGGCTAACAGACACATGAAAAAATGTTCATCATCACTAGCCATCAGGGAGATTCAAATTAAAACCACATTGAGGTACCACTTTACACCAGTTAGAATGGTCAAAATTAGCAAGACAGGAAACCACATGTGTTGGAGCGGATGTGGAAAAAGGGGAACCCTCTTCCACTGTTGGTGGGAATGCAAGTTGGTGCAGCCTCTTTGGAGAACAGTGTGGAGATTCCTCAAGAAATTAAAAATAGAACTTCCCTATGACCCTGCTATTGCACTCCTGGGTATTTACCCCAAAGATACAGATGTTGTGAAAAGAAGGGCCATCTGTACCCCAATGTTTGTAGCACCAATGGCCACGGTCGCCAAACTGCGGAAAGAACCAAGATGTCCTTCAACAGACGAATGGATAAGGAAGATGTGGTCCATACACACTATGGAGTATTATGGCTCCATCAGAGAGGATGAATACCTAACTTTTGTAGCAACATGGACGGGACTGGAAGAGATTATGCTGAGTGAAGTAAGTCAAGCAGAGAGAGTCAATTATCATATGGTTTCACTTACTTGTGGAGCATAACAAATAGCATGGATGACATGGGGAGATGGAGAGGAGAAGGGAGTTGAGGGAAATTGGAAGGGGAGGTGAACCATGAGAGACTATGGACTCTGAAAAACAATCTGAGGGTTTTGAAGGGGCGGGGGGTGGGAGGTTGGGGGTACCAGGTGGTGGGTATTATAGAGGGCACGGATTGCATGGAGCACTGGGTGTGGTGCAAAAATAATGAATACTGTTATGTTGAAAATAAAAAATAAATTAAAAAAAAGATTAAGAAAAATAAAGTTTAAATTTGACCTTCACTTGTTCCTTCTTCCATGCTTTTCCTGCTTCCTGACCCCACGAAAGACCTCCTTTTATTGCCCACATTTGCAAACATTTATTTATCATGTTCATTTTGTCTTATCTGCATGTGTCTCATTATTTTTATTATATGCTAGGCATTTCGTATGTAAAATTGTTTCAGTAAACAAACCAAGGGCTAGGGTGCTTTCTCCCATCAAGGAATCTTTGCAATAGACTCTGTCAGGCTCATAGAAACACTAGCTATCTGGTATCTGATCAGTCAAATTTCAAAATTTGTGATCTTTTAATCCCAAATTTGAATCTTTGCAAATACGTGTCCTTTTCTAGCTCCCTTTATTCCTAGACTGCAGAACTTTTGAAATCCAATCTGAATGGAGAAGAGGTCACCTTTAACCTGAGTCTCTGATGCATACATCCCCTTTCCTTGATGTTTTCTGAAGTGGAACTCAGTCTCTGAATTTTCCTGTCTGGAACTGATATCCCAGCCCTGTGAAACAGGCCGCAAATGCTGGGCTCATGGCTCTGGGCCTCCAGCCTTCCCCAGGCTCTGGATTTGTGATTTTCCCTCTACTGTTAGCTCTAATGCTTTCAGCCTAATGTCTTCTAGCTTTCCTCAGCAGGGAGAATGGTTTAAATTAACTAGCTTCCAATTATGAGAATTGGAAGGCCTGACTTTTCTTCTAGAGCCAAGAATCATCTGTTTTATCTCTGTATCTACCATCCAGAGTTGGGCTTTGCAAAGGACTTCATTATATATCTACCGAACTGAATTAAACCTTACAAAGCTTAAAAGAACCAAAGAGAAACATTTAAATCAAGGAGTTACAGCCTTCACCTTGGCTTTTCTTCATGGTTTTTAAATTAATCCATACGAAGTTTAGGTAGTTGTAAAATAGACAAAAGGCATAAGAATTGACTTTTTAAAATTCTCATAAAATATTCCCTAGTGAATCGTACATCAATAACAAGATAATATCATTTATTAGGCTTTGGGAAATGCTTGGTGTCGAATCATAAAGAAGAACATAAAATTTTAATGCGGTGAAATGTAAAAAAAAAAGTAGAAACAAAACATTTTGTGATTCAGTAGAAGTGTCTTGTTTAATGGCTCTACAGACTGTGTGTCTGGGGGAGGGGAACAGTTTCTGGAGTCGGTTAGAAGTGACTATGACCACAGGGAGCGGGGTGCTGGTAGCCTAGTGACGGGGAGCAGAGACGGACAGATGCTTCAGTGGTTCACAAGGAATGTTTCTGAGGGGCAAACGTAAGCTACAGATGTATTAGAATATATGCAACTTTGGCTTCTAGTATCCATATAGTATTTGTGGCGACCACATTCGCCGTGTGCAGAGAGCTCACCGCCAAGTTTCACAGGTGTCAGCTTCACATGGCAGCTGAGCCAATGATTACCAGACCTCGGGGTTCACTATAGCCACTCTTGCTTGGGAGAACCAAGGCATCACTGGATTGTTGGCCCTCGAAGCTGCCTGATGACACTGAAATTAGCCTCCACTGGTAGTTTATGCTTTGGCCATCACGAAGTAAGATGTTCAGACGCGGGGCAAGCTCAGGTTGGCATCAGGTAACTTTCATAGGATTATCAGCTGAAAGCTAAGGGAATTAGAAAATGGGCACATAGTTTCCTTTCCATTTTCTTTCACCCTCTTATTCCCTTTCTTGTTATGAGGTTGACAGGGTATGGGCAAACATTCCTGACAGATTTATCTACAGACCAATTGTGCTAATGGCACATGTCTGTTGCATGGTAAGCACAGAGGAGACCGTGAGAAGGTGAAGGTTTTCAATTACTTCCCAGTGGACACTATCTACGTATAACACGAATGTAAGTAACCTTGTCTCATTTTTGTAGTTTCAGATAATTCATGGGCAATGGATTCCAAGATGATCCTAGGGGAAGTGTTTAAAATGGGACTGTGACTCAGATCCCAGGAGGCTGGAGTAAATGGCTCAGACTGTAGTGATATGATTAGAGTGCAATACACGGGAACCCTTGCGTGGCACAGAGTATAGAAGCATGGCAAAGGGAACAGTCACATAGGGGTTTTGTGCAACCCCAGGATCAAAAGGAGCCAAATTTGTGACCTGGCTCCAGAAAAGGCTGTAAAGAACCCAGAGTCCTAATCAGGGATACCCTCCCTTCACAAGATGCCCCAGCACTGGAATGGGTGTGCTCGAATGCAGTTCAGATGTGTGGTGTGGAGAAATGTGTTCTTAATGGCCAGGACGTGTTCATCAGGTTGCTCCCACTGTGGAAATCTTGGTTAGTTAGTCATGTTTGAAGGATTTGGTTGTGAACACTGCTTGTCACGTGATCCTACAACACGGCCTTAAGGGATTGCTGGAATCCCTGTGGCCCGACACCTGGCCTGGCTAAACCCTCAGCAACATCCTGGTTGGTTTCAGGAAGGCAAAACTTTGAACAGTGACCAATGGCACGATTAAGTGGCTCTGCTAGAAGTTGCACAAGATCACTTTGGTTTTGGATTAAAGAGTCCCCATGTTTCAGGGGGAAAATTACCTACTACATTTATGGGGAATTGTGGTAGCCACAGATAAGGGGTGAGATTAGAACACTAGCTTCCGGGATTGTGACGCACGAGGAGCCCAGGCTGGGCAAGGTGGTGTAGACATTCTGAGGGAAAAGGACACCATGAACTCAACAGCCAAACAGTGTAGAAATGGGAGTAATGAAGGGACGGGTTGGTTTGACCTGTTCTGGCAGCGATGAGCAGGAAGCACATTTTCTGCACTGCTCTGTTTCGTTCTCTTTAAGGGAGAACTGAAATAGTATGAAATATGAATCCTCAGATCCAGGGATGGTAGCACAAACCTTTGAATACATGAATTATTCAGATCAGGAGGTAAAGGGCATATTTAAAATCATCTGTTGATTTTACACGTTGTCATAAATCTGACGTATGCATGGGATATATTGCCTCTCACCCCTCCAGATTTATCTTGTGGTTTTTTTTTTTTTTAAATTTTTTCCAGGAAAGCTGATGGATAATGTGTACATTATCTTCCACCCGGTGGCAGGTTTTATTATTATTGAAAGTCTGCCCGTGGATTCTTGTAATTGTGCCTAACTCATTTTCCGGGCTGTTGTGTAATAACTTTTTTTTAACCGATTCAGGAATGGAAAAAGCACAACCACTGTGGAATTTAAAACGTAAAGATACAGCATTTCATATATCCCTTGTAGCCCATATTCAGCAAAATCGTGGTCCACACTATGTGTGGGATCTGGCTAGTAACTATTCAAGCAGAGATCTTTTCTCCGGCCCTATTATTCCACAATGGATGTAACCAAGGACATCTAAGTCTGACTACAGACCATACTATTAATAAATGTATAGTTTGGCGTCACTTGATGTAACTTTTTAACTTTTGAAATATTTCCAAGAAATAAACCTGACCAAGATCATTGAATCAATTACAATAAGCCTAAGTCAAGTAACAGAAAACTTATTTCATACAATTCTTTAAGGACAAAGATAGCAGTTTTATATGGGTATAAAAAAGTCCAAATGAAATTCAGGGAAGTATGTATTTTACCACGAAAACCTCCAAGGCTTACGGTCAATGTATGCAATTTATAACAGAAGTGAACATTGTAAAATGATGCCTGTAAGCTCATGGTTAAAACCTATTAAAAATAAATGTCATTAATTTTTAGTAAATGATACATTATTAGAAGAGCAAAAAAAAAAAAAATCTTTCCAGAGGCATCCATGGAAGAAAGTAATTGCATTTCTCATTATTTTGTAATTTTTCGCCTAATAATTGACCAGTGAGAAATAATCTTTTTTTTTTTTTCACTTTCAGCATTTTTCAGATTGAGTTCCTTGAGGACTTTTGGTATTTCGAATCTAAATGAAGTTTAGTTCCTACCTAGGTGGTCGTCTTCGGCAAGTTTTTAGTTCACAGGTGGTTATTATTCGTTTGGCTGTAAAAACAATGAAGGAAAACAGAGATCCCAGTCGGCCTCTTTCCGACACAACACCATGTCTGTCTTTACAGGACAGTCCTGGGGTTTCCCGGTGACGTCTCGGCTGCATGGCTGCTGACTGACCTTCTCTTGGGCTGCGTCAGATCTGTGGCTTTTCCCATTTCTTGAGCTTCTTCCCGGTACAATGTTCTCTCTCCTGAAGTTCTATTTTATTTCCTCTCAAAACCACTTTGTCAGTTTGGATAACGTCTCCATCACCCCTAAGCTCCCTCTTTCATTTATTTAAGTAACTGAAACTCGATCTTTTTGCATTTTGTAGTTGATAATCAGGAGTCATTACGTTGCACCTGCTGGGTGCCGTAGGTATTGCCATGTTGACTATGAGACAACATGGCTTGTTTCCTCATTGTGGAAGTTTCTGGTATGTGTGTATTAGTGGACGTCTATGTGAATTTGTGCCCATGTGGACATCGGAATGCCTGGATTCCTTGGGAATTCTGTGTGGGAATTCCCCCAGAGAGAGTTTGCGTTTAATTATGTCAGGTGTCCATGGCCGCCACCAGCCACAGATCATTCAGTTTGGTATTTTAGTGGTCATCCTTTGGCTCAGGTAACGATCCCAGCATCCGGGGTTCGAGTCCCACATCAGGCTCCCTGCATAGCAGGGATCCTGCTTCCTCCTCTCCTTCTGCCACTCCTCCTGCTTGTGCTCGCTCGCTCTCGCTCTCTCTCTCTGACAAATAAATTAAAAAATCTTAAAGAGAAAAAGAATTGACTATAAAGCTACATTAATAAGAACAATATGGTGTTCATGAAAGAGACAAATAGATCAGTGGAACAGAGTAGGGAGCCCAGAAACGGACCTGCATACACATAACTGGCGGTTCTTTGATAAGGGAGCCGTGGCAATGCAGTGGAGCAGACAGTCTCCTTCCCAAATGCTGTGGGACAACGGGACATCCCTGTGCAGAGAATGTGTCTCGACACAGACTTTCCACTCTTCACAAACAATAATTCAAACTGGTTCATAAACCTGAAGGTGAATTACAAAACTTTACGACTCCTAAAAGGTATAAGAAAATCCAGAGGACCCTGGGTTTGGTGATGACATTTCAGATACAACAGCAATTACGATGACGTAAAGCTGAGACTAACAGGATGTCTGCAAAAAATCTGCAAAAAATCGGCAAGCCGGAGCTTGTTAAACTTAAAAATTTATGATCTCTGAATGACACTGTCCAGACAAAAAGACAAGTCATGCACTGCACGAAAATATTTGCGAAAGACTTTGTAGTGAAGGGCTGTCATCCACGATATACAAAGGACTCTTAATACCCAACAACAAGAGGACAAACAAGCTAATTGAGAAATGGGACAAAGACACGGATGGGTACCTCAGCGAAGAAAATACACGGATGACGGATGAGCGCGTGAAAAGGTGCTTCACATCACATCCAGGAAAGCAAGTCAAAACAATGAGGAGATGCCACCACACACCTGAGAATGACCGGGATTCAGAGCACCGGGGAACAGATGCGGGAAGAACATGGGTCAGGGGAGTTCTCGCTTGTGGCCAGAGGGAATGCAAGACGGTGCGACCGCTTCAGAAGACGCTCTGATGGTTTCTTAGGAAGTTAAACAGCTGCTCACCATAGCATTTTACAACTGTGCTCCTTTTATTTCCCTGAAATTAAAGGCGGGGCAGGAGACCCACGGGAAACAGGTTCACCCCAAATCTGGCATGGATGTTAGTAGCAGCTTTATTGAGAATTACCAAAATTGGAAGCAGCCAGGATGCTGTTCAGTGCCTGGACGGATATGGACACCGTCGTGCATCTAGAACGTGGGGTGTTACTCCGGCTCTAAAAACGAGCAAGTCACCAAGTCATGAAGAGACATGGAGGGCTCTTAAATACATATTAATAAGTGGAAGAAGGCAATCTGAAAATCTACGTAGAGTGTGGTTTCAACTCTGTGGCATTCTAGAAAAGACAGAACTACAGAGACGGTGAAAGACCAGTACTTGCCGGGGCTTGTGGGGGAGGGAGGGACACGCAGGGGGAGCCCAGAGTGTTTAGGGCAGTGAGACTACTCTGTGTGTCCCTGTCGTGGTGGGTCCGTGTCATCATACATTTGTCCAGACCCACAGACTGGGAGCCACCAGGAGTGACCCAGGTGTACCCTGCGAACTCTGAGCAACGAGGACGTGTCCACACAGGTTCATCGATGGTGACACATGCACTGTCTCGTGGGGGCTGGTGGAGGGGGAGGCTGTGTGCGTGGGGGGGGCAGGAGACCCATGGGACTCTAAGCTTTCCACTCAAAATTGCTGTGAACTTAAAACTGTACTACAAAAGCCTAATATTTAAAACAAATTGGTGGGAAGATGACTATAACTGTGTAGCTAAACCTTTTTAAAAAGTTTTTCTTTATTTATTTGAGAGAGAGACAGGGAGAGTGAGAGAGCATGAGTGCGGGGGGAGGGAGAAGAGGCTCCTCACTGAGCAGCGAGCCTGATGCAGGGCGCCACGCGGGGCTCCATCCCAGGACCCCAGGCTCGTGACCGAAGCCGAAGGCAGACACCGAACCGACTGAGCCACCCAGGCTCCCAGGGAGCCAGACTTTGAGTGCGCAGGGTAAGGATCAGGATCGCACAGGTCCGGCTCTTTCTCTCACTCGGCAGCTCAGGCGGGGCGCACGGGACTGGACATCTTTGCCCCTCCCCGTTACAGACGTTAGTGAAGTCCCTCAGTATTCCCACCCACGCTGTCGCCCTCTTGGACCGCTCACTTCCATCAGGAGTCTCGAGACAACCTGTCTACCGTGGGGCGCTTCGCCTCCTATCCCCCGTGCCGGTTAAGACCCTTGCAACACATGTCCTTCGGCAACGTGTCCCCAGGGAGCCTCTCATCAGGGCTCAAACCTGGGCTCCAATGGTCTCTTCCTTCCTGGTCTCAGTCGTTTCTGCCCCCCTGACACGTTCTTACAGATCGGATTTTTCTTTTTTTTACTTTTTATTTCTAAAGCTGGCCTTTTCAGGTTTGCACCAGAAAGAGTTCCTTAGATCACCTGTTCTAACATGCTTGCGGAAACACAGTAAATTGTGTATTAACTTCGCATGAAGAACTTCCTTGATTTCAAGCCAAACAAACGACCAACTTGTCGCAAACGCCTGACCTGATCTTTACAGTATTTTGACTAATTTCATAGTTGTTTGTGTGCAAAGTGTGTTATTTATTTATTTATTGTGTCATGAAGAGACTTTATTTACATTTTTAAAGATCTGATATCGTCGGCAGCCATTGTTACATTAATTTCGGGTGTACAACCCGGTGATTTCGCGACTGCACACGCCGTGCTGGGCTCAGCATAGCGGTGACTAGTCCGTCACTCCACCGCACCACTGCAACACCACTCACTGTACTCCCCGGGCTGTGCCTCTCAACCCTGTGACTCCTTCACCCCATACTTAGAAGTCCGTATTTGTGGACAAAGGCTTTCAAGGAGCTGTTAGTAGCATATATGAATGTAAGTGTCCTATGATGGAAATGGAAGTTTAATTCATCTGGTATTACCATAATTAAAAAAAAATCTTATGCCATAATAGTTTTATCTTAGATTTCATTTAAAATGGAAGGCAAAAGAAGAGAGATTAAAGGAGACTTTTGGGCAGTGAGAGAACCTTGTCATCCGTCCATCAAGGTTTCCAACACTGTGGTTAGGGTTATCGAACCAGAGGTTATTATGTCCTGACTGCTCTCTCTAGTCTCTTTTTAACCTAATTGTCGTTTTCAGGAAGGTGTTTTGTATTGTTTCAGTAGATTATGGGCAAATGTTCACCCCATGTCTCTCAAGCAGGGAGGGAGGCTCAGCCCTCAATGCCCAGGTGGTCTGTCTGAGGCATCTGGGAGGTTTCAGGAAGGCAGGCAGGAGGAGTTCTGACCTGTGGCAGCAGAGGAGCAGAGAGGAAAGGTGCTCCTTGGAGAATCGAGTTTGAACGTAATTTGCGTTCCCAGCCTTAACTGATTCATTCCTTTGTTTATTTAACTAGTTTTGATGAATGCTTTCAAGAAGAGATCCTTGGCTTATGAAAAAATCATTGAACCGGAAATCTCAACCCTTGGGTTCTAGCTTCCACACTGCTGTTTAATAAGCTAAGTGATAGGCAAATTAGTTCACATATGCGACTTCAGTATCCTAAATTGTCACTTCAGACGCATGAATATATCATCCTTAAGTCTCTTACAGATGTGACCCTGGACTCGAGCTGTGCACAGCTCCTTTCTCTCCCGTTGCCCCGTGTGCTCACCGACAAGCTACATCACCACCATAATTATATTTTCAAATTATCTAGTGAATGCAATTAGCCAAATAAAAAATGTACATTCCTAGACAGGAAGGCATCTTTTTGTTATGGAACTAGACAATTTTAATTCAGCGCCTCACACCGAACACTCCTTTTGGGATTGCACTGCAAATTTCCTTCCGAAGACTGACATTCTGAAGACTATGCGCCCAAAGTCCAATTCCCTTTCCCGTTTGAAGGATCTCTCTGTGAGGTAAGAGAACTTCGATGGGCAGACGCTCTCCTTCGAACAAAGCTTGTGAACAGCCTTGGGTCTAGGACCCAGAGCTGCAGGGAATTCATGAACAGGGCTGACTCCTCTAAGTAGGCTTCTTGGGATTCAGATGCCCTGGGGACCCCGAGCTCTTGGTGGAAACTTTTAGTCATACGTTTGCTTGTTAACTGGTGAAATGATATTAACCTTACAGAGATTTTGGACCTAGAGGACACGGACAGTACCATCACCTGAACTCAGGAAGGGATGCTGCTTTTTGCTCATTCCTCTCCAACCCGTTCTCTGTAGCTTCAGACAATTTGCGATCCTTACTGTTGGACTTCACACGCCGCTCAGCATTCTGCTGTTTTTGTAGATCACGTTCTGTCGTAAGCATTGCTTGTTCTTGCCTACTCTCCGAAGGCCTTTAGCGAAAGTGTCTCCGGTCACCCATCTTAATGAACAGGTGCATTAAGAATGTCGGTGATGGGGAAGGGGAGTGGAAGCGTGAGGGACTCTGGAAGCTCCCTGTAACCAAGTAAATGTCCCCACTCTGCCCACACATGAAGATTTGTCCAGGACACACCCAGTTGTGCCACATTACCTAGTGTGTAACGTACTTGCGTAGTGTACCTGTGAGTCCATTCTGAAGGAAAGTAGCCAGCTGCACATTATGCTCAGTGTGGAGTTTTATTACTGAATTACTAGAACCAAGGAAAACACTTTTAGTATAGAAATAATATTTAAGACTCCAAGTGTATCAATTTTGCTTAAAAGAATACTACTGAGTCATATTTCAGAGGTCCATTTATTTTTATGCTGCATAAAAGGGCAACCCCGTGTTTCCCGTAACAGGTCGATGTAAAACGCACATAAGAACGCACTGACAGGGACGCCTGGGGGGCCCAGTTCGGTAAGTGTCTGCCTTCCGCTCAGGTCATGATCCCAAAGTCTGGGGATCGAGCCCCGCATAGGGCTCCTTCCTGAGCCTGCTTCTCCCTCTCCCTCTGCCTGCCGCACTCCCTGCCTGTGTTCTCTCTCTGTCAAATCAAATAAATAAAATGTTTTTTGAAAAAAAAAATACATTGACAAAGGTGTGTGCAAAATATACCATCTTTTGAGCTCCTATCGTGTGCCGGAGGCTGTTCCAAATGTTTCATTTATAGCATCTCATTAAATTAAATAAATATGAAACAAACCCACACTGAAATTAGTAAAGTGGTCTGATAAAAAGCGCAGGTCTGCTAATTGTCCATTATTTCTTTCTGCCAAGGGATAAGCAGCCAGGGGAGTCATCTCTTTTATATCTTCATTATTTCAAAACAGGTCTTGAATTTCTCACTCAGGATCAAGCTATCAAAGTTATTTTTGAAAGGAAAAAGCCATGCCGCTGCAACAGGATTTCTGTTTTGTACATATCCGTCTGATAATTGCATCCATCCCAGGAATAGTGCTGCGCTATGAGTCGGGAGACAAATCGATTCTAGTTGTCAGGTAATAAACAGCAAAGGGGTTTCATGGTGCTATCCGAAGTAATTTTTAAAAATGTCACTCGGTGGAAGTTTGAAAATAAAGCTGTAATTACTGTGGCAATGTCAAGAAAAAGAGCCTTAACCTGTCGGAAGAATGCAGCACGCTGTGTCTTGTAAGGGGTACGACCCCCATCGCCAGGGGTGGACGCCTGCCCTGGCTTGAGGACTCTCGTTGTCGGGGCGGTGGTGGGTGGTGGTTGGAGCCAGCGATGGAGATGATGAGGACGTGGCCTTGGGCCAAAAAGGGCATGTGAGTCCTTGGCCACGGGGTCCCGCTGACTGCAGGGCTTCTAAAAATGTATTTGCATTCATACTGGATGACATTTTCTATTTACTATATCTGGCACCATGAGGATGTCATTTCCATACCGAGACACCCCTAAATCAGGAGCAAAATCATCGTTGGGTTCCTAGGAGGGCTAAAATGAACTCAGTTAAGGTAAAATAAAACTGGTTTTATTCTTAATACATAAATATTTTAGGACAGACTTTCATCCCAAAAGCACAATGAGGAATTGGATTTTACGATTTTCTACTTGAAACTGTTGCCTTATGCCGGTGCTGTTACTAAGTTTATTTACATTAACAGTATCATCTGCAGGGAAATGGCAACATCATAAAAATGCAAAATTCATGACCAATGTCATTGTTAATAAAGAAACGCCTTCCAACCACAATGTTAAAAATATTCACAATAGAGAAAATAGATTAATATTTTACTGAAACTAGACTCTGGTGACATATTTGAAGTCAGGTTATAATGTATCCCCATGTTTTATGATTAGGTTGGAAGATTTGCCATAGTCAAAACTTGGCTAAATATTAAAGAACTGTTTCTAATCATTGAACTTGGCAATTTAGACTCAATTGTAATGTATTAAGAAATTATTATTTTCATGAAATGGGTTTTAAAATATAATTTGTGCCTAATAGAAAGGGTATGATAATTTTAATTTATTATGGGCAGTACAATATTTAAATTATTATGGTTAAGAAGTAGGCATTAATAAAGAAATAGGCATTAAAGTAGAATTTGGTTTGTTTAATGGGCACATAAAATTTGGAAGGCAGGGGGAAAAGAACTCATTTTTTATAGCCTGGTTTCTTAGGAATGGGTTAATTAGATTTATAGCCAATGATTCCACTGCAAACCGCTAATGAGGCATCAAATATCTGAAAGATTTAACATGACACATGAAACAGCTTAATTGTTTTGAACCCCTGGCTTAAAATAATAGTTTATTTCTTTTCAATAAACATCTATGAAGTTTCTCCTTTGTTTTCAATTCATGTTGGTGTAAGCGTTCAACGGTGAATATTAAACTGTTCTTGACCCGACACGCTAGTCATCTAGTATGGGGCTTAGCCCAGGAGCTGCAGGGCTGAGGGTGAGGGTGGGTGCAAGGGAAGGGCATGGGCAGACCCACCAGAACTCAGCAAACGGAAGTAACAGGTGCACATATGGACATCGTGACCGCATGATGGAAACCCGAGCAGTCTTCCCGAGGGCTTCATTCACTCCCTGACACTTAATGACATCCATTCAAACCCTTGAAAATGTCTACTTTATATGCCCACTGCTTAACACGGCAGTTCTGTGAGGAGCCTGGGGAGACGGCTCACTTTGTTCTGGCGTGGAGAGAGGCTATCATGACCTCGGGCACCAGGACACGTGATCACTCTGGTGATCATGTCAGCCTTTCGGGGTATTTAAGATCACTCTGGTGATCACGTCAGCCTTTCGGGGTATTTAAGACAACAATGTCTACCTCTGTTTCATAGATGGGGAAACCAGGACTTAAGGAGATTGCGTTATTGACTAGAAAGAACGTCATTTCAGTAAGTGTTTCTGACCCTCATCACTGATTTTTAAAATTTTAGTTGTGTTGACTATTAAGGGAAGCATAATTAAGGAATTGGAGTGAAGTCTCAGTGTGAGCTCGGCCCCTCTGCAGCGGGTGAAGAAGATGGACATTTACCGGAGACTGCAAAGACGGAATCTCACTTTCACACTGGGGGATTTTTCCTGCGTGTTGACTCTGATTTTAATCATTAATGCTGTCTAGCTGTTGCTCATGTTAATTTTCTATCAGGGAAAGTTATGTCTAACCCTGCAGAAGTCCTTTGAAAGTGAATCTCCAGAAGCAAGTTGTGGTCTGAGAAAAGGTTCTGCTCCGGGGTTTGGAGAAGAACTCCTGATGCCCATGGATCCACGCACTTGTCCACTAGAGACTCCTGAGATAACACAGGGTCGGAATCCGTGACGCCTGGGTGCCCCTCTGTTCCACCAGCCCCGAGCTCAGCCCCCTGCCCTCTGGTGGAAGGTTCTGGAACAGGCAGCCCTGCTAACAGGCCCACCACATGAGTACCTTTAGCTTCTTTACCTTTGCTCCCCAAGGCCTCCTCCGCACCCAGCAAGTCTGCTCTGTGGTGCAGCGACTCTGCTGAGACTCGGAACAACCGTGGCGAGGAGTCTGGAGCAGGTGGGCCAGCCCCCAGCCTGCAGGGGGAGTTCTCGGGGCTCTCTGTGTGCCCCCCTGAGGCCGGGAAGGGGCGTTTGTTCCATTCTGCCTATCATGCTTGAGCAACACTGAGCGGTGCTCCTGACCGCCAGGAGGCCGCGTGGTGCGCACAGAGGACAGTAGCATCTCCTCAGGAACTCGGTGACCACAGGACCTTCTCTGTTAAGGAATCATGGATTGATGATGAAGAACTGGTTCTTTCCCTCAGTCTCCCCTGCCCTTGCCACTAGGGGGTCTTAAGAGTTCTCTGTTTGGAAAGGCATAGACACAGAAATGCAGGGAGAGACAGACCGAGAGAACCCTGTAGCCACAGGGTCCATGCCCACCACGCAGCGCTCACGAACCTGCCGCTCTCAGACCCCTGAGTCCTCCCTGGTGCAGCCCCACCTTGGGGATGGAGGAAACCCTAGAGCCGACGACCCGGGGTCAGCCTGCTCACCAGGCTCGTTATCAGAGCTCCTGGCAGATAAGCCCTTCTGTCTAAATGTGCTGTCACATCCTCCCCCGAGAAGGACCGCTGGCTGACGCAGCACTGTCTTGTCCCGGAGCACATCCAGGGCCTGCGACAGTCCCAGGGCACAGACCTCGCCGTAACTAGTGCCAAACAGACGGATTTTTAATTCACACACTATGCTTAGTAAGAAATGATGGAAGATCACGGCGTATTTTATTCCATCATGTAAGTCGCCGGTGTGAAGCCAGGCGAGCTCATGCTGCTGACCGTTCGGTGGCGGGAGACGTCCCACAGTGGGGCCTCGGTCCTCCTCCCTGTCCCAACGCTGGCCCTTCGCAGCCACAGAAGAAAACACTGCTTCCCTTTTCCTTTGATCATGGTGTTTTCCCTGCCTGGAGCCTCCGACCGCACTTTCTTCCAAGAAGCTGCTCCTTTATTAATTCCCAATGCAAACCCACCCTGTCTATGAGACCTTCCTGATTTCCCTGCCCTCTGGCAGAATTCACTGTCCCCTCCGTGCTCTTTGCTCTGTCCATTCCCGCAGGGGTCACTTAGATGCTTTCCTTCCGGGTGCACCAGGCTTTCCTCCAGGCAAGGACGCGTGTTCGCCGTCTCGGACCCCACAGCTGTGTCTAGGCCCCGGCCCCTTGGTATGCGTGAGCGTGGGACGAGGGGTGGACGGTAAAGGCAGGTGTGGCGCCGGGGCCTCTCCTTCATCGATGGGGGACCGCGGTGGTGGACCTCGGTGGTGGTGAAGAGCTCACATGCGTGTCGCATCAGCGTGAGACTGAGCGTGACGCCCCAGCCGGCTCGATGGCTCTGGTCCACGCCTGACTTCTGGCGCGGATGATTTCTCTCGTAGTCAGAAAAAAAGAGTCGTTGGTATTAGATTCCTTGTAAGAAAGTAGTAATATAGTGCTGATACAAATACAGCAGGGTCGTTCTAACAGGTGTTCTGATGTTCCTTCCTCCCCTTCCGTAGCTGAGTTTACACTCTGTGAAACAAAGCCAGAAACAACAGCAGCTCTAACAAAGTGCAGGAAAGAATAAAAACCAAACAACGGAAGAACAGTAGTACAGAGACAGGAGGAGAGAAGGCAGGCAGGCGATTGCAAGAGCCAAAGTCTTTGAGATCATTTGGTTAAACATCCTGCTTACAGGCAAATTCACCAACTTCTAGAGAATAGCGTGACATTTATTTACACTAACGTTCTGCAGAAGGGCAGTCGTACTGGCATATCAGAATTGTGTGCCATGATGTTGTATCAGTTAAAAGGCAAAAGTAAATAATATACTTGAACATAGGTGCTTCTCTGTGTGTGTGTAACTTAGGCATGCGTGCCTCGGTTTAGAAACTTAAAATATAAGCAGGCATGCTGTATTCTGTAACAGCTAGTAAATCTAGCGTAACGATGATTATGGTATGATTGGTACCCTAAGACTCTGAGAATTATTGTAAATGCGGAGACTGAGGTGTTAATTCTTGTTAACTTCCTTCCTTCCTGCTTCGCAGGTAATTAAAGCTTCAGTGACCGGCTTGTGTGGAGACGCAGGTGGAAGGTACAAAGCCCATCTTTGCTCCTTCGTTCTTGAGAGCACTTGTTGGACACGGGACAGAGGTAGCCGGCCCAGACTCCTCCAGAGCACAAACAAGTCATGTTTTCAAATGTCCCTAATGGCTTGGATTCCCGTAGCTTGGAAGTGACGACAAGTCAAATTTTAATTTTATTAAATTATTAATAAACTCTTTTTTAACCTTGAAATAAGATTGCGAGGGGCACCAGGGTGGTGTGGTCATTTGAGCATCTGACTCTGGGTTCTGGCCCAGGTCATGCGCTCAGGTTTTGGAGGTGGAGCTCCATGGGGGGCTCTGCACCAGTGGGGAGGTGGCTTGAGACTCTCCCTCCCCCCAGCACCTCCCCCGGCCCCCACCAGGAAAAAAATGACATTGAATCTTGGTATTTATTGTGAAACTAATTTCTCAGCGAGCAGATGCAGACCGTCCTTCTTCTCCGGTCTTCCGGCCTCTGACCGCTACAACTCACCAGCTCAGAAAAGATTGTGCAGGTATTAAAAGATCGGTTAGCTCCGTTACAAAGGTCTGTTTCTCCGCCTCACTGCATCTATCAGACTTCCTCAAAGGGGTTTATGGTACCAGCAGCTCCCCACCTGCATCTTCTCGCCTGCCCCACACTTACGGTGACATTTTGACATCATTACACAGAGAAACTGCCTCAGGGCCTAGACCAAGAAGGTCACCTCTGTGTCCTGTGTTGACGTTATTTCGCTACATGACTTCTAGGTAAATTCCCTTGCAGTAAGATTAAACCACTGCTGAGAACTAAGAGGTTGCACTTCATACAGGGGACCGAGCCGCCCCGTCTCTGTCTGGCGCATTTGCCTGTCACTGCTTCTCAGAACATTTTGCAAAATAAAGACCTCTCCAGTTCCTGGTTCAGTCAGGGTTTCTGGGAAATCATTAGAACTTAGCATAGTGGCTATGAATGTTTTCCCCTTGTGTTTTGTTGAAACTTTCGTTGAAAAAAAAATTGTTTTTAATGGGCATATTTTTTTAAATTTATTTTTTATTTTCAGCATAACAGTATTCATTATTTTTGCACCATACCCAGTGCTCCATGCAATCCGTGCCCTCCCCAATACCCACCACCTGGTGCTCCAAAGGCAAAGGAAACAAAAGCGAAAATGAACTTTTGGGACTTCATCAAAATCAAAAGCTTCTGCACAGCAAAGGAAACAGTCAAGAAAACAAAGAGGCAACCCACGGAATGGGAGAAGATATTCACAAATGACAGTACAGACAAAAGGTTGATATCCAGGATCTACAAAGAACTCCTCAAACTCAACACACACAAAACAGACAATCATATCAAAAAATGGGCAGAAGATATGAACAGACACTTCTCCAATGAAGACATACAAATGGCCATCAGACACATGAAAAAATGTTCATCATCGTTGAAATTTTTGAATCATGGCCACTTATTTTTTTCTTTGGAAAGGATATTAAATGTGTATTTAAACTGAATTAAAATGAGGGAATCTAATTAATATTACTTTTGCTGACCCCAAAGGAAACCCTATGCACACAGATAGATGTGCAGAAGTGCTGGTCCCTGTGCTCAGGGCAGGATGTGCTCCTAGTCTGGCCTCTGGGGGACAGAACAGGTTTACAGGTTGTGCCATGTGACTGGCCACTGGGTGCCTGGATTAGCCATTAATTCGGGCGTGTCTGAGGGTGTTTCCGGATGAGGTCAGCCTCTGAACTGGTGGATTCAGTACAGTAGACTGACCTCCCCAGTGAGGGCAGATGCCATCCAATCTGTTGATGGCCTGAATAGAACAAAACATGAGGGAAAGAGGAGCTCAGCCCCTCTTCCCGCCTCGCTGCCGAGCTGGTTCATCTCGCCCCACCCTCCCCCACCCTCGGTCAGGGGCCTACCCCATCAGACCCTAGTTCTCAGGCCTTCAGACTGGGATGTAACCACGCCACTCACTTTCCCGGGTTTCCAGTGTACAGACGGCTAACCCGGGGACTTCCCGGTCTCAGAAGGAGTGTGTCCTTAGGATGGGAGCACCTTGCTGTCACCAGCTGGAAATTAGACCGTGTGCTATGCCCTGGCAGAGTCTGAGCAAGAGCACACACCTCCCCTGTGAGTTGGAACTCCAGCCCAGCTGCGGGAGAGAGAGACAGGGTGGACGCGAGCTGCCCTTGCTGGTTTCTCGTGGCAGATACTGTCACCGGGAGAGGAGCCCAGGAGAAAACCAGTAGTCGGCAGTTAGAAAGTCGGATCCCTTCTGACGGAGGCATCATACTCCATAGTGTATATGGACCACATCTTCCTTATCCATTCGTCCGTTGAAGGGCATCTTGGCTCTTTCCATAGTTTGGCCATCAGAAAGGATGAATACCCAACTTTTGTAGCAACATGGACGGGACTGGAAGAGATTATGCTGAGTGAAATAAGTCAAGCAGAGAGAGTCAATTATCATATGGTTTCCCTTATGTGTGGAGCATAACAAATAGCATGGAGGACAAGGGGTGTTAGAGAGGAGAAGGGAGTTGGGGGAAATTGGAAGGGGAGGTGAATCCTGAGAGACTATGGACTCTGAAAAACAACCTGAGGGTTTTGAAGGGGCGGGGGGTGGGAGGTTGGGGAACCAAGTGATGGGTATTATAGAGGGCACGGATTGGATGGAGCACTGGGTGTGGTGCAAAAATAATGAATACTGTTATGCTGAAAATAAATAAATTGAAAAAATTAAAAAAAAAATAAATAAAATAAATAAAATAAAATGTATAAATATAAACATAAAATAAGTATAAATATAAATATAAGTGCAAATCCAAAAAAAAAAAAGAAAGTCGGATCCGGCTTACGCAAAAGAATGTATGTTTTCAAACACAGAAGTGTGAACAGGGCAGTGCAGATGGAACTAGAGATTGTTATTTTCCTTACTGGAGGCGCGGGGGCAGGGAAGGACCCGTGAGCCATGCACTGTCTTATCTGACACGGTGAAGCGTCTGCAGGTAAAGACTAGTTGAAGACAAGTGTGTAAGGCGATGCAAGTCACCAGTAAAATAGGTAAGAAGACAGTGTTCTCATGTGTGTCGGGAGCAGAGGGGGCTTGTAGGTGCTGGCTCCGAGACAACAAGTAGATATTTTCTGACCAACAAGTTACACGTGGTTACGTTTGGAGCGTTCTTGTACACGCAAGTGAGCTGATCACAGACTCTGAACAGGGACCCCCGGGAGGACGAGACAGAGTTTTCTCACTTCATTTCCTTCTGTTTTCCTCTGCACAAGGGGCTGTTTCTGCAGATTTCAGTTGCTCCAATGGACACTGAACATCTCGGGCTTTTGGGATGCAGCCGAACAGCCTCCTTTAATGCACCCCCGATTCAAAGCGCGTTCCTACGGGTCAGTTAGGTATTCCCCTATGTTCTGCACCTAATGTGGTCTTCCTCCTCTGGGACTGCTGGTGTTTTGAAGCCACATATAAACCAGTCGTGTTAAAGGATGTCTCCTGCGTCATCACACGTAACTCGCACTTCACAGGACTAGCCCGGCCTTGCAGTCGGTGAGACCAACACAGCTCCTCCAGCTTGGCGCTTTCTCTAAGGCGCACACATTTCTCTGACAAATCTCCAACAGCGTCCACGACTGAGTCGCTGCACCAATGTGTACAGGAAATACCCTTAAAATGCTGGTAAAAGGAGCCAGGAGGGACATTCACCTTCTGACCGTGTCTTTCCTGGAGCGAATTTTTACATTTCACAAGTACGAGGAGATACGGAATGTGGTAAAATGGAAAGACCATTGGGTCGCTAGTTATTAACTTCAGAAAAGCCCAGGCAAGCTGGGTCCCATTTCAGAGCCCATTTCTTCATCTGTAAAACCTACAAAGTGAGGTTAATGGTTCTTAAGGGGCCGAGAGAGCCGTGGAGAGGATTAAATTCGATTATGCGTGGGTTCAAGAGGCAGTCAATACACATTAGCTCTCTTTCCTACTTCCTGACCTAAATTATGTTCAAAGTCATGGAATAAGATACTTTTTAGATAAAGTTATTCATAATTCAGGGGAAAATACCAATGCGGATTTCAAATCTCTGAACTTTTCCTTGCTTGTTAATGTGGACCAGATCTAATGAATATCTCATGTATATTCTAATATGGGAATATTGCAAAATGTCTTTTGAGACCCATGACGGTGATGCATATTTTAAGTGAAAATGGATTAAGTCTGTTCTGGGAATATAAATCTGAGTTCACTTGAGAAAAAAGGGTACTAAGAAATTTTAAAAAACGAATTATAAAAATAAAAGGAATATGGAGTGATTTCGTTTCAGAGGAAACAAGTCGGAGTGGCTGTGAAATTAGAAGAGATCTAAAGATAAAGGCTCCCACTGGAAAGACTTGCTTCCCCGGGTAGAAGCAGCTGCAGCAGCCCCCAAGGCTCCCTCTGAGCCGGACATGGTATTCTCAGTCGGACAGTCTGGCAGGTGCCTGCCCCACATCCTGGGGGGTGACTGTACCCATGGGGAAAGTCACAGGAAGAGAGAGGGTGACACCGGATGAGGGGTTGGCTGCAGTGAGCCTGGGTGCCCGAGACGCCGCTGGTGCAGGCGAGGCGCCCCGTGCACACAGCTGGAGTCAGGATCAGCATATTTGAAGGAGGCCGTTCCAGGCTGACCTGGGTCTTCAGGCCTGGAGACATGGAGGGCTTATGAGCATTAGAGGCAAGAGAATCAGAAAAGAAGAAAAGAGAGTCCTCAGAAACTTTGACATTTCTCCCTGGGCACAGTCTGCGACACCCAGAGAGACTGCTGACCAGGACACCTTGCCGGAATTCCCACTGAGTGTTTGCCTCATGGAAGAGGACACCCAGCAGGTGTGAACTCAAACGGGACAGTGCTCCAAGAGGGTGCTCCACAGGCGGGGTTCACAGCAGCCTGGCCTGGAGCTCCGTCAGGTTCTCTTGGGAAGATCATACACGTCTGTCCATGTCTTCCCCTCTCTCTGTGTCGTCCGTATCTGTACCTATAAATGCATCATCTGTGGTTCTTTTATATCTGTATGCCTATACCTTCAACTCGAGCATCTATTTTTCAAAAACATGTAATTTCAGCCATATCTTTTCAGGTTCTAAGCATTTATCTTGCCCAGATCACACAGGCTTTAGAAGACACAATCTCTGTCTCGTTTCCCTGTGTACTGAGGCCACCGGTGGACATTTGGAATGGCGTTTGCCATTTACTGAAACAGTGCCCTCAAGTCTGTTGGTCTCTTTAGGACAAACGAAAGGCTGCTCCAGACTATTCCAGACTATTCCATGCTATTCCAGGCTGAGCGGTTCATCACGGTGTCTGTCCCTGCTTGTGAAAAATCCTGTAACACTGGGACAGTTGGAAAATCCACCTGTCACAGTGTTGAAAACTCTTAGTTCTTGGTCATTAATTTGCAGCCTGAGCAGAGCAGGGGGTCTGAGCCCACAATGGAGGGGGAGTGTGGTGTATGCAGAACCCAGGGCTGTGGGTCAGAGAGGCCTGGGAGTGAGGCCCTGGACAGCCACCAGAACTCTGCCCGAGGCACAACACAACTTGCATTCCTTAGCTATAAAAACAGACAATGATTCTTCTCCTTTGGAGTTATAACCCTTCAGTAACAGAATTGCTTCAACAAGGGGCACCAGGCTGGCTCAGTTGGTCTCAGGGTCATGCGGTCAAGCTTCATCTTGGTTGTAGAGATTACCTAGAAAAATTTTAAAAAGTTGAGTTGTAATTGCTCCAACAATATTTCTGGGCACCTACTCCTGGCTTCCTGCTTTATTTCCCACTCCAACCCCAGACTGGGAGCCTTCATTTTCTTCTTTCTTTTTTATTTTTTTAAAAATTTTTATTTTTTTTAAAGATTCTATTTATTTATTTGACAGACAGAGATCACAAGTAGGCAGAGAGGCAGGCAGAGAGAGAGGAGGAAGCAGGCTCCCTACTGAGTGGAGAACCCGATGTGGGGATCCAACCCAGGACCCTGAGATCACGACCTGAGCCAAAGGCAGAGGCTTTAACCCACTGAGCTACCCAGGCACCCTCTTCTTTCTTTAAGAAAATATTTTATTTTTATTTTCAGTGTTTCAAAATTCATTGTTTATGCACCACACCCACTGCTCCATACAATACATGCCCTCCTTAATACCCACCACCAGGCTCACCCATTCCCTCCATATCCATCCCCTCCAAAACCCTCATTTTGTTTATCAGAGTCCACAGTCTCTCATGGTTTGTCTCCCCCTCTGATTTCCCCTGACCCACTTCTCTCCAGCTCCCCAAGTCCTTTGTGCTATTCCTTCCGCTCCACAAGTAAGTGAAACCAGATGATAATTGACTCTCTCTGCTTCACTTATTTCACTCAGCATCATCTCTTCCAGTCCTGTCCATGTTGCTACAAAAGTTGGGTATTCATCCTTTCTGATGGAGGCATAATACTCCATAGTGTATATGGACCACATCTTCCTTATCCGTTCATCCATTGAAGGGCATCTTGGTTCTTTCTACAGTTTGGTGACCATGGCCATTGCTGCTATGAATATTGGGGTGCAGATGGCCCTTCTTTTCACTACATCTGTATCTGGTAAATCTGGTAAATCTGGTAAATAACCCAGTAGTGCAATTGCAGGGTCATAGGGTAGCTCTATTTTTAATTTCTTAAGGAATCTCCACACTGTACTCCAAAGAGGCTGCACCAACTTGCATTCCCACCAACAGTGGAAGAGGGTTCCCCTTTCTCTGCATCCTCTCCAACACTTGTTATTTCCTGTCTTGCTAATTTTGGCCATTCTAACTGGTGTAAGGTGATATCTCAATGTGGTTTTGATTTGAATCTCCCTGATGGCTAGTGATGATGAACATTTTTTCATGTGTCTCATAGCCATTTGTATGTCTTCTTTGGAGAAGTGTCTGTTCATGTTTTCTGCCCATTTTTTTGACATGATTATCTATTTTGTGTGTGTTGAGTTTGAGGAGTTCTTTATAGATCCTGGATATCAGCTCTTTGTCTGTACTGTCATTTGTGAATATCTGCTCCCATTCCATGGGTTGCCTCTTTGTTTTGTTGACTATTTCCTTTGCTGTGAAGAAGCTTTTGATCTTCATGAAGTCGTGAAAGTTCATTTTCACTTTTGTTTCCTTTGCCTTTGGAGACACATCTTGAAAGAAGCTGCTGTGGCTGATATCGAAGAGGTTACTGCCTATGTTCTCCTCTAGGATTCTAATGGATTCCTGTCTCACATGCAGGTCTTTAATCCATTTTGAGTTTATCTTTGTGTAGGTTTAAGAGAATGCAGACAACAAAAAGAAATAAAAGGTATTCAAATTGGTAATGAAGAAGTCAAACTCTCTTTCTTCACAGATGACATGATACTTCATATGGAAAACCCAAAAGATTCCACCCCCAAACTACTAGAGCTCATATAGCAATTCAGCACCGTGGTGGGATACAAAGTCAATATACAGAAATCAGTGGCTTTCTTATACACTAACAATGAAAATACAGAAAGGAAAATTAGAGAATCAATTCCATTTACTATAGCACCAAAAACCATAAGATACCTGGGAATAAACCTAACCAAAGAGGTAAAGGATCTGTACTCAAGGAACTACAGAAGACTCATGACAGAAATCGAAGAAGACACAAAAAGGTGGAAGACCATTCCTTGCTCTTGGATCAGAAGAATAAACATTGTTAAAATGTCTATACTGCCTAGAGCAATCTATACTTTCAATGCCAACCTGATCAAAATTCCACCAACATTTTTCAAAGAGCTGGAAAAATAATTCTAAACTTTGTGTGGAACCAGCAGAGCCCCCAATTGCTAAGGAAATGTTGAAAAAGAAAAACAAAAATGATGGCCATGTTTAAACGCACTGGAGGGTCTCTTTTTTCCCCATAGATGTCTATATTTTCAATTCCTGCTTGTTCCTCTGTCTTCTGCTCTTATTTTCCTGCTGGTGAGGTGTGCTCGCCCCAGCTGTGCAGATAAGACATGATGACTCTGTTCCCTGGGTTATCAGACACTTACACCAGAACCTCCTTGCAGAGATCAGCCGCTGAGAGAGCCACCCCTTTCCAGAGCTCAATGGCTGACAGAGTCGCTCTGTACTGTTCAGCTGAATCCGTCCTTAAATCCATCTAGGGTAAAAAATGATAATAACAATGCTTCTATTTAACCTTTTATTATTGTATTCAGCCTGGGGCTACTCAGATTTGATCATTGAAGGACCACAAGTAGCTGAGGAAAAAATGCTATATTGTGGTTTAACCTTGATGACTGTCAACAGCTGCAAGGGTCACAGACACACAGACAGACACGCACACACACAGACAGACAGACACACACAGACACACACACACAGACACACACACACAGACACACACACAGACACATAGACAGACAGACAGACAGACACACACGCGCGCGCACACACACACACACACACACACACACACACACACACAAATGACTCAGAAATTTGGAAGGCTTAAGGGTAAGACCAGCAACACTCTTAAATATTGCATGATTCTGAAGTGTTTCAAGGTTGGGACGGAGCTCTTCCTGCTTCCAGAATGACTTTGGAAATTAAAAAAAAGAAAAAAAAGTTTTATTTTTTAGGTTTTTAACTCTCCCCTAAGGCATGAAAACATTTTAATACAAAAATTTATATTTCAAACACCAAGATTCTTTTCAATATTTATTTATAACTTTTCAACCCCTTCTGAAATTACAAAATAAGAGGGGATCAGGAAAAGAGTTAAGGCATTTTCTAACTTTGAGTCAATTTTAAATATGTTTACTTGGCAATCAATGGGCTTTACAGAACTTCTCCCTCAAGACTTTCAAAGCCCTGAAGACATCATGGGCCATGAAGCATGGAAAAAAAGTGTTTAGTACCTATTCAGACATAGATCTGTTCCCAAAGGGTCCCTTATGGAAATGCTGATCTCACTTTCAAACCTCACATTCACCTCCTACCATCAAAAGGTAGCAACACCTGCAGTTGCTTTCAGAAAGATGGCAAAAAAGAAAAAAAAAAAAAGGTGGCAACAAATGCAAAGCAAATCACTGTTTTTCACTAGAGTTTAATGGAAACCTTCTCAGGTCCTGACTTAGATGTAGAATAGTTGTGAATGGTATTTATATCTAAGTATATTTCTTAAACTAACTGTATGATCATTTTTGCAAAGTAAGGGAGATATTCAATATTACGACAAAATATAAAATACATGCATAAGAATGGAAACAATTTAATCCCACAAACATTCCAGAGAACTGCATAAAGTAGAGGTATTGACCTTTAGGTTTAGGGGTGGCAAGGGACATGCTTTGACAGGAAGTTCTGTTTACCTTTCTTTTTTCGGAAATGTTACTTGCTTTTGTCTTTTTTTCCTGTTAGCTTTTCAGAATATTTACTCATTTTTTTGCTCTGCATGTGGAATGAAGGAGTGATGTCACTGAGTTTACAACGAATCTTGTGGGGTTGCTGAGACCCTCCTAAAATGAGCAGACACCCACAAATGTGCTACATTCTGAAAAACCGAAGTGAAATCAGATGCCACTTTCATATTCTGTTTCCAACGTATGTTCACGCCGTAGGCAATCGGCGGACTTAGGCATTTGAACAGCTCTGTGAATTTCTGTTTTCAAGAGTTCGATGAACTCGGATGTGTAAGCTATTTGGTACACGGATGCCTGAAACTCTGGATTCTTGAAGAATCCGCATCCAAATGCTTGTTCTGTAAACACGGTAAACTTTTCAGGACAGCTCTTTGTGCTCTCAAGATCTCCACCGGTTTGCCCAACAGGTGCCGACACACCAGACGCAGGACGCCTTGTCGCTCTGCTCTCTGTCCCACCCCCCTGGGACTTTTCTCTTGAGAAGCAAACAGAATGAGAAAGGAAGTGCTCGAGCTCCGTCTGGTCTGTGCCCAGTTAGCCTGAGGACAGGGAGGGGACTCCTGTGAAGGTGCTCCCGGGGCAGGCTCTCCACCGTCGTGGCCGTGACCCTGGCACCGAGCCCTCGCATGAGCTCTTTGATGAATTCCAGTGTGAAGGAGAGGGACCCTAGCTAATACATTAAGACTCTGGGGTTCAGAACTCCCATGTATTAGGGTTACTGTCTTGGAGACTTTGAGCCTTCCTAGTTGAACATGGCCTAATATTGGGATTGATGCCCAGGTCCGAGGCGGAGTGCGGGGGGTGGGTTTGCTTGGTCCTGCATGCGGGCCTCCTTGCGCATCTGTTCAGGGCTGGAATCCATTGCTTGGACTGGTGAAGGCATGTACTTTTCTCTTCCATGTTGCTCTTAGTTTTTGAGCAAATATCTTTCTCCGTCAACATCTTGTCTGAAATGGAATGTAGGAAAAGTTTGATATGTAGACACACATCTGACATTCTTAAATCAATGACTTTCTCTGTTATGGTTTCCATGGACCCAACAAGACATAGTTTTCTGTAGAAAGAATTGGGGATGAGATTTTGAAAAAAAAAAATCAAAACTATCTTATCCTGTATTGTATACTTTTTAATTTGCATGCCTGCAGTTCTTCTAGACTAGAAACTTCTTTAGTTGAGAAACGAATCCCTGTCTATCTGTGTGCTGGGGCTCAGCCGCCGCTTCTTGACCCACATGGTGGGCGTCCCATCAATGTTTTCCAGATGAACGAATCACGGCTAGTTGACGGACACACTGATGAATAAAATCATGGAAATGGCAAACTGCGTGCCTGACGAGCAGGTGATTGGCGCCACATGGGGCTTCCCATGTGGGACTTTCTTACCCCAAATCTCATGTCCTGGATTCATAAATGGATCCCTGAAAGAGAAAAAAAACAGACTCCAGCGTCTTTGAAATTTTACGACCTTCCAATTAAAGTCTTAAAACAACAACCATGGCCGCCATGTGCGGTGTTTTCTCCTCGTCAGAGAAAGATCCAGCTGGCACTATAGAGTTGCCGCCTCCCTGGGCTGCTGGCCCCTCCCTGTGACTCCCAGCCCCGCCAACACCTGCATCAGCCTCCTGTCCACCCGCCACGGACACTGAAGACCCAGGCTCTTCTGTCCATCCCTGGGTCACTGACCCATCGGCTTCCCTGCCGCCCACACCCCCTGCTGCTGCTCCTCTGTGGAAACCTGCTCTCTGAATCAGAGGGTTAGGGAAAAAAGCACAAAGGTCACGTCTTTCCAATCGTGCCCTGACCGCCACAATCTGAAACTTGTTCCTGCTTTGAAATGACATTTGCTTTGCCTTTGTTCCGGGGCCGACTTCCAACCTCTGCCCCTCCTCATCGACCGGGTTCCTCGTGCTCCTCTGTGTGCTGCCCTCTCCCATCAGGCCCTGCGGGAGCGTCTTCCCCGATGGATGTCTGCAGCTTTCCGCTAATTACTCTAGGGCAGGAGCACAGGGTGTCAGAAGAGGTGTGCCACCAGAACAATCTAAGACAGCTTTGGGAAGCCATTGGTACATCAGGTTTCTTTACTGCACTAGGATTGAACCCTCTGTCTAAAATCTAGGGGCTTTTCTCCATAACAATAAAGTTGCTTTTAAATCTGTTAGGGATCAGCCACCAAGAGCTTACCGCATTTGGAAGACAGCAGCCCATAGCCGATATTTCATAACCAAACTCATTAGCAGAGAACGCAGGGAGAGATGTGACTCCCTCAAGCTTTTGTGCCTTCCTCCGTCCTGCTTCTGTCTCCGTGACCCAGAGAACAGAAGAGAAAGGTGAACGAATTCATGAAAGAATCAGTTTCTTTGTTCATGACAAAGACAGACAGAACTGTAAGGGAGGCAGAAACCCAGAAAAAATCTGGGCATTTTGGAACTTAAGGGAGGACACTATCCGTGGAATTGTACCAATGTGGCTGCTTGTCCTAATCTTCTTCTGTCCCATTGGGTAGAGCCAAAAACTGGGACAGTCTTTCCAAGAGTCTCAAACTGTTATTCCTAGCATTGACCTAGTTCCAGGGGGACACAGTCTGCTCAGTGAGGTCCTGGTCCTCGGGGAGTCTAAGTGGGGAGGCAGAGGGCATGGCCAACCCCATAAATAAATACAGAAGGTGCCTTTGGTCGAGTGGCAAATCCTATGAAGAAGAATCAATCTACTTAAGGAGATACAAGGTTTTGGGGTGTGTTTCAAGCCATTTAGGTGGCACCTTCAATTTCTAGCACATACTAAGACCCTTAATTGGGGTACTGGCCCATATGTTTCAGTGGTCAGGTAGACTCACAAAAAAGACCCTCTATTAAATGGGGTCATGGGAACTTTTGAAAGTACCTGAGTGGTCAAGATTGTTCCCATTTCAAAGAGTTCCCGAATCAGGACTGGTAAAAAGCAACTGAATTCTGTGGCTTCACATGAGCATTTCCTCCAAAAGATGTTTGGATTACTTCATGTATTTGTAGGAAAACGACATAATATTTCAATGATAAGTTTCAGTTGCCTCAGTTATGAAGCCATCACAGAAAGTAACAATATCTAAGGAACACTTATGGAGTTTAATCCAAATATTATGCCACAAGGGAGATTATTATACCCATGATGTCTGCGACATGATGCATGATGGAGAAAAGTCATACCAGCTACATTTTAGGGATAAATGGTGCCAGGAACAGGGTGTGTTGGGAATGTTTCCCTCCATTTATTATTTGGAAATGGAGAATAAAACATACTGTCTTCATGTCTAAGTACTGATCATTTGATTGTCAGTAAACTGATGGAAATTATTTAAACAAAATAATGACTTTGTTTCATAATGCAATGCTATTAAAATCAGCACGCCAGACACTTTCTTACTTTCCGTGGGCTCGGTCTTGTGGTCCTCACACAGCAACGGGGCAAGAAGCAGAATTATGTGCAATAGGAGGTCGCTCTGACAAGCGCTGACCTTGTCCCTGTCCATTTAGCTGCCGAGTGCTGCAGACCGAGTGTCCCTGGAGGTGAAAACAGTACAGGCTTCAGCTGTTTCAATGAACTGAAGCCGTTACACCCAGGAGAGTATTTTTCCTCCTCATAACTCCAGCCATTTTGCATGGGTGCATTAGGTTCCCGGTACTGCATTACAAGAGTTCTTGAGCAACCTGTGCATCTGTCATGTCTAGCCTAATGGGTGGCAGGTGGATGGGTGAGTAAGAGAGAGGAAGCCCTCACAGTAAGGTGAATCAACCCACAAACCCAGAGGTGAGATGTCCCACAACACATGAGCTGGCAGCGGAGGTGAAGGTGTTGGTGGGCACAGCTGAGCTATCTGCCCTGTTTACAAGCCCTTTGTGCTTCCTGTGGATACGAGGATCCTGGGCTGTTGACTTGCCCAGTTGAGCCCTTCTGCTCCCCTTTCCCATGTGGAGCTGGGTCACATGATCACTAAATTTCCTTCCAAATTAAAAATGCATTTTGGGGGCGCCTGGGTGGCTCAGTGGGTTAAGCCGCTGCCTTCGGCTCAGGTCATGATCTCAGGGTCCTGGGATCAAGCTCCGCATCGGGCTCTCTGCTCAGCAGGGAGCCTGCTTCCTCCTCTCTCTCTGCCTGCCTCTCTGCCTACTTGTGATCTCTCTCTGTCAAATAAATAAATAAAATCTTTAAAAAAAAAAAAAAAGCCTTTAAAAATGCATTTTGGTTTTGTCACTTCCATTTAGGTCCACCCCAAAAGAAGGACACACTTCAGGTTAAATTACGTGACTTCTAATTTTCTTAAGACTTTTTATCTCAGAAGATTAGCTAACTTTTCTGACCACTGTCTATGACTCTAATAAATTTCAACACTGGTGACAGATCATTTGACGAAGTCTTGTTTCCTTTGATGTATAAAAGACCTGGTTACAGGGATACATGAGACAAGAGATGTGATCTTTTTTTTTTTTTTTTAATTTGGTAACACATTTTTTTTTATTATTTAATTTATTTTCAGTGTACAAGAATTCATTGTTTTTGCACCACACCCAGGGCTCCATGCAATCCGTGCCCTCTATAATACCCACCACCTGGTACCCCGACCTCCCACCCCCCGTCCCTTCAAAACCCTCAGATTGTTTTTCAGAGTCCATAGTCTCTCATGATTCACCTCCCCTTCCATTTTACCCCAACTCCCTTCTCCTCTCCAACTCCCCATGTCCTCCATGCTATTTGTTATGCTCCACAAATAAGTGAAACCAGATGAGAATTGACTCTCTCTTTGCTTGACTTATTTTTTTAAAAAGTGTGGGGAAGCAGGGAGCTGCAGCCTGGAGTTACACTACAAATGTCTAGACTGTGGTGGCCTCGTCCAACGATCCAGACTTCTGGAGAGACGCGTGCCTGTGTCATGGACCCTCTGAGTCTGTAGCAGTTGTCCTCAACCATGGCTACTCATTAGAATAATCTAGAAAACTTGACAAGATAGTGATGCTTAAGGCTCAAACCAGATCAGTTAAGTCAGAATCTCAAGATACGGGGCAGGTTGTCTGTAGGATTATTGTGTGTTGTCAGAGTTGAGCTTCGTAGACCCTAAACTCTGAATTACCCTATTTCTATGCCCTCTTTTCATGCCCTGCACATTTCACAGAATAGATTTGATGAACAGGGTTCTAAAATGCAGCATGATATACTCATGCCATCGTGGTCTTCTTCAAAGATACACTGTCACCGCAACTCTTTCCAGCCAGATTTCCAATCTCATCCCGCCTGATGGTAAATGCGTAATGTACACTCCGCATCAGTGCGTTTGAAGAAGGGAGTGGGGTTCGCAGTGAAGTATTACTCAACAGTTCTGTAGATGGTGGCTGAGGTTAATGCTGGTTTTTTTTGTTTGTTTGTTTGTCTTTTTTTTTTTTTTTTTTTTTTACTTAAACCTCAACTCAGAAGGACTGCATTGGAAGGAAAATTTGTGAGATATTTCAATAATTTTAATATCAGCCTCTGGCTAGGATTTTCTTACTTTTGATTACGAACTCCTAAGCTACATTTTGCAGTGATTCATTCATTCCCCTGTATTCATGTACATAAATACAAGCAGTGATATTTTCTACGGATGACGGTGTTACTGACTGTACGCGACATTCATGCTTAATGATGAATTCTGGCAAATATAGTACGTACTCCTGCTTTATGAATATCTGAGAAATGAATGTTTTAAAATATCTCAGATTTGCCTGTTAGTGGAAATTTAATAGAAATCTCTGGGGTTGTTGAAAATCTATTTTAGGTAGAAAACTGAGAATACATCATTATTTTACCCAGAGATAAGCACAGTGTCCTGAACAGTACATAGGAGAACGTCTTGCAGAACATGTTGCTATATGGTTTTGCCCATGAGCCTTTTAGGGAACCCAAACCCATCGGACGGGCCTTCCTTGAAGTCTTGTGAGCGTTTACCTGTTCCTTACTGGGGCAGATTTATAAGGGCATTTCTTTGCTCACTTGGCCCTCGTTGCTTTAAATTCTTTTCATTTGTCTCTCTTTCAACACCCTTTTCCTTTAAACACAGCTCAGAACACACTTCTACAATGGCCCCGATTCCAGTCCCTGGCTGTTCGCAGAGCTCCCCCAGCAGATGCATCTCTATGATGGAGCGGAGTGTCCTGAGTTATTAGCTCTTGAGAAACCCAGACGAGTCCTCCCCACTTCCTACTGTGTTGACAGCCTTAGGGCTTCTGTCACTTCTACATCCCAGCGGTCAGCATAAAGCTCGGCACGAAACAGATGCTCAGAACCTTCCGGAGAAACAGAGAACTTCAGTGGGACTCATCCCCTATCCCGAGGGCTCCCAGCACGACGTTCCCCAGCTCTCTCTGCTTCTCTGCTTCGTGAAATCTTCCCTGTGCTGTGACGCTCCAACCCTGGGATCACTGGGGGGCGGGAGGGGGGGATGTGGCGCTGTGTGGGGGCGGGGCCGGGGGTGGGGGTGGGGGCGGGTGACATCTGAAGCAGTGAGGGCAGATGCAGCTCTGGGGCGGGCTGCCAGCTGCTGCGGTTCCCGGGGACCCTGCCCCGCAGGCGGCTCCAGCGGGAACTGCATCTCCCCTGTGCCGTGGCCATGGCAGTGCAGCTGCCGGGGATGGACGGTCCGGTTCTGGGAGGATCACCTGCTGACAGGTACTTCGTGGTGTTGGCAGAAAAATGTCTCGTGACAAGGGGCTATTTTTATGGTCATGTGTGCTGGGTGCTTTGGGGTGCAGGTCTGGACATGAGAGCATTGGAGTCCTGGGCACAGATGGCTTTCTGGGGTGAGTGCAGAGCTAACTCGGGGAAGCACTCGAGGCTCATTCATGTCCAGGACTCGGTCTCCTTTCTGGGGTGAAACGCACTTGACCTCCGCCTTCGTGCCCCCACCCCTGGCTACTCATGACTAATCCACATTATTTTGCCGGAAAGAGGGAGCTCATTCCTAAGGCCAACGTTGATGTGAAAAACTCATAATCTCCAGCTAATTGTCTGAGGAAGCTCTTCTCAAGCAAGCGCCCAGCACGTCGGTGTGGGCGGGCCTCCTCCCCTCCCACATCCCCACACTATCAGCATCTCGCTGGGGGCACAGATCACAGGCGGCATGAAGCATAGGCCGACCATCTCACCTCACAGCTGTCAGGGCAAACGTGGAAACAAGGTGGTAACATCCAAAATACAGATACCAGGTTTAACATGGTCCCCCTCAATCTAGTGCAGTGGGGATTTCTACCTTTTTCCTCATATTTCACTTTCTATGGAGATAGTTTGGTTGTTCCCTGGGGTCCTTGGGTCTGTGCCAGGAGCACTGGGAGGGCTGTATCTTCGCAGTTCAGCCCTGGTGTGTCTGCGCCTGATGGAGACACAGACTCTGCTGCTAAGGGCATGGGTCCGTGTTCAACCCCAGGGTGACTCTGTTTCATTCCTTCCATCTAGGTCCTTGCATTAGCCGGGGTTCTCCAGAAAATCAAAACAGCAGACCAGTAGGATATAGAAATGTAGACCACGTGCCTAGCGCTCTCTCGCTATCTATCAGAGCCAAGAGCATAGACGCGCCAGGGCCAGAGAAGATGGACGTCTCAGCCGAGAAGGTCCATTAGACTTTCCTCTACCTGTTCTAGACCCCCTTCCATCAGCACGTCGGATGAGACCGAGCTGCCCGGGGGAGCCCTCTGTCCTCCTGACTCAGAGATTCAAATCTGATCTCCCCCAAAACACCCTCACAGACACACCTAGGAACGGGGTCCCACTAGCCCCCCTCCCGCCACATGGATGTGGAAAGTTGACCATCACCGCCCTCCTTGAAGGAGCAGGTTTGGGTGAAGGAGACCCACTGCAGGGCAAGGGAAGCGGGTGTTTCTTCTCTCTGCCACCTGCTGCCCGCTCAAGTCTCTGCTGTCATGTGCCAGGTGGTCTCTCTCGGAGGGACTTCCTCAAGGCCTTTCCTACACTTTCCAAGTGCATCTTGAGCCCCTTTAAATGTGCTAGAAACAAAACACCCACCTGCTGTTTGTAGAAGAGACTCCCGCTAAGTTTTAAATGAGTTTTCCACGCTGAGTCGTGACTGTCTACTGGGAAGACTGTGCTGAGAATGGGCAGCCCAAGCAGGATGCCCTGAGGGACCCTCCTCTTGCCATGAAAGCCAGAGCACGGCATCTTGGTCTGTCTCCCCAGCCTCCGTGCACAGATCCTGCTCACTTGTTGTCGGGGCCCGTGAGCCGGGAGAAGAGCACGGTTTAGGGAGCGCGTGTGAGCAGAGAGACGGGACTGGTTCTTGGACTTGCTTCTCTCACGCCCTCTGTCTCTCAGAAGCTCCCTTCTGCTGCTCAGTCCGCCCAGTTTCCATGGTGTTCTTGAGAGCCCATCACCTGCAACGGCAGTTCACAGACTTTGGGGAAACCAAAGTTCCCCAAAGACCGTCATGCAGGGTCACACGCACCTGCTCATTCCATCCGGCCAACACCGTGAGTGGGACGTGTCACCAAGCCTGTTTCACGCAAATCGACGACCAGGAGACTGGAATAACTGGCCCAGGGCCCTGATGTTCATGGTGGAAGCCAGTCTAATGGTGAAGCTCTAAGTCACAAGACCGAACCCACGCACAGCCGTGCTCCATGCGTGGTCCTCTCTGCTCATGACTAGAAAACTTTGAACAGCAAGAATGCTCCCCCAGACTTTTTTTATGGCTAAAGTATAAGCTTCGCTGCTACTCCATAATTGTTCTGAGGCCTCGAGTTTTGACCCTCTTCTGTACCAAGCTCATGTGTCATGGAATAAATAATCTATGAGTCCACCATGACCCACGCACCCAATTGCACACTCCGTGGGCAGTTCCGGTGCTCTCTGTGCGCCGTGTGTGACAAGCACTTTACGATCATCACCTTCACAGCCCTCAGAGTTATTTACAGTCACTCCTCTCCCTCCAACACTGGTGGGAAACTGAAGTTTAAAGTGCTAGATATTAGGCTCTTCTAGTAAGATGCGGACTGAGGATTTGAACCCAGATATGAGTCTAAAGCCTGTGCCTTGAGGGCAGGGTCTGCCATAGTGTGTCTGCCTGTTACTGTCCTACTGCTGGATGGTCTTCCGAGGAGACCCACACCCCGACAAGGTCACCATTTCAGGGTGGTGCTGTCCACACACTCCCACATCTACAGGCTCGCCACGGGACATGGACACTTTTTCAACACAAGCAACTCAGCCAGGTGTCATTGCTTCCACGGGGGAGGAAATGTCAGGGCACAGGTATGTGTTCTTTGTTGGTTTCAATTTTTAAACGTTTCTTAGAAGAGACACGAACTTAAAATGCTTTGTAATCTCCTTTTCTCTCTGTCCCAACATTTCCTTCATTGAATAGAACTTGATGTTCTTGGTAAATACAGAGTAACTGAAATCCTAGATCCTAATTTTTGGAATGCCAGCTTTGTTTTCAGAATAGCACAAGGAGAGGCAAGGGATTACAAACCAATTTATCAAATTAGTATTGATCTGAAACTTTCAAGTGTCCTAACTGTCATTTCACAGGTGGGCATGAAGAGGGGACTGGTTTTAATGTCAGACCTGGATGCGAGTCATTGTTCTCTGAGCTCCTATGTTCACATCTGAGAAATGGGCAGGATGATACTCTGTTTCCAAGCCAGTATCATTAGGAGATTATCTCTATCCATCTATCTAACCATTATAAATATATTTCACCATATTATCACATAATCACCTCGCCCTATACATTACGGATACCCATGAAATGTCATTGTTCTTATTAAGAAACAAAGTGTCCAGAAATGTTTTTAAAAAGACGACCGGAATATTCAGGCAGGCAAACTGAAAAGTGGGAATCAGCAAATCTGGTTTTAAAACATGGAGGTAGAGGGATTAGCTTACCTTGAAGCGTTAGGAAACACACTGGCTGTGTCTGGGGCCCTGAAGGTTTATGTTTCCATTTTCCTGTTTGGCCAGGGATTCTGCCCCGCAAGGATCTGTAGGCCATTATGTGGTGTCTGGGAGCAGGTCCCTGGTCCACGCTGATGGTAGTCAGGACCTTGGAGAGGCGCTGAGAGACTCCGTGGGAAGCTGAGGTCGGGGGTCTGCTCAGGCTGGTGGGGAGGGTCTGCACATTCCTGAGAAGTGACCGCACTGTTCCTCCCCAGATCTTCTTCTCCCCCAGGATGCTGGCTCAGAGATGTCTCTGGGGACTCACATCAAGTGTTGATGCTCCAAGACCAGAGGAGAGGCTGCAGGTTCTAACTGCTTTCAGAGAGATGGGGGCTCTTCCTGGCAGCAGTCAACTCCACAGCCAACAGAAACATGGTGTCAATGCCACCTCTTGATCTCATCTTGAAAATACATAGGAAATTGCACAATCCCGGTCTCATCACAAAGAAGTTAAAAATTCACAAAGACACATACCTATTCAAGAGAGAGATTAAGTGTGTGTGTGTGCACATGCGCATGTGTCTATAACATTGTTTTCATTTTATTCCAACTGTATACAGTCTATATATGCATTTAATAAAGTGCTACTTTGCAATTTTGTTCAATATTTGAGTGCTGTAATTTACTAACAACTCCTTATGTTTGAATAACGTAACCATTATTTAAGAATTTTAAAATTCAAAAATGTAATCAATTGACTTGATTTACTGTTACTTTGTCTCCATGGTAATATTTTGCTAAGAGCCAATTTGGCTATGCAAATATATGCACACTTTATGTCTAGAAATTCCATTTAATTTTAATAAGTAAGTTAGTAGACAAAAATCATATATTGTTGAATTAAAAGGATTATGAATAAAAAATGAAACAGTGATTATCTCACTAGAGGAATTTTTATTATTCAATTACTCAGTTATGAATTAAAATGAGACCAGGAGTGAAAAAACCTTCAGTTGACCCTGTCAAATTACATATTCGAGGAGCAAATTCCTTATCATGAATTTGCAGAGAAGACCAAAGGAAACAATATGAAACCCACACTCCAAAAATTAAGAGAAAATGCCCCAAACTCTGAGAGGGTTGTTAATTCTAGTTAACTCTCATTGTCCTTCCCTAATAGAGTTTTGGAACTTCAGGCTACTCAGAAAAACCTTCATCTGGTATTTTTATGAAATAATTATTACTTAAGTATTCATAAGACAATCATGTATTCATAAACCTGGAGAACAGATTTCTCCCAACATTCACAAGGTTTTAAGTGAAGAAAGTCGCAAAAACCATCTCAGACCTGCAGAGAGCACAGTCCAGCCAGGACCTTCCGACAGCAGACTCAGGTGGGAACAGAAGTGAAGGAGCCTGAGACTGCGGTGCTGCGTGGGGACGGTGACCATCAGGTTGGGTGACAGGCAGACCTGCCGTTCCCAGGCCAGGGTCCGGAGAGATCCTCACCCGGGCTCTCTGCTGATGGGCAATGCCAGGCCAGGGCTCAAGATCAGTCACGGTGAACAGGCTCACTCTGATTTCCCACATCATGACCACGGGTGCGGTAAGGACTCGGAGCTCTAGGGAGCAAACTGAGGGTGCCCGGAGGACGGGGGTGGGGATGGGGGACCTGGGAGATGGGGGCAAAGGAGGCGCGCGAGGCAATGAGCAGTGGGTGTTCCGATCAGCCGAGGAGTCACTGAACCGTAACACACTTTGTGTTTACCGAATTGAATTTAAATTAAAAACTAAAAATACTGAAATTAAGAAGTTCAAAAGAGAGAGAGAGAAGAACTGTGGGACTCCAATATGTGGCAGAGTTCTGTGGGCTTTAAAAATCTGAGCCTCGGGGCGCCTGGGTGGCTCAGGGGGTTAAGCCTCTGCCTTCGGCTCGGGTCATGATCTCAGGGTCCTGGGATCGAGTCCCGCATCGGGCTCTCTGCTCAGCAGGGAGCTTGCTTCCTCCTCTCTCTTGGCCTGCCTCTCTCTGCCTACTTGTGATCTCCGTCTCTTAAATAAATAAATAAAATCTTAAAAAAAAAAAAATAGAAGTCTGAGCCTGGGTAGCTCGGTTGGTCAAGCGTCTGCCTTTGGTTCCAGTCATCTTGGACACCTGGGACCCAGCCCTGCGTGGGGCTCCCTGCTCGGCTGGGGGTCTGCGTCTCCCTCTGCTCTTCACCCCGCTTTTGTGCTCTCTCTCTCTCTCTCTCTCTCAAATAAATAAATACAATCTTTAAAAAATAAAAACCTACCCTAAATCTGACCTATGTTGGGTTAAATATATGTGAGTGTGGTGTTTTCTTTTTTCTTTATTCTTTACATTGACTGTTGGAAAAACTATTTATTTCACCGTCTGAACGTTGCTATCTGGTTTACTTTATTTTGTAACTAAAACAATTTGTGTTTAATAGTATGGAGGAACTGTCTTTTACTTGTGGCTGTTTTAACAAGATTCTCTGCAGTCAACATGAAGACACGATATTACCATAATTCTCAGATATAATCTATTATAAGGCACATAATTAGGTTCACAGCAGCTTTTATGAGGAAGCAAACCAGGGGCGCTAATTAAATAAACAGATCAGTTGCAAGAGGCGTTGCAGTTACCAAAGGTGAAATCTGAAAAAAGGTTTTTATAGGAAAAAGTAATAAAACAGGATACCCATTTTAACTATTATGTGTTTATGATCTTCTTAAGCATCAATCCACAATAAATATGATTTCATTAATTCTATGCATCTTGAGGAAAAACTGAAGAAAAAAATAATTTTTATCCAATTTTTCTCAAAAAATCGAGTTTATTTTCTAAATATGTTCTGCCTGTGGTACCTCTTTTCTTTTCTTTTTTTTTTCTTACCAATTCTGGCATTCCTATTTCCACCTGCAGTTGAATGAGTCTGCGTCATCATCTCTTTCCAAGAGCAGAAGTCTAGTCGAGGGCAAACAGGAGTGGGGTGGTTCCTTTCACTCTTAGAGGGAGAGACGGGGTCTTTCAGTGCACAGACACTCCTCAGCGACACGCTCTCCCCTTTCCGGACTGGGCCAGGCCGTCCGTGTCTCTGCCCACAAGCCCCCTTCCCCCACCTGCCAAGATGTGAACAAGGAACAGGGGTTGTAACAGTTCAAGGTCCCATCTCCAGGACCCCGGCCCCACAGGTCCTGCCCGAGGAATCCCAGCTGCCAAGAACTGCCCTTGTGTCCAGCAATACCTGGGACACCTCGGTAGCCGGATCCTGAGGGCCAGGAACCCAGGCAGCAAACCCAGGGCCCTAGGGACCACCCTGCTCCCGGGTTTGTGGTTTTTCCCTCCAGGCTCCACTGAACCTGGGTGGCCCCTGCCACATCTTGCCCTCCTGTTCCCTAGAAACCCTCACCTCTGCACAAATCCCGCGGTGGGACAGTCTACACCAGATCCTCTTCCGTTCCAGGAGGTTTGTCAGTGATCGGGGCCTGTGCTGCCCCTTTGCCCAGTGCCCGCCGGCTGATCTTCAGCCCCATGAACCAGTCTGAGATGACACGGGAACTTCGGAGAGGCCCTGACTCAGCCCGGTCTCCCCCAGGACTGAGTGGACCAGCTCTGTCACGGAGTGACATGCACAACTCAGAAAAGACGCTCTTCCCAAAGGTCCCCAGCTGACAGGTCACCTTCCCAAGCCAGCTAATCAACCTAAGACCTCCAGAAATACCCAGCTGAGGTCCCCCTGCCCGTCTCTGGGAGAGTCCATTTCAAATTCATTTTAAATATTTGGACATGAGAAAGGGAGCCCACTCTTCCTCTTTCTGATTTCTAGAGTTACTGCTCCCGAAGCTTGGGATGACCTCATTCCCAGAATGTGTTCTGTGAAGGTCTGCGATGCCTGGGCTCTGGGTCACCCCCCACCACCACGAGGAGGGCAGGAGGGCTGGGGCCGCTGGGAACAGTGACCAGAGTGTCCCTGCGTGGCCGTTCTAGATTTGTCCCACATGATTCGAGGACTGTCTCCCACCTTTGACCTCACTGCTGCTCTTAGTAAGAAAGATGTGTCCAATAAAATGAACACACGTTTCTTTGGAAAACAAAGCCACGGAGAGGTCGTTGGAAGACCTGCTTCCCTCCCGTGGAGGGTGTGATTTGGCAGCGAGGAGGAAGGGCATGAGGTGTATTTTTAGCCTAAAGCTACGCAGCCCAACCAAGTTATTTTTTAAATTACTTTTTTGGTACTTACAGTAAAAGAAAATGGAAAATGTATGCAATGACCTTTTACTACAAAAAAAAATCTCTGAATAACTAAAAATCACATTTCTGATAAACAATTGCAAAAAAAAAAAAAACTGAAGAGACACACGGTAAATCTTCATTCCGTCATGTAACAGATCTTCATGACGCCTTCATCGGGAGTCAGGAATTGTCTCAGAGACAAGAACCTCAAGCAAAAGGGCACCACGGGAACGTGGATAGTTAACTCCTTAGTACAGAGACCTACGCCTGGAGGCTAAACCACTCCTGGGAAATGTGACCTTTCCCATTAAGTAGTTATTTCTTTTAAATTACAGAGAAAAAAAAAAAAAAACCAGATATGGTACCAGCGCGTTAACTACTACACCTCAGTAGTTTCTCATGTTGTATAAACTACTTTATATTTTAATGTCAAAGATTTCTGAAGCCGCCTCCGTATAATTTGTGCCTGTCTCTAGCTACTCACAGAGCTTCTTTATTTCAAGATTTTTTCCCCTCTGAAAGGTCTATTCACTTCTTCGGTGCTGTTTTGAACTGTCACACAGCTGAACTTCACCATTCCCAACCTATTTAGAGGCATGTTGTATAATTAAAAACAAAGTTCTTCCTGACCCACAAGGGAAGAGAGAAAGACAACCGTTTTATCCCTGGGTGGGCATTAAGTCAGGATGTGATGTGCACCACGGCCATCTGCTGAGAGATGGCAAAGACAGAAAGGAATCTCTCCCTTTCTTTGAGCGGGCAGAGGTATCCGCTCGTGGGAAGGTCTCCACATCAACGCTGGGGAGAAGACTTTCCAGCACCTTTTGTCACAGAGAGTTCCTCCTACGTCCACCTGGCGATTGGGGTGACCTACTGCGTTAGCTAATTGGCTCAACCCAGTGAAGAAAAAATGTCCCCTGTTTTTGCATCAGAAAGCTGGTTTTGTAACTGGAGCAGGCGTCCCTGAAGTGTGTGGCCCACAGAGACTGCGAGGCAGGGGCTCTCTTCCTGGAAGATTACTTTTCATAGGGTGGACTGCCCTTTGACTGTCTTTGAGAAAGGAATTCCTGAGTCCAATGCTGAGAAGCTTAAAAAGATACACCTACATTTCTACATTTCAAAAGCCAGAGACCATACGTACATGTTTTCTGAAGTAAATTTCTGAGCCTGTAACCTCTCCCTCCGCTGTGTTTCCTGTTCCTGTCACTGTGCCCCCACCCCTTCCGTCCGTGCGGTGCCCCTTACACTTAAAACATCCATTTTCAGAGTGTGGATTCACTCATGTTTCGAGGGTTTCAGACCCTTTTGGGTGTTGCCATAAAGGACGGACGTATCCCCCCTGGGGATCTCCAGGATCTTTCCCTCAGAGAGAAGCACCAGATAGTCAAGACAATGCACACAGTTAGACTTAATTCTACCTTGTTGATCCACAAAACAAAACAAAAAAGCCCCAAAACCAGATATAATGAAAATTAGTTTCCTTTGTTTTTCTCAAGGACACAATTTGACGCCCACACTTCCTGCACCGTGGGAATCTTCTGTTCTGTGGTCTTATAAAGTGAGGGTCAGCTGATGCCCAATGGGGACTAAGTTTAAGAATACAACAGTGTGGTTTTCCTTCTTTCTTCCTTCCTTCGTCTCTCTCTCTCTCTCTTCTTTCTTTCTTTCTTTCTGTGGGAAGAGCAGCAGGAAAAACGTGCTACGTGACCACGGCTTGTTTAACCCCTTAACTTCAACTGCAGTGACGTGTTGAGGACAATAATGCGTCTGAACAGCCTGCAGGTTCGTTGAAGGAAGACGAAAGTAGATTCCTTGTAACCACTAGGGTACGGACTGGTGCCTTTGCCAAAACCCCCAGTTTGTGTCAGAATTTTCCATAACATAAAAAGAAGCAATATCTTAACCTTAAGCTTTCCCAGAAAATGAGTTTGGGCTAAACGAGTGGCTGGGAGTGGCCCCGGCATCAGGGCAGTGGATAGAAGCTCTACTGTGAAATCCTCAATTTGTACTTCACCCTCTTTTCCTTGAAAAACTGTCAGATTACCTTTTATCATGCACCAGTTTACCTACAATCTCTTTTTCGTGACAGAGAAAGAAATGGGAATTGTGTGGCGCTTGGGGGTAGCTCAGTTGTTAAGTGTCCGACTCTTGGTTTCACTTTAGGTCCTAACCTCAGGTCCTGGGATCGAGTCCTGCATCGGGCTCCCTGCTCAGCCGGACTCTGCTTGTCCCTCTCCCTCTGTTGCTCCCCCTGCTTGTGTGCGTGCACTCTCTCTCTGTCAAATAAACAAATAAAATCTAAAGAAAGAAGAGAAATGAGAAATGTGTGAAGTAGGATATTATTTATATGATGACACCCAGAATATCCAGTGAAACGATTGATTTCATTGATTTATGTCAGTCTTCGAGTAGATGAAAGTCTAGGACTATTTCATTATGAAAGAACACACTGCTGTTGTTTCATGCTTTGTTTCTTTTAATATTTTCCATGCAGGTTTTTAATATTATACGTCTATTTTTCTGTAAAACAAACCAACATACAAACAAACACCACACACACACAGAAAGAGAAACAGTACAAACTCTGTATGGGTACACGATGACTAGACACACAGCTGTCTGTGATATCATCTGCTAGCAGGGCGACTGGGTCAAGGTCCTCAGCTCCATGAAACGGAAGCTGCCTGACACGGACACTGAGGAAAAAAGTCATGCCTGATGCCCAGGTGTGCTGTGCTGGATAAAATGGTTTACAGCATCCAGCCCGCAGCAGGCATGTGACAAGGGCTCAAACAGGAAGCCAACATGTGTATATTTATATGCAATATAAATACATACGCAATATGTATATATATTCATGTGTATCTATGTATCCACATGTGTCATACTACAGGGGAAAAGGACACTCCTTCTAAGATCACACATAAATAAGAACAGGTACTGTAACTGTCCAAGTTTCGGGGAGCTAAATGACCCACTTTGTTTATTACAGACCACACGTACGCTCTCCTACAGTGACATCAGCTTTCAGGCTGTCCCTGTGATCTACATCCTCGGCAACATTGCTGACCCATCCTCAGTGACGGTACATGAGAAGCAGCCAAATCCCCCTGGGAGGGCTTTTCCACCCTGGTTGTGGGCACAGAGTCCAGGCCTGTGCCACGCTACGGACCACCGCCGGGTGAAAAAGAAATCGGGATCACATTTTATACTTGTGTGAAGCTGATGTGACCAAGCCAGACTCGGAGGGGGTTCTTGGTGGTGGTGACGGACAGGAAGGACCCAACATGAGATGCGAAAAGTGTCGAAGGCATTAGCTCATTTTCCTCACCAGGGGTGTGAATTCTGACAGGGCTTGGGAGCCTGACGATCTGGAAAGAGCTGTGTGTACAGAGATGCCCGAGGTCTCCCACTACTTGAAGAAGTGAGAGGCGCCTACCTTCCAATCAGCTAGAAACCAAAGCCCTGGACACAGATGACTCAAATCCCTTCTTACAAATACCCGGTAAATCTAGAATTCTCCTCCAAATGAAAATATTCTTCTAAAGTGAAAACTGGAGTTTTATCTAAATAACATGGAATGCTTTGCCAGCAGATGTGCATCAGGAAAAATACGAAAGCAAGTTCCTATAGATATACAAAATGCAAGCGGACTTGAATCCACCGAAAGGTTACGTGTGTGGGTAAATACATAGAAATCGTGATGTGCAAAAAACTGGTGTTAATGATGGAAACCAGGAAGTCAGGGGAGGAATAATTGCCTTGACGCGAGATTCTAGGGGTTCTACAGATCAGACTGTAATGTATTAAGTTGCATGAGATATTAAAGGAGTACATGGTTATAAGCTAATATGAGGAAAAAGGAAAAATATATAAATCTAAAAAAAGCAACAAAAAAAGAAGAAAGCATAAAGTCGGTGGTTGAAGTGAAAAATAGACATAAAAATATCAAATTAAAATTCATTCCTGTCAGCAATTACATTAAATGTAAATTTTTCAAACATTTCAAATAAATGGCAAAGACTGTCAGGCTAGATAAGGAACAGATCCTAATTACATGCTCATAAAAGTTGCATATTTAAATATAATGACTCAGGGGCCCCCGGGTGGCCCAGTCAGGTGAGCATCAGACTCTTGATTTAGGCTCAGGTCATGATCTCAGCGATCCTGGGATCAGGCTCTGTGCTCAGTGGGGAGCCTCCTTGAGATTCTCTCCTTTGCCCGTCCCCCAATCACGTGCTTGGCTCTCTCTCTCTAAACAAATAAATAAAATATTTTTTAAAAAATAAAATAAATAAAGTCACACAGATAAACTGGAAGTATTAGTGTGGAAAAAGGAGAGGCCCTAGCAACATGACCGTCTGGTACAGTCGGTGGGCTGATACAGGCAAACTAGATCGTAAGGCAAGACTTCGAAAGGTTGAGAAGGCTGTTCCCAGAGCTAAGAGGGTCATGGAGACAGAAAAGAGTCTAGAGTCTAGGATCTCTCCTAACTTGGCTTCTACGTACCTGAAGCACAACTCTAAGGACTTAAAGGATAGAACTGAATGCCGGTCGCAGCAGGACACGTGAGCAGAAATCTCTCAATTGCTGAGAGAGAAAGACCAAAAAACAAAAAAATCACTCAAATACAAATCTGAAATAAAAACGATTGCTATGCACATAACACTGTGACCCTGGATAGCAGAATTCCTCTTCCTGTCATGGGTGTATGGGACACTTGTCAACATTACATTTAATGACATGTTTGTCCGATACATTTGAAAATATGGAAATTGTTCAGAACATGTCGTCTTTGCACACTGGGTTAAGCCATGAATCAATAGCTAGAGGAAGGACTAGAAAATCTCCTGTAAGATGTCAATTAATTCACAGATTAGCCATGTGTTAACGAAGATATGAAAATGGTTTTTCATTTCAAATATTTTTTGATTATGTACAGTACATTATTAGTTTTTTAAAAATATTTATTTATTTATTTGACAGAGAGAAATCACAAGTAGGCAGAGAGGCAGGCAGAGAGAGAGGAGGAAGCAGGCTCCCTGCTGATCAGAGACCCGATGCGGGGCTGGATCCCAGGACCCTGGATCATGACTTGAGCGGAAGGCCGAGGCTTTAACCCACTGAGCCACCCAGGTGCCCCCATTATTAGTTTTTGATGTACTGTTCCATAATTCTTTGTTTGTGTATAACACCCAGTATAATACCCAGCACCAGACTCACCCATCCCCTCCCCCCCTGAAACCCTCAGTTTGTTTTAGGAATCCACAGTCTCTCATGGTTCCTTTCTCCCTGGGACTCCCCTCCTCGCCGTTTCATTTTTCCCTTCCTTCCCCTAAGGTCCTCTGTGCTGTTCCTGTGCTCCACAAATAAGTGAAACCAAATAATAATTGACCTTCTCTGAGCCATTTCACTCAGCATAATCTCCTCCAGTCCCATCCATGCTGAAGCGGAGGTTGGGTATTCATCCAAGCTCGCTGGTGTAGACCCTGCAGTGCAGTGGGAGCTCTTGCTTGAGAGAAAAGCAGAGCCACGGACCTCAGTCTGGGGACGGAAGAGTGGCTGAACTCTCAGTCATGGAAGGTCCCTTCACAGCAGCTGGAGAAAGGCCAGCAGATCACATCTCAGGCAACTGGTAAGCCCAAAAGAATCGAGATAAAAATGGAAATTCTTCTAAAGAACACAAAAAAGCAAGGGAAATTTCCAGTTCTTCATATGGTCAGCGTAGCCCACGCTGAAAACAGCACAGCACTGCTGAGAGAAGCAAAGGAGAGACTGCTTCTGTGGATAACGCACATTCTGCCGGTGTGTATTGCACACGTTGTGCAATGCCAGGTGACGTCCACCAAACAACATGCATGTCGTGTGGCTGTTCCTCTCTCTTAATGGTGCATTTTGATATAACCTGTCAATAGTTTCCTCAATGTCTAATGCCTTTTGTAGTGATTTTTTGCTTTTTACTTATTTTTTCCTTGCAATTTTAGACTGATGTATCTGGAATTCTGACACTGACCTCTATATATTCATGTATGTACATACAATATATATATTTCTATACATCAATAAGAAATAAAAATGAACTCGGGGGAAAAACAAGCATTGAATCAGACACTGCACAACCGAGGGAAAATGTTCTTAAAATGACCAACAACATGAAGATGCACTGAAACACATTTATCACAAAGAGTATGAAGATGACACCCACAAACTGCTAGGCACCCAACAGAGTGGCTGAAATTTTAAGAAGACTCAATCTTGCAAGGCTTGGCAAGGATGTTGACCCTTTAAAACTCCCAGGGTCTCTGAAGAAGTGTTGGGTGCTCTGTACTTAGCTGGGCACATCCAGAAGGCAAGACATAGCCGGTCCCCCCATGAGTCAGAGATCCAGGGCTGGGCTCACCACAGGATTGGTGCTCATCCCTCGACACTGTCCTATGTGTCAGCCACACAGTGTCCCTTCACGAGATAGTGGGTGTACCCACTGACCCAGGAATCAGGGATGAAATCCACACACATACCGCTGTGGGAGAATCAGACGGCAGGTATACATAATTAACGGTTGTGTTATGTTCCAAAGACCAACAAGAATTTACACCGCCAAACTCAGGACCTCATGTGTTTTGGGTGAGGAATATTTGGGTCAAGATCGGGAGCCCAGTGGAAGCTCCATTGCTGGTGGCAGCTGGGGTGGGGTTTCCATCTGATCATGCCCTGCAGACCGACACCAGCTGAGGACTTAGCACATCTCATGAAAAACAGCATCGTCACGTTATACTGTGTGCTTTATTTCTAGATCATTCTGTAATTAGATTTCACTAACAGTTGGAGAATCGTTTGACACACAACTGTTACTGTGTCATTTTGCCATTTTGTGTGAACGAGTATTATGTGAAAGTTTTTTTTCTCAGTTTGCCAATCAGAAATTTCATATGTGATTTTTGACTGCTTCAACTTTAAGCAGACCGACATAAAATAGAGTATAAAAAAATAGAATAGATATGTTGTTTGTTTTTTAAAATATATTTATGAATGTGCAACATGATGACTTATCTTCAATCTCCCCAGTTTGTTGACAATTCGAGGGGTTGGTGACTCTATTTCTTTAGAGATCATTTGGATATCATCTTAGGTCTTGAGTATATATATATATATATATATATTCTAAGTTTTAAAATAAGTCATTACATTACATGCCATATGGTAAGTAAAAAATAAAAAATGATTTCAATTAAGATATAAATATACAAACATCTCTCTGTTGAGTACTAACTAGATTATATCATTCCCCCAGCTTTTAAATCAATTATTGGGCCAATTAAATCTAATTTCATTCCAAACATTAGTCAGGATGTCTTGCAAGATATACATGTGGCACTAAGCAGAGGTCATCTGAGCAAAGTGGAAAATAAATGAAGAAGCCATTAGCTCAGCCCACGCTAACAATGTTAACTTTTATGACTATGTGGCACCCGCAAGTCACTAAATGGAAGTTTCTATGGGTTCTGCTGCCCAAAGGATGTGCTAAATTTCTTCATTGAGTAGAGCAGATCATTTTCTAGCAAATAGTGCCTTTCATCTTCATTCTTGGGACCAATAGTCTAGAATGGATGTGAGGTATTGGGTTACTCTGTGAAGGGTCTGCCCGGAGTCGATTTGTAAATCACACACTTCACAATTCCCTTACAGGAAATCCAAGTAGTTTAATGTGGATCAAGGGGGTCTGCTGGGGCGTGTGGGCTGGGAGGGTTTGCACAGTGCCACCCACGTCTTATTAGTTACTTCCGAATAAACACCAAATCCAGTGGCCTTTCCGGGTGCTTTCTGGAGGAGTGCATTCTCTACTGTGCCGGCATCTGGGATTTCATAGGGAAACTGGGAATAAAGGCTTGAAAAGTATGAGCTCTAGGTCCTTCCCGAAGAGCAGTGCCTGAGGAGCAGTTTGCAGATCGAGGACAGAGTGGTGGGCCCAGGTACATCTCCTTCTGGGTGGGTGGTCCTCCTGGCACTTTCCAGTGAAAACTAACTAACTAACACGGACCCCGCTCTCCCCATGACCCAGCCAGGCTCTCACCTGCGCTCCATCCCCGCTGTGATCTGTCTCCAGCTTCTCCGGCTCATGCCAGCCGAACACCAGAGGAGGAAACACGTGGAGGAAACACAGGGCTTAGCTCGCCATTCGCAGAGTAAATGAGGCCAAGACTCCTGCAGAGCTCCCAGGAGAACAGAGAGCTCGTCCCCACACAGCCCTGAGACAGCTGGCCTCAGCAGCTACCCGTTCGCACCTCACTAGGCAACTCATGGTCATTCTTCCAGCTCATTGCCATTCTCAAACTCACTAGGCTTTCTTGACGGTTGTTTTCAGTTTGGTCCCTTTCTCCTCCAACGGTCTGGCCTCCGTCTGGCTAACTGAATTTGGGATTTGTTAAGAGCCGCATGAGTGTCCTACGTCCTCTGTGAAGGCAGCGTGAGGGTCCTCCCTTGGCTGCCTCTCCACCTCATGATGATTCCCTGAACATGCTCCTGTTGGGTTGCAGGGAATATGTTACATGACCTCACGCGTTTTGAAGATACATGAGTAAACGGGTCACCTATTGGAATCAAAACGAAGGTCGAGCTCCATTGTCAATAACGTTACTGGTGGTGAAAATTACATGCTTGGTGTATTTTCTCTACAATCTTGTGACAAAACTTACTTTCGTGACCTATTTTAAAATTTCACCTTTTCATAAAACCCTTCTCTGTGTGTCTCAGGTTCCGGATCCCTGTAGAAACAGACTTTTTCCCAACCACCAGGAAATTATCAAATTGAGAATAGGTTGAGCCTGCAAAGTATTTCATAATTGTTGGCCATGTTCACTGCAAGATCACTGGTGGAGGCACCTGGAAACTTGCCTGTATTTTGAACTTTGATAAAAAACCAACCAAACAAACAAAAACTCCGTCAGCCTCTGTGCAACAGGGTTAAGTAACTATTTCACAAAATGTTTCTCTCCTTTGTGCTAAGAAAAGTATTTTCCAAAATTATTTTCCAAAAGTATTTTCCAAAAACAAAGGAAATTGATTACAACTTTAGGTGCAGCAAAACACCTTCCCAGCTTTCCATGGTGCTGAAGTCACTGGGGAGGAGACTTTCTCATGCCCCCTCCTGTGTGCAAACCACACACTCATCGGTTTGACACAATGTATCGGGGAGTGTTTGTTGCAGTTCTGTGTTGTCTGTTCATTGAGTGCCTGCTTCTCTCCAGCCTGCAGATGTGGGGCCCACGCACCTCACCTCCAGGTCAGGGGGGCCTCTCTGGCCGGGGCATGGCCTCTCTGGGCTCAGCTTCTCCATCTGAAGCAGAAGGACGGCAGGATGGAGAGGGTGTGACCCTGTGTGTGTTCTCTTGCTTCTCATGTTCTCACCCTCCAAGCTGGATAACCTGTATATCCAGTAGATTGAGTAGAAACAATATATTAAATATATACATTTTAAAATTTAATGGCAAAACAGCCCCCCACCCCCTCACAACAGGGTAATGTGTAGCTCATCTAGGATACCAAACCGATGGATTCCTGAGAAGTGAGATTAGTGGAAAGAAAAGTAAGTTACTTTGCTTTAAATGATAATTTTAACATGCACGGTAAATGGTTCTGTCTCCTACAAAGTGGGACACGCACAGAAACCAGGAGCTCAGTAATCCTCTCATGATGTTCCCGTTCACAGGTGTGGACGACAAAGGACAGAGCGGAATGATCGGGGAGCGGCGCGCTTGCTTCCCACGCCTGCTTCCTGCTGATGGCGGCAGCCTGACAGGATTCCCGGGTTTCAAATGTCTTGATTGTTTCCAGACCTACTGAGTGTTCCAAATACATGGACCCGGGGGAGCATTGGCATTGACTGTAAGTCGGTCTGTAAACCAGTGATTTGATTTGATTTGATTTGACTTGATTTTTACTTCAACTCTGATGAGGTATAATTGACCTGTAAAATTGCACGTTTTTTCAAGTGTGCATGGTGGTGATTTGATGCACGTACGTACCGTGAAAGGATCCCTCCCCCCTTCTAGTTAATTAACACACCCATCACCTCACACCTTTTCTTTTTTTTTTGGTTTTGGTGAGAACATTTCAGTTCTCGTCCCTGAGGCAATTGCAGTTGCACAGAACGGACGTTATGGGCCGCAGCCTCCCTGCCAGACGCAGACGGACAGACTCCTGTGGCTGAGTCTGTTCCCGTTCACCCACCTTTTCCTCTCTCCTCAGCCCCCAACCTCTGGCAACCACTTTTCTCATGTGTTTCTAGGAGTTTGACCTTGTCTTCAGATTCTACCTGTGAGGGGTGCCCGGGTGGCTCAGTCGGTTGAGAGCCCACCTTTGACTCAGGTCACCATTTCAGGATCCTGGGATGGAACCCCATGGCTGGCTCCCAGCTCAGTGGGGGGGGGGGGGAGCATCTGCTTCTCCTCCTCTTTCTCACCCCCTGCCCTGCTCATTTTTTTTTTTCTGTCAAATAAATCAATCAAATCATTAAAAAAAAAAAAAAAAGATTCCACATAGGAGTGGTCCAGGGACCAGTGGTTTCGGTGGAGAGGAAGCTGTGCCTTCACGGAGCCTCGCAGCCACTGTCAGACGGTAGAAGCCTGCGGTGTCCCCTCCCCCTCCCGCCCACCTCGGTTCACGGCTCTGCGGACAGTCACGGACCTGGTGTGCCCACAGCAGCTAGAGATGTGTGTTAAAAGGGAACACTCTCTTGTGTGAGCGGGGAAAACAGTGCTGAGAATCACACTTAACGTTGTGCTCCAATTCTTTCCTCGTGGCTATTACAAATTCAGAAAAGTCTTCTTATGTTTTTCTACCCAGATTATTATAAGAATGTCTTCCCAAAGCATAGTGACCAGAAATGAGACCGACACACAGAATCCCCCAGTTTTCCCATAAAGGGCTGTTTCACATTAACCCAGGAACTGGCAGGTCTGGGGGTCAGAGAGCCGCGGCTGCAGAAATTCAGTCTGCAGCACCGGGGCCGCTGCCTGGCACCGCAGTGCTCTCCTTGGGGTCCTGGAGCCTGAGGGCCAGTGGATGGGGGCTTTTCCCTCAGCTCAAGCTGCACTGGGCCTGGGGGCCCCATCTATGCTGAGATCCACAGCAAATCTCTTGAGACCCCAGCAGAGACCCTCTCCGACCACAAACCCAAGGAGACTTTTCAATGATGCTCGCTCCCAATTCCGTCTCTCTTCTACCTGGAGGGGTTGAACCCATGCGCAGGGGTATGTGCATCAGCAAAATCACCTCCTTCCGGTCTTTGATCCTCAACCCCAAACTGTCTCTCTTCTCCTGATTATAAACCTGAAGTTCCACTGACACCAATGGAGATAAGCCTGTGCCTACACGGAGTGCTTTTCCTGAGCTCTAGCTCAGGCAACAAATGCATCCCAACAGACACTAAGGTTCTTTCAATCTATTTGTTTCCCATTCAGCCATAGCCCCCAAACCCTCCCCACATCTACCGCAGATGCCTCATTAGATTTTTCAGAAGCCGTAGATACGTGATGCAAACACTCATGAAGAAGTCCATGCTGAGTTGCAGGAAATGTGCATTCAGTGACAAACATGTGTCTTTCTTACATTTATGATTTCATTTCCTGAGCATCTTCTGGGGCAATCCTTAAAATTCAGAATTTCTCAGAGGAATTTTTAAAGAAGTGATTGAAAGATATTTTATGAAATAATTGGCCAAAGTTTGGTTCTTCATGACAGAAGAAGGAGCAGGATTGATGGCAAAGACGTGGTGGGTAAAGCAGACGTGGTGGGTAAAGCAGACGTACCCGATTTACATCCTCAAAAATCCATCATTGCTCATTTACCATGAGGATGTTGCTAGATTACCTCTGTGCAGCACACCACTGATGAAAGATCAGCTTCGTGTGTGGGCTGTGAAGGATCTTAGGACTAATATTCCCAGTGAACTGTGGGTCTTAGCTTTGTTTTCTTGCATGGTTATAAGTGCAGATCTGATTTGCAGGGGGGTGACCAGCGCAGGACGGGGAATGTAGTCACTGGTGTTGTAATAATGTTGCTGTTGATGGAGGGTGAGCACACTTACCGTGATGAGGTTGAGGAACGCCTAGACTTGTCAAAACATGATGCTGTGCCCTTGAAACTGATAGAACACTGTGTGTTGACTCAACTTCCAGAAAGAGAGTGTGTGTGGGGAATGCCCGGGTCACAAGGAGGACGGGTCACCACAGCCTCTTAGACACAGCCCACGGCACTGTCCGGTGGGGGTATAAGAGCAGGTGTGACCTGCCCCTCTCTTCTGCCTGACATCCCAGGAGACCAGGGTCGGGCAGTGCAGCCACCATGGGGGGTGTGGTCGCCCATTCCCCATGGTTGGGCTGCTGAGGCGATGGGGCCCTTGGCTACCGTGACCGAACCGTCCTTCCAAAGAGCAGAGCCATCCTGAGGAGCTGTCCTGAGCTCTCCGCGAATTAAGGTTTGGGCGAGGAGGCTCACATGCTGTGTTTGTGCACAATATCTGCCCCTAGAGCATAACCTTGATCCTAAACATGGTCTTCTGTATTGAACTTCTCAGGAAAATTGAGTAATGCAGAAAATAAACAAGAATTACATCACTCACAGTTCTACTTTCCAGAACAGTCCCCACTCCTATTTTTATACTTTTTAAACTTCTAATGATATGTGCAAATTAATATGGATATGCCCATTAAAATGAGACTGATTGAACAGCAGTTCATGTATAATAGAATACAGTAGAGATCAACTTGAAGACTGTGCTTCCACAGCAGCTCTCACCGACTGGATAACTGGGAGCACGGAATCAGTGGGGTGGAAGATTATAAACAGGAAACGCAATGAGAGACGCAAGTCAGTGTCAGTCGTATTAGAAATGATGCCTTACGAACATTTATGATGGGGTAGATGGGTACTCACTTTAACCCACACAATTTATAACTCTCAGACAAATACAGCATGAGAAATAAACTTCAATCCATAACATTTAAGAAGTTAGAAGCTCAGCGAGTCTTTATTATGGGGTCATAATTTTATGCTATAGCATATATGCTCTCCAGGGGGAACCTGGTGGGAATATATGACCATAGAAAGGTAGAAGGAAATTGGAAGATATCAAAGAGAAGCTCCCACCACCGACCGTCTGCCCCCCAGGCTGGACACGGCCCCTTGCGTTTGGTACTCTCTCCTACTGCATGGTTCTAGAAAAGCTACCTCATAGACCTCTTCCTGTTAATTCACACTTAAGTTCAGGCAAAACTTTGTGTTGATTCTGGTGTGTAGGAAAGTTTAAAGATAAGTCTCAAATTTGGACTGAAAAACAAAAAGCAACAAAAACCAAACCAAACCAAACCAAAATAAACAAAAAACAACCCTCAGACTTATTCCCAGCTTGAAAAAATCGTTTAGTAAGATTTTTGTTTCCCATATCAGCTTGAATGTCATCATTTTGTATTTTATATTTAAGATTTTTGTACTTAAAACACACCTCACATACCCGTTTTTGTCTTGTTTGTTTCCCGCTGACATTCAGTAGCAAAACTTACATGCATCCTTAAACGTCCCTCTAAATGATCCAAAGCAGCCCTAAAATATGGGAGCCAGAGAAACGTTCGACACAGTGATAAAAAGCTATTTGGTATTCATAAACCTTCAAGCCTGTCAGGGGATTTTGCTGACACGACTCAAAAGCCTGAAAACTGAAGCCTTTGTCTTGCCTCTTCATTCGGCAGTCAGGGATCATTTCTGAGGGAAACGGTGGCGTTCCGGCAGAGTATGTAGAGGCAGGTGGGGACTCACGTGCCCTGCAGGTGGCTTCATGGTCATTTCATCTCAGGTTCTAACTGGATGTTGATGTTTCACACTTTGTCCTCAGAGGATCTCATCAAAGGTGCAGGAGGAGGTCTTGAGTGTTTTTCTAGAATTCGTGAAGATTTGGCCGGTGCCCAGGCTGGAGTGTCCACCTCAGAGGGAGTCAGGGCATGGCTTGGTGGCCTCAGCATGTCAGGTGGGGTCAGCCCCGCTGGAACCCTCGAGGCTTCCCTGACGAGGTTGCAGGGGTGCAGGGGGGAAACCTCGAGCGGCCGTGGCAGGGTGGGAACGGGAGAGCGCCATGGGAAGGAGCGAACTAGCGAGGGTCGGCAAGGGCACCTTGCGGGAGAAATGGACCCCGGGCGATCCCTGACAGCCCCCTCAGCGGGTGAGCAGTCACGTCTGAGCTGGGCTCTGCCCTCTCTGACCTGCACCATCAGGCTCCTGTTGCCTTGTGGGACCAGGAGCAGAAAGGAAAGGATGGAAGGATCCCGCAGCAGCATGACGGCTTCGTAATGACCTCTGTGCGCGATTCCACAGTCCGAACTGGTCACACCCAACGTCATAGTCCTGCCGTGGGGAGCAATCCTCCGCACACCAGAAACAGAGGAGCAAGGGCTGGTGGGCAGCAGCCACACGCTTGTCCGTGGAGGAAACGTGTCTTTGTCTCACCTCCACCCGTGTCTCTGCTTCTCCTGTTACAGTTTGCTCCTCACCACGACCAGACGGGGAAGGAGTGGCATGTGTGCCGGGAAGTCGTAGGGTCAAAAGGAATTTTGTCATCTGTCACTCACAGAGGAATCGTTTTTAAAATTATTTATTTATTTCTTTATTTATTTGAAAGCAAGAGAGAGCAAGAGGGCACACGCAGGGGGAGCAGCCAGCCCAGGGAGGGGCAGACTCCCTGCTGAGCACAGAGCCAGATGCGGAGCCGATCCCAGGACCCTAGGATGGTGACCTGAGCCAAAGGCAGACACTTAACCGACTGAGCCACCCAGAGGCCACAATACTGGAATATTCTTGATACATATCCTATATTCCTTATACGTATGCACACACACATGCATATACAATAAAGTGTTTCATTCTAATGCCCTAATTCCATACTGTACCGTAAGGGCTATGATAGCCATAATGTTTTAAACTCTACTTACAGTGCATTTTACGTGTTTCTTATCAGAATATATGCTTGTTTTTTTTTTTTTTTAAGATGTATTTGAGAGAGAGAGAGAGAGAGCAAGTGAACACAAGGGCAGGGGCAGAAGGAGAGGAAAGAGAGAATCCTAACCAGACTTGGTGCTGAGCATGGGGCCGACCCGGTGCTTGATCCCACGACCCCGAGACCATGACCTGACCTGAAACCGAGAGTCAGACGCACAACTGACTGAGCCACCCGGGCGCCCCAAAAGGAATCCTTCTATACACCTTCTAAACACCAGTATAAAATCCTCTACCCCCAAGGGTCAGTTTCTGTAAATGTGGTCTTGGTGTCATCAACTTCGCTTGGATTACTTAAGAAAAATGGAAAATGTTGATCATGGAAACAGACATGATAGATCAGAATCTCTGTGGTTTGAGTTCAGAAAGGGCTGTTACCTTTTCAAAATGCTCCAAAGGCTTATCGCTTTGTGGTTGGGCCTGTCTCATGTGTCCCTGCATTCTCTGAGGGCACGACTCTGAACCCGGTGTCTGTGTTCCCCGAGCCAGGGAGACCCTGGAAAGTCCCACGCAGAACTCACTGACCTGATCACGAGAGCTTGCCTGGAGAGAGACCGCATGGCAGGAAGGGGCAGATCGCTGGGCTTTACTGTCAACCTCTGAGAAAGCTACTGGGGGATAGGATGGCCCCAGAGTGCCAGTAAGGGACACCATTCAGGCAACAACAGACATTGTTCCTGAGCGAGAATAATCGTGAATGCAGAACCCTGACCGAAAGTGAGCAAGGTTTACTCTTTCTTCTAAAGCCGCAGAGTGTGCCTTCCTTCCGACAGCCAAGATCCTGCTCTGCTTTGCAGAAGAGCCTTGTAAGCCTCGCGGGGACACATGAACACAGCAGGGCTGGGGCCCCGGGAGATCGCGAACAGGGTGATTTGGACCGCACACTGGGACGACATCCATAAACCCAAACTGCCCTGGACCAGCCGGGATGCAGGCTCACCTGGTCCCTAGAAACATGGTGTGAGCACACGTGAGTAGGAGTCCGTAGATACTGACATCCCCGAGACCACGGGCCCTGGGAGCACGGCCATCTGCCCGGTAATGACCTTTATGAAGTCACCCTATGGTCAGGTGTCCGAGTCCTATAAAACTTAAGGCAACTCTATGGGGAAATCTTTCCACATTTACTTATTTTAAAGACACAACTGTAAGACAGGAAGGTCACACACACACACACACACACACTCTGCTATTTAGGACAGGTTTGTCTTGGACGAATGTCCTTTGTTTCCCTGTCCCAGGCACTCTCAGGGGATGAGGGACCGATTTCCAAAGCACAGTTGTGAGACCTGAAAGAGACTCCATATTTGTGATTAAGTTTATATTTTCTTAAGAAATTTAGTCCGAGGGAGCCTGGGTAGCTCGGTTGGTTGACTGTCTGCCTTCGGCTCAGGTCATGGGTTCGAGTCCCACATCGGGCTCCTGCTCAGGGCAGAGTCTGCTTCTCCCTCTGCCCTTCCTCCTCCCCTGCCTGCTCATGCTCTCACTCTCTCTCCTCTCTCTCTTCCAAAAATCAATAAGTAAATCTTAATAAACAATAAGATAAAACAAGGAATACTGTTATGCTGAAAAGAAATAAAAAATAATAAAATAAAACATAAATAAGTAAAACCTTAAAAAAAAAAGTTGTCCAGTAAAAGTGCTGACTGCATGAATTTTCTAATGCAACCGTAATATCACGTGTTTGCACACTTGTAAGGACTTTGGTTCCCAAATTGTATTCGGCAAGACTCTGTGAATATTATAGATATTAACCTGTCTAGAAAAGTAGACAGGTGGCTTTAAAGCAGTCTTTACATTTTAGCTCAAAGGCATGTGAAAGAAATCTCCTTCACAAACATAAGCATGTCTTGCTTTTGAAGAATTCAAAAGGTATAATGAGCATAGAGAGCAGGGTCTAGTGAGCATAGAGAGCTTTAAACACAAGCACAGGGGTTGATAAAAACAATAGAAATTCAGTAATAAAATGAATTAGGCAGCTGCAGAATATAGATGACAGAATGCTGGTAATAAGGTGCATTGACACAGGCATTCATCAATATTGAAAGGGAATGTGCACGTAATGTTACTATCAAGCCATTATGTAGCATACTGAGATGTTGCAGTGTTTTATAGACATTTAGTATCCTCGTTGTTTCTTTTCTTTTCTTTTTTAATTTTATTATATAATAATTTAATTATATGATTTATATTACATATAATAATATAATTTTAAAATATATTCAATATTTAATATTCAATATTTCATTATATTTTTATTTTATTTTATTTTTTTATTTCATTTTTTCAGTGTCCCATGATTCATTGTTTATGCACCACACCCAGTGCTCCATGCGATCCGTGCCCTCCTTAATGCCCACCACCAGGCTCACCCGACCCTCACCCCCCTCCCCTCCAAAACCCTCAGGCTGTTTCTCAGAGCCCACAGTCTCTCACGGTTCGTCTCCCCCTCCGATTCCCCCCAACTCCCTTCTCCTCTCCATCTCCCCATGCCCTCCGTGTTATTCCTTCTGCTCCACAAGTAAGTGAGACCGTATGGTAATTGGCTCTTTCTGTTTGGTTATTTTTCTTAGTAGTGACCTGACAAATGAGAAAAGCAAGACAGAAACTGCACCCAGTGGAACAGAGCAGGGGAGTTAGAGGCACGGTGAGGGCCACATCACATCCTGCAAGTCGAGGCTGGAGTCCATCCGAGAGTCACCCTCAAGGTGAACAGGGTAAGACTCCGAGTGCTGAATGTGTAAAACAGATATTACATCCAGAGATTCTTTCTCCACCAATGTAATTTCAGTTTTACTCTTTTTGTTAACTTTACTTGGTAAATAATTTCATGCCTGGCCTCTCTGTAGGATTTTTATGTGAAGTAGTTATTATCCTAGATAAATTAAAGAAATAATCCCGTGTGTGTGTGTGTGTGTGTGTGTTTAGCCAGGACTATAGAGCCATTTAATTCTATATATCATAAACATTTTGAAAAAGAAAAAGTTTGGAATTTTAAAAGATCAACAATGTTTACCAAATAAGATAAAGTCCAGCCTACCCCAGTGAACCAGTGCGGGAGCAGAAGAGAAGGCGCCCCGAGAGACCCAGGTCTTGGAATTCCTTGAAAATTCATGCAGGCAATTCAAATGTCTTAGTCTCTCAGATTTCCTGCCCATAAATTGTTTGCATTAGACCATACATTTTCCAAGAAACCTCTTAACAGTAATATACAATTTAGCAAGTTGGCCCTTTCGTATGGAAAGTGCACGATCATTAGTGTTTTGAATATTGTTATTTGTCTGTGCCTTGTACATCAAAGGAAGAAACATGTAAAGTCCATTGCTTTACTGAAGTGAATCAGTTTCTCATTATACGAAAGACCGGTAGCATGCCGAGAAGGGAGATCAACCAGAATATTCCTTGACCCCAGACAGCACAGTCTCCAAAAATGCCAGGACACACAGATTCTTCCACCACCTTGACCATGAGGCACTTACGTATTCAGGGGTTTGATTATTATTTTTTTTCCAGAAGGTCAAAACTTCCCCATTTAGACTTGAGTCTACTTCATACAAGATCTGACAGGAAATGGAATTCTTTAAAAAATAGCACTTCTCTGTCTTGTTCTCTGCAGGGGCGTTTAGAGCTTTATTTAATATGCTGAACACAGTGGAATGACCAAAAGAGAAAAGCCCAATTACTGAATACATCTGGATTAGTAACAGGTCCCGAGGAACTGTGTAAAAATTAATGATTCTGGTGACTTTTGGCTAATTATCAGACTCAAGAAATTTCATAGGAATGTGTCATTTTCCTCAGGAGTTTAAAGCAGTCAAGCCAAGGAGGAGCTTTTCCAAACTGGACTGTTTTTCTTTAATGTATCTCAACGCTAACCCAGTCCTCTCTACGCTGACGAATCCCACAACGCCCTTGAATATAGAATTACATCCCTTTCTTGGGCAAAGTCAGGGCCATTTTTTGCTGAAATTTAAATACAAAAATTGGTTTCAATTTGAGACTTTTCTTTAAACCAACTTTAAAAATTTTGGTGCGAAGTCTATTTTTATTGCCACGAGAGGTTTCTCTGCAGCCTGGGTGTGTGATTCTTGTCTTCCAATTTCAGTTTCCAGAGGCAATGAAAAAAGTCCTCTAAGGCTTGGTGAGCTTGGCACAGATAACCAGATTCCCTGAGGGTGAAAGTGCCTCCAGAAATAAAAGAGGGTCTGGAAACAAGTGAGCCAGTGCTGGGAGGGCTGACCTCAGGGAATCTCTATCTTGACAAAGATTTAAGATGTACTACAGAAACCTAAAATAATTAGTCTTACGAGAAGGGCTCACCAGTGAGTTCTGAGGTACCGCAGTGACCATACGCAGCTGCCAACAATGTATCACATTTACTTTTATAAACCTAGTTGTTCAACATACACTATCCCTTAAAAACTGAATATAGCTGATAACTACTTATTGCTAAGTGAGTGGAATCCAGAGACTCTAAAGACATCATTGCTCATGATACTCACATTTTATTTATTTTTTTTTTTTTAAATTTTAAAATTTTTAAAATTTATTTTCAGCGTAACAGTATTCCTTGTTTTTGCACACACCCAGTGCTCCATGCAATCCGTGCCCTCTCCAATACCCACCACCTGGTACTCCGACCTCCCACCCCCCGCCCCTTCAAAACCCTCAGATTGTTTTGCAGAGTCCACAGTCACATTTTAAATTTAAGCCCCGATAATGATGCCATGCTGTAGCAAATTCTCTAAAAGGGAGAAGTTTTCGTTGTCACGGATTTCCTAAGAAAATAGAATAGCAACTTTGTGAACATTGGAGACCAAGGCTGCCCACCCACGCTTTGTTTGCCGCTGCTACTTCCCTTCCACTATCTAAAAGAGCAAAAGTTGCCATAAATATATATTTTCTTGGCTGCATATGATAGGACAATCAAATTCCTGCAGGTTTGTTTGAAATGATATTTTAATGTTCCGACTTTAAACATTTGAACATGTAACACAAACAGGAACCAAGAGGCTGAATATGCAGGCCAAGGATAAAAAGGGGCATTGTAGGTAATCAAGGTGTCTTTCTCTCACTCTATCTATCAATCAGTTGATTGGTAAATAGTCCCAAATCTGCAAGGCCAGCTGGCAGGCTGGAAATTCCAGTGGGGCCTGATGCGCAGTCTTGAATCTGAAGGCAGTTTGCAGACATACTTCGTTCTCTTCTGGAGCCTGAGTATTTGCTCATAAGACCTTCCACTGATTGCATGAGGCCCACCCACACTATGGAAGGCAATCGGCTTTACTCAACATCAGCTGATTTAAATGTTAATCACACATAATAAAATACTCTCATAAGAACATCCAGACTGGGGTTTGACCAGCATCTGGGTGCTGTGGAGTTGTCACCTTGACACATACAGATAGTTGGCACAGATCTTAGTCAGACGTGAGGTATTAGTGACATCTGCAACACAAACTCAAGAGTATGAGGTCAGTAACACCACCGTGTCAGCTGCACAGAGTAGACAAGGGGACTGCTTGGAACCAAGCGTTTTGGTGATCTTTATACAATTCTGTAAATTCACTGACAATTATATTTCTATGTTGGGTAAATTATATGGTATATAAATTATAACTTGATAAAAGCTGTTAAAAATCTCAACATAGAGATGGAGGGAGGGTCTTAAAGTACAATTCCTGAAAGCTTGTCACCCAGCAACACCGCATCAGGAGAGAAGCCTACGCTAGACGCACAGAACTCTGTCGTACCGTGAGACTTAAGGTGGGATTAAATCACTTGCCTCATTTACGAAGGCTTGAATACATTAAAAATGAGCAGAATTGCTGTGTGGGGGGCAATCTCTTTTGTATGTTGATTCGGGAGCTCTGAGTATCATTAGACCACCAGGTGCAGGTAACATGACAGCCGGGCAGGTCTCCAGTCTGACCCCTAAAATGGAAAGGCAGGTCCCAGCTGGCGTGCTCCGATGAGAGCCTGAGAGACCGTGGGTGTTGTTTTGTATAAGTTTTGAGTGCAAGCTGAGACAAATCCATTCTTAAAGCAAAAAGGAAACGATCCAGTTTCCGAAAAGGGGACACCTTCCTGCGACTGCTGCGGCATTCAGAAATAGAATCCCACCAGCCTGCTGTCAGGTGTCACATCGTTTGGTTTTCTACAGCCAAGAAGCAAATGCTGTCCCAGCATTTTTATGTCACAGGCCCCCGGGCCTCTCTTCCCAGTGGCAGGACACGCTGTCTAAATAGCTCCTTTGGGTGGCAAGTGACAATATACAAATACATGGGTTCTGTAACTGGGTCAGCCCATGGAGACAGCACCAGACGGCCAACAGCGTACACTCCCGGGGGCTGGGCACCACCCGGAAGGCAGCAGAAAAGACCAAATCAGAAAGGGACAGCTGTCAAACCAGATCCTTCAGTAAGTCCTGCTGCCCTGCACACAGTGCCCGAATGCTCCTTTCTTGGCCCAGGAGAGCGGCCGGGTCATGTCCACCAAGTTACTGAGACCCTGGTGACCAGCTCTCGCGAGCCCAGCCACGCAAGATGTGCAATTGATTTGGGAAATTTGAGAGACCAAACATTTCTCTTCATGAAAATTTCACCTAAAAAATACTGGGCTGGACTTTAATTAATTAATTAATGTTTTTGAACGAAAGAGATAGAGCATGAGTGGGGGGAGGGGCAGAGAGAGAGAGGGAGAGAGAGAACCTCAAGCAGACCCCAAGCTCAGTGCGGAGCCCAATGCAGGGTTTGGCCCCACAAGTCTAAGATCACAACCTTTGCCAAAATCAAGAGTCGGACACTTAACTGACTGAATTATTCCACCATCCCTGGGTTGGTCTTTTGAATCCCACCTTGTATAGCTTACCTCCTGCACCAAATAGTCTATGGTTGGAACCTCTCATCAGTTCATACCTTTGCTTATACATTTGATGATAGTTAATGCATTAGCACATTAAGTACTTACCTTGCTTTTAACACATCCTCTACACACTCGAGCGTATTGGAAGATGGGGCATCAATGTTTGTTACAGCAAGTCCTTAGTCTGGAATGTTCTCAGTGAATATCCTGTTGAGGGCATGAGGGAGAGAGGTTGGCTCACACACGCATCAGCCCATCTTCCTTGCGTTTGCAGGAAATGCTTGGCCTTGCTTCTCACTGGATGACGTTTGAAGAAGGTACCAGACCCGGAGGGGGATCTTCATCTAACATGATGACCGGAAGCATACCGGAGGCTTTGGGCAATGTGGCCTCCTCAGGTCCACACTGATGTGCAAAGGTTACGAGGCCACTAGAACTCTGGGGAGTGGCCATAGACTGGTGCAGGCCCCTTTTCTTCTCCCTGGAGCAGGACTGCAGCGAGGCAGAGGATGTGGGGTAGAGCCATTCATTGGTGGCCCTGGTAGTAGTAGGATTGTCACTGTCCACTGTTACCACCGAGGGGCACTCCAATGCTAAGATGCCACATGTCCCATGAAGGGCTTTCCATATTGTCCAGTTTCGGTCTTATTTTTACCAGTTCATGGGTGAAGAGTCCACAAGAGGGATGATGCATCTTGCCCAGAGCCGCGGGGCTCTATGGATGAGGACTCAGGCCGGTCTTGCTGAACGCTCTGAGATAACAGCTCTGACACTCCACATGCCCCTGCTCAGGTGAACCACACCTGTCCTAGGCCAGGAAACGATCTCAAACCTGGAAGCAGAGAGATGTGGTAAGATCAGCATGGGGGGAAAAATCATTCCTTTGACTGGGTTCCTAAATAGGACACTGCCCCGGCTGGTTAGATTCTGAGTTTAGAGACACAGACTACTTTTAGGATGTAGGTACTGGGGAGGGAAGGGCTTCTGTTCTACCAGGACGGGTCCCCACTGTCACAGCAGCTGGGCGGACCACAAAATGAGGGTCCAAGACATTTAGTACCAGGAGCTGGGCCGTTCTATGGGAGCCAGACAAGGGTAGGGTTTTATAGATACACACATGTAGATACACACGTGTGAATACACACATAAGACAACAGACAGAATGCTGAGTAAGTTACACATTATAAAGGCACACAGGTCCTGGTTATGAGGAAGGAATGTGGGAGGACCAGAGAGAGCCAGGAGACAGTTGCATGGGAACATGCTGTGTGCATGGAGTTCCCCATGATTTCTCATGGCATTTTCTTAACTTTAGTCCATAACTTGGGATGAAAGATTGATAATCAGAGAGTACATATCAGTTCACCCATCTCCTTTTTTTGACAATGTGTTCCAGGAATATTATATGACCATTATTTGTTTGTAGATTGGCCAAATAATCATGTTTGTTTCCTTCTAAAAAGGAGTAGACATACCAGTGTCCACAGAAGTATCGCTCACAATACAAAACCTGGAGTCTCCCCAAACGTCCATCGACGGACAAGCGGGTGAATAGATGCGGTCCACCCACGGACTAGTGTGGAGCCCCAGGAGGACAGTTCTGGCACCTGCTCCAATGCAGAAGAGGACATTATATAAAGTGAAGTAAGCCAGTCACAAAAGGACAGGTGCCGTGTGATTCCATCTAGATGAGGGTCCGAGAGCCGTCAGGCACATAGAGACAGGCAGTAGGATGGTAGGGACTGGGGGCTTGGGACAGGAGGTGATGGGTTATTCCTTCATGGGAGCAGAGTTCCAGATTTGCAAAATGAAGGCTTCTGTAGATCTGTTTCACAACAGAGTGCATAGACTTGACACTGCTGAACTCTACAATTAAAAGTGGCTAGGATGATATATTTTGTGTTCTTTATTTCTACTACGGTTTTAAAAAAATAAGATGAATTCTATTCTAGAGAATGAGGACTAGATCAGATAGAAAGAAGGTCCCTGAGTTAGGGTGTGACTCGCCCTGTAGATACAGGGCATGTCTAACGTACGGGGTAGATCCTGAGGGAAGAGGTGTTCAGATGCCACAGGTTAATTCACACCTGGAGGCAAAGGTAGGGCAAAAATTATTTGTGAAGGTAACAAAGAGCAATGTGACATGGATGTACTGCTCAGAAGTTTTCCATAAGAGAATCTGGAGATCTTGTGACCCTGAGACCATGACCTGAGCTGAAATCAAGGTCAGACTCTTAACCAACTGAGCGCCCCGGGTGTCCCTAACCCACTTACGTCTTTAGATTTAAGGCGAGTTTCCTATAGACAGTATGTAACTGGGCTTTGCTTCTTTCTCTAACCTTAGAATTCTTCTCTCCTTTAAAACTGGTGAGTTTAGGGCATCTGGGGGGCTCAGTGGGTTAAGCCTCTGCCTTCAGCTCAGGTCATGATCTCAGGGTCCTGGGATTGAGTCCCACATTGGGCTCTCTGCTCAGCGGGGAGCCCGCTTCCCCCCTCTCTGCCTGCTTGTGATCTCCCGTCAAACAAATAAATAAAATTTTTTTTAAAAACCTGGCGAGTTTAGACAATTGCTATTTAGAGTAATTGCTGATAGGTTTTGGATGAAGATCTAGCGTGTGGCTCTTTTGTTCAACTGTTCTTTGTTTTGTTTGTCTTCTTTCCCTTGTGTTGACCATTTTTATCCCATTCATCTTCAGTCCTGACTTATTTACACACCTGATCACAGTGAGCTACGATATATGCACCACATGAAGCAACGTTTGTTTTCCTCCAGATCTTCTAAAGCACTTTGGATCTCTCCGAATGTAACACAACTTCAGGTTATACTGAGAAACCGCTGCTGAAGATATTCCAGTTCCGAAGACTTGGACCCAGGAGTGAGAGCAGTACGCTGGCTTACACACCATAACCTTTTATGGAGATCATACCGTTTTATTAGAGAAAATTGAATTAAATTAGGAACTTCACCCTGCTTAAAGGAAAAACTCTTTATTTATCTTTCTTTTTGTTTCTGTCTTAGCCCATTTAGACATTCTGCCTTCTTGGAAGGATGCAGATAAAGCTTCTATCTGATCCTCTACAACTTCCTCATTCTTTCGTACCGGAAAGTGAGTGGATTCTTGCCGTTAAGGAAGGGAAAGAGAACCAAGTGGCTGAGGGGGACTTCCCCCTCCTGCCTTGCTCATGCTCTCATTTTGAAGCTTGTAGCCCAATACAGGCTGTCCCCTGGGCCCTCCACCCAGATGGGACCGACCCTACAAATTCTCTCTCTTCAGGAAAGGAGTGCAGTCCCATTTTTGTATTAGGACCAGATCAGATTCTCCAGCCCAAACCGTCAAACAGAATCTATAGGAAGAGGGTGTGAGCAATTACCCTCCTCCAAGTGACTGTGGAGAAGCCTAGCTCTGTAGCAGGGGGTCAAAATCCCTCCTATAACCTGCTGTCTGCACCCTTCACTGGCTCTGGTTTTTGGTTTTGGGTTTGGTTCTTAGTAACTACTTCTGTATTCAACTCTGATGTTCCCGACTATATAAATGAGGAAGAAATCTGCTGTTTTCGCAGGTATCTGCCTAATGACCGCCTATTCTTTGAGTCAAGGCTCTCGCCCACATTTTAACTCTCAGCATGGTCTGTGACGTGTTGCCTTCCACAGATCCGCCACAGCAACATGGACAGGTTTCAGAGAACAGTGACTAGAGATGAACTACTGTGAATCAAACACCACCGCTGTCATCAATGCTCTGCGGGGCCCGGCCTCTGTGAATTTGGAAAATGGACTTTACATTTACTGTGATCTGAAAGGTTCTGAACCTCGTTCATTCTTTCTCCTCCCTTCCTAGAACAATTTCTCGCGCCCTGTGCCACCAAACAGAAACATGCTGTCTTTGGGAACGTAAATGGGTTTAGATGATGTTCATCTTTTAAAATGACAGCAATTATCTCTGTGAAATATGGGGTGGCTTTGATCAGAGTGGTGACCTCGTGTCTCATGACCCTACGTAGCACCGTGCCTGGAACACACAGGTAATCACTGGAAGTTTATGCTACTAGAAAAGAATACCCGAAGAAAACATGACCCAGCACAGTGAGCACATACACGTGCCCTTCACTGAAAATGATGAATCAGTTACTCTTACCTTTGGAAGAGATGGTGACATTCTCCAACTTCAATGATGTATAACATTTAAATTAAAGCCAGTTCAAACTGTTTTGTCTTAAACGCCAGGACTTACAAATACAGATTATGTGTGTGTGTGTGTATATATACACACACATATAATTTACTACATATACTATATGCTATACTATGTATATACGCATAGCATATTTTTATATAATACATACTATACTACGCATACTATACTATGTATACTATATATACTATATGTATGTATACTATATATACTGTGTGTGTGTGTGTACATATATATATATATATATGGTATACAATGTATACTATATGTATTAAGTACTAAGGAAGTTTTGAGAGCACCATTATTTTTTAAAAATATGGAGTATATCTTATATGTATTTCAAATATATTGTGGGATACACACACACATACACACACACAATTTTTAATGGATGGCCAACTATTGGCTTACCTAAAATAGCATCCATGAGGCTTTACAGAAAAAAATTAGAAATTTATCTCTACTGAAAATAACAGTATATTGCTATTATGTTATTTTACCATATAGTTTTGAAAGCTTCAGTTTCCTTATTGGTTTTCCTATGGGAACATAAGCTACTGGAATCAGAGAATGTGTGTATGTCTGTGTGTTGAAATGCTGTAGCTTTCACAATAGATGGGTCCCAGATCTGGTGCTCTTTCAATGCTTTTGATGCTTCCTGAAGAACTGAGTACATTCACACTAACTACTCACAGAGGGAGAGGTGATCAGTGTTCTATGATTTATGCATTGAAAACATTGTCCGTTAATGTTTAATGAAGCCCCGGCTGGAAAGAATGACCTTAGTTTAAAGGGGATTCTAGGAAGTCAGAGGACCCCGTCACGGTGAATTTGAGCTCTGCACAGGAGCGGGGGAGGCTACGACTGGACAAACATGCGTCTTTGGGAAACACGTTCTGGGACTTCACTTGATGTGCTGTGAACCCAACGTCACATTGGTTTTACATCCAGCCGAGGAGAGGACCCTCTGAGCATCCAACTTGTGTTCTAAATAAATAAAGGTGTAAAAATAAAACACACCTGACTCTTCCTCTACAATAATGCATCCCGTCCTTCTGAGCTTGGACCAGTTTTCTTCCAAGACCCGTGTACTTCCCGAAGACTAGCACGGTGCAGAAAACAGGGGAGATGTTTCTTAATGGGTAGATTTTTTTCCCTTGTAGTGGTCATCTCCAGAGTTTGACACGTTTCTGCTTCTGCTATGTTTCTTGCCAAGTCTCACCTCCGCAGTGATGGCTGTAAGGAATGAAAGCAAGGACAGTCTATGGAACTTGCTAAAACTGGAAATATACTCCATAATCAAAATACAGGCTCCAGGAAAGTTTCCTTCTTTTGCTTAACACCAGGACACAGTAGTTTGGAAAGCTGAGGCAGTCCTATTCAGTAGAAATTCAAAAGTTCAGAATACGTGACGTTTGGTTTATTTGTGTTGAAATATGTAGTTTAGACGTTAGAATCATAGAATTGCTTACCAAAGTACAAACTTTGCTTGTTGGAGACCATGCGGGAAGCTCTGTCATCCATGTCTCCCCTGACAGAGAAAGGGTGTGAGCTTCAGGACAAGCATGTGCATGGACAAGGCTTATGTGTCTAGTGAATGAAAGAGGCTGGTGACTCTCAGAACAGGGCTACGCCTCTGCCTCATCTCAGCTTTGGGGACACGCAGGGCACAGGAAACGGCTCTGGTCCCTCCACCGGCCGCCCCGAGGCGAGCAAGGGCAAGTTCTTGGCTCTGTTTTCAGATTTTATCCTCTTTAAAATGGCAGGCTTGCAGGGCGTCTGGGTGGCTCAGCCACTTAAGCGTCCAACTCTTGATTTCTGCTCAGGTCATGATTTCAGGGTTATGGGATCAAGCCGCAGGTCCGGCTCCACACTCTGTGTGGAATCTGCGTGGATTCTCTCTCCCTCTCCTCCCACACTCCTCTCCCCCACTTTACCTATAAAAAAAGAAAAATATATATATTGGCACATTTGAATAAAATTATTTAATTCTCTTCTGGTTACAAAATTCAGTCATTTTTTTTTTTCTTTTTAAGCTGAGTCATTCTAATACACATTCTACACTGCTTCACTGAGACGAAGAACTACAGATAATCTTGAAGAGGGAAGCAAGCTTTGGGTACGCATAGGTGAGATGTCTATCTGTCAGGACATGGGTAATTTTTTTTTTTTAAGATTTTATTTATTTATTTGACAGACAGAGATCACAAGCAGGCAGAGAGGCAGGCAGAGAGAGAGGAGGAAGCAGGCTCCCTGTTGAGCAGAGAGCCCGATGCGGGGTTCGATCCCAGGACCCTGAGATCATGAGCCGAAGGCAGAGGCTTTGACCCACGGAGCCACCCAGGTGCCCCGAGGACGTGGGTAATTCTGGTCATATTTTAAGACCTGGGTTTGTCAGGGGTCTTTCACTGGAAATCTATGAATTCATTAAAAGATTCTAACAAACGCCTTCTGTGGTATCAATCAGAATACAATTTCTTTTTCCTTTAAAAGATTATGCATTCATTTATTTATTTGAGAGGGAGAGCACGAGAGAGGGCGAGAGCAGAGAGCGAAAGGGAACACGAGTGAGGGCCGGGGAGGGGAAGCAGGCTCCCCACTGAGCAAGAAGCCCCATGCGGGGCTCGATCCCAGGACCGTGGGATTGTGACCTGAGCCGAAGGCAACAGTTTAACCCACTGAACAACCCAGATGCCCCCAAGTACAATTTCTCTCATCCGCCCCGTCACAGTGTTGGTGGAAGCTGAAGCCTAAACGACTAGCGCTATTATTTGCGAGGTTCACTTCAGGCTGACGTACCCACAGCTGCCGGGAGTCAGCACTTGGGGTCGGAACTGAGTCAGGGAGCAGCCGTGAGGCGCGGAGAGAAAGCCCCAGGATTGTGAGCGCACCGGAGTCCTGATCCAGGCACACCCGGCCCCGTACTGGGAGGCCGTCGCGGGCGAGGCTTCAGGTCCAGGCCCGGGCTGCCCGCTGTCTGGACCAGTGTGATGCGGAAGATGCACAGGCTGGTGCCCGTGACGGGAGAGGCTTCCGCCGGTGGCAGCGTCGGGGCTGCGGAGACAGCTAGGATGGAATGTGTATCTGCAGTGGCTACGGGACGGCAGAACAGAGGGGGAGCTCAGTGAAACGGGGGCTGGGGGGGCTCCGCCAGCTCCACGGGAGACGAACAGAGGCAGGCCGGCCAGGTGCTGACTCATCCCCAGATTAGTCTGAGGAACAGGCATGGTTATGTAAGTTGATAGAAAACATACACCTTGTATGTTTACATCATTCTAAGTTGTACGCCGCAATTCAGAGGTCGGTTTTTTTTTTTTTTTAATTTGTTAATTTCCAGTCTTTTTTCCCTAATAGTTAAATTTGAGTTCCCTCACATAGGTCACAGATCGGCATCGTTCTCGGAGGCTGACGATATGTAACAGCCCACAACGAGGACCAATTCCACCTTGTTTCTGACGGTTTGAGAGCTTGACTGGAGGACTTCCGGTCTACGCTACTGATGATCAAGGAAACTGAGTAGATATCTTGTCAGTTCACAGCAGGCTCACTCTTGGAGCAAACTGACAAAGAGAAATATTTTAGTTGCTTTGCATTAATTTATTCCTTTACGGAGTAAATGTTTTGCAAGTGTTAGTGATTACCTAAATCCATGTATGGTTCTCATGGCTTATGATGCAGAATGCTGGCCAGGGGGCCAGGGTCTCCCTCACCGGGCTCAATATTGTCAGTTTAGGAGACATCATTCAAAAATAAGCTGACTTGTGGAGCATAAGGAATAGCATGGAGGACACGGGGAGATGGAGAGGAGAAGGGAGTTGGGGGAAATCGGAGGGGGAGACGAACCGTGAGAGACTATGGACTCTGAGAATCAAACTGAGGGTTTTGGAGGGGAGGGTGTTCGGGGAGACGGGTGAGCCCAGTGCTGGGAATTAAGGAGGGCACGTGTTGCATGGAGCCCTGGGTGTGCTGCACAAACAATGAATTCTGGAGCACTGAAAAGAAAAGAAAATAAATAAAACATTTTAAAGATAAGCTGACTATGTGTATTTTCCAAAGGCAGACAAGGGAAATTCTACTTGCAGAACAGACCGATGGAACAAACGTGTCCTGCGAACATTGCAACTGTTACCAACTGGGGGATTCATGGAAATAGCTGCACATCTATTATGATTTGTACATAGATTCTTCTGGAACAATGTGCATCAGATATTTTAATATGGAAATGTTCATGCATTACACGTAGACCTTAATTGCTTCCTATTAATAAGATATGTAACTTTTCATTGATCAAATTTTAAACACTAATTAAGCATTTTCCTCTCAACAAATTTGTGGTTTAGTAGTTTGCCACTGTATCGGATCTGACCTTAAATGTGTTAGTAAAATAACACATTTAGATAAATAATTCATGTGCTGTTGACGTAATTATGGCAACACTTCCTTGAACCTGTCATTAAGCATAGAAATGATACTTCCCGTTCTTAACACAAAACATTTTTCCTTTTTGTGATCGTTCTGATGGTTTTCACATGTCTAAATATTACACTATTATTTTGAACATTTTAAAAGACAGTATGTTAAAACCTGCTCCGTTTCCATGGAGTGCTATGGTATGACCTGGGACTTGTTTGGGGTTTTCGTAGCATTTGCTCTTCTACGCGACGGACGTCAGATCTCTTGCTGGAATCACACTCCTCTGAGACACAGTCATCTTGTCTGTCATGTCTGGCTGGTCTCAGAAGCTCTTGCTCCTGAGGTCACCATGTGTCCCAGCCTCTAGGCTCTCCCCTGGTGGACCCTCAGCCTCCTTTTGTTCCTGTCTTCCCTCTTTTCCTCTCCGTCCTCTTCTCTCCGCCTCCCCCACCTCTCTTCTTCCTGCGGGTGGTTTCAGAACGCTCGTACTCGGCTGCTGTAGAGAAGACCAGGCCCCACGTTTTATGTCATAGGAATGAGTCGGCTAAGTGAGGACAGCCATTTGCTTTCTTGGATGAAGCACTTTGCAATGTTGAAAGGGGATTAGACAAATCCGTGAACACCAGATCTTGGGATCCTGCAGGGTGTTGTCGAAGAAACAGGAAGAAACTGTAATTATCATTTCTTTTTTTCTTTCCTTCTGAGAGAGACGGGGGCAGAGGGAGGGAATCCCAAGCAGATGTGCCACTCAGCGTAGAGCTTGGTCTCACAGCCCTGAGACCACTACCCGAGCAGCAACCAAGGGTTAGACACTTACCTGCCTCAGCCACCCAGGCACTCCTACAATTATCATTTCTACACACGGCCCAGATTTTAAAATCTGGCTTCCCTACTGCAGCTATAGAATTTACAGGAGAAAGCAATTCAGAATATGATGTCATAAGACATGCAAAATCTTACCTTGAGTTGAAATTATTTTTGAATTAAGATAATTCATAAATTTGGTTGGATTCTGCATTTTTCCCAGCAAATATCTATGATGTTCATTCAGTTCGCATGTTTCCTTTCACTGGAGCGGAAGTGGCTGGTTGTACGAAGCCGCATCTTGTTCTTGCCTCTGTGGAAGTTCAGCTCGTCGAGGAGAATTTCATCTCTTGCTGAGTCTTGACTCGTTCTTACAATATTTATCAACACAATGTGCTACGCAACACTACGGATTGTTGAGAATTGGGAGCCGGGATGAAAACTTTCCAACTGGGCTTGCTGATTTCTCCCTCCACCAGGGTCTCCCTCTGCATAGCTCTGCCGCCCCGTGCCTGTCCTCTCTGCAGACGTGGGCTTACTGTCTAGACTTTACACCAATGTCTGTATCTGTGTCTCTATCTACACACACATACACACACATGCATCGATAGTCAGATGTTCATGGACCTACGGGAACTAGAGTGAGCAGCCTTGTTAGAATATCTGCTCTATCGTAGCTTCCCCCCATCTTCAACCAGACCGAACAGAGAGACTCATGCACAGTAATAACAATTCTGACTCTTAGGGAGAGCTGCCAGGTTTTGATTATTTATCTAATCTCAGAGAGTTGATAATCCCTAAATCATCACTCTTTGAATTTGAAATGAACCCATTTCGTGTTGCTGCTAAATGTGCCTTACTAATCATCTTTTATCAAAGCTAATATTTACATTAGCTTGCATTCCCAAGGCACACGCTAATTAATTCTGAGCTGAGTTGTGTGAGTCCAACCAGCAATTTAGAACTGTCAGAAAATGATGCAAATACCAAAGTTACCGTCCTGACTTTCATTTCCTTTTTCATGGCTTTGGAATCTCTGTGTCTAGACTTCTACTCGGAGGGGGGTTGAGTAGAGACACTTCCCTATTTCCCGGCCCAGCAGCACCATGGATGTGAAGGAAGAAGCCGCTCTCAGAGAATCAGAAGGCAAAGAGGAAGAAAGCTGCGTCCGTCTGGGGCCTCAGGACACAGGCAACACGTGGTGGTGGGTTTCCTGGGTCTTCTTTGGTCTTAGCTCAGCTGGAATCGGAGAGAAGAAGCCAAACGTGTGAGAATACCAGTGGGAGTGAACAAAAAGAACCCCAGGATCAGGCTGCCCTCTGGAAGGTCAGTGCAAAAGAACACAGAACTTTCGAGCCACGCCCTCTGTATTCCAGGCAAAAACGGTACCCACCCCTCCACCAGCCAGATCAGAAAAGTCTGCGCCACCTCTGCATACGCAGCCCTCGATGATCTGACGAGACACCTAACCCACTACGGGTCAGGGTAGGGCCTGGCGGCACGTTCCGAGGCACCCACACACAGCGGCCAGGGAGCTGTGAAACACGGCAGCGAGAGGCCACGGCTCCCGCTCCTGCAGCAGAGAGGCCAACCCACACAGAGCTTCCGTGTCTCCAGAGGAGAGTGGGGCCCCGACTTCTGTCCCCACGGCCGGCAGTGAGGCCGCACCCTCCTTTTCTTCAGCGGGAGGGCGACGGGAAAGCCAGCCGAAACAGGCGGCTCCAAGGGCATCCAAACTGTCACAACATTAACATGAAAATGCCCAGATTTCAATGGAACATCACAGGGCCTCCAAGAAACACAAAGACCCCAAACTGAAAGGACAGTCATCAGAAGCCAATGGGGCAGGGGCCGGTGTTAGCATCACCGGGTTCTATAAAGCAGCCGGCCTCCGGATGCTTCCGGGGTCAGGGGCATCCACACACCAGCCTGACAGAGATGGTAAAGGAGAATATCCCAGGTGTGACCAAGAGCCGAACGGAGGTGTTAGACCTGAGACACTCAACAACAGCAACAAATTCAGTGGGTGAGCTCAACTGAAAAACGGGAAGACAGAGAAAACCATCAGGTCTACTTGGATCCAGAACAACAGAAAATTTCCACTATGAGCAGCAGGCACTGGAAGTAGATTCATACGAACTGGGGGCAAGTGCAACTCCAGAAGGAGACCTGATTTTGTGTTACTGGGTTATGTGTTACTGGAAAGTTACTGTAGATGAGGATTTCATTACTGTCCTGCAGGATTTTGTCTTAATAAGTCTAACCGCAGTTACAATGTAACAAAACACATCACCTGCCGTTCCCTGTGCACCTGCTACGAGCCAGGCGCTTCCCCAAGCATTTCACCTGCTACTTTGCTTTCTTGGAAAGCATAGTTAGGATTCAGTTTCAGGCCTCCGGAACTCAAAAATTGATGCCACTAATCTTTCTGCTCCACGGGTCCCCTCCTGCATTGTTATTGGGGCTGAACATGGACAAAGTGAAATTTCCAGAGCAGAACGGAAGTTTGCTATCTCTGGAACCATACACCGACTGGACTATCATAGGGGCTCCCAGATCTTGCTTGAATGCTGTTGAATCGCAGCGAAACACACAGTTTCAGCCGAACACTGCACTGGCTGTTGTAAACCTGCCCCAGCTGTGTTATGAATGTGGGAGCATTTATATGTTGCAAATAGAGAGTAAATGGGCTTGTCTGGGGTACATGATTAAAAGAGCCACAGTTAACTTTAAGATCAATGTGAAGAAGTGACCTAAAGATCAATATCATTTTTTTTACTTCCACAGTAAAAATCTGTAGACATAAAGGAATAAAATCGGTTGTTACTTATGCAAAGCCAAGCACCTGTTTATTTCTGTCCATGGGTCAGCGACACACATCACCAGTGAGTCTACATGGTTGTGCCCTCGGCAATGGGTCCCAGGACTCCCGGGGGTGTGGGTTTTATTTACCTCACCCTCCGTCACACATGACGTGATAGCTCTCTGGAGGATGAGCGTGTGGAAAAACGCACACGGTCTGTAAATGCTTACTTTCTACTTATTTCTCTGCATTTCCAAAACGAAAGAAACATGAACACAATGCAATACATCTTCTGTTGTTAAGGTAATGGAAAGTGAAAATCCGTGACTCATATCCACCTTACAAACGAATGAGAAACAAATGTTTCAGGTAAAAGGTGGCGCGGGGGCTGTAGAGGGACACAGAGGATGACTAGTCACGTTTTCTAACGGACTTCAAAAAATGGCCAAGAATGACAGCAAAGGAACCTCACCAACACTAAATTGTAAAAAGACACGAGCGGTAAGAACGCTTCGTTCTCACGCTAGAATCACAGCTCGGGCGTGATGACCATGGAGCAGCCGCCACATCAGAGCTGTGGTGATCTTGTTCATTTTTCATCCCAACCATGATGGTTAATTTTATGTGTCAGCTTGACTGGGCTAAGAGATGCCCAGAGAGCTGATGAGTAGATGTGTTCGATCTATATATATCTTGCACATGTAATCATGCTTGAGAAGTTCTCAAAGTCTTAAATTAAGCTCAGTTAACAGGTGGTTCGGAGCCTGGTGACTTGGTCTCTCTTGCTTTGCTCTTCTTTCTCGGCGGACACACATGCTCTACGAGCAGTTGATGGGGATGTGGGGAACACACGGGCCTGTTTTATGGGTGATTTGTAAGTTCCTGGCAGCAGCCACCAGCAAGAGACGAAACACTGTAAGACTTGCGTTCCACTGATGAGAAGAGGGTGGTGAACAGAAATCCACCTACGGGACAGAAGTTAGACAATGATTGTGGTTTCCCACTTTTCTTGGCTCTAGAGAGGTCTAGAGATCTGGATCTGCACTGAATCATGGAGTATGCTTAATGCTTTCATTAAATCATCCATGATGTAGGGAGGCCAGATTGAGGAATTAGGGCAACGATGTGGTAAATAGGCTTATGGAAAGCATTAGGTAATCAGGTGGTTCCTTCTACCTGTTCAAGGTGTCTGTTTTCTTTCCCCAGACCACAGCGTCCACTCATTCTGTCCGTGTGCTGACTACTCATGGCTGCAAAGTGGTGGGTTACATGTTGATTCAAAACATAGACTTTCCCTTCCCAAGATGGATTAGACCATTGCTATGGTCCAGTGCCCAACAGGAAAATAGCAGACACCAAGGCTTAGTTACCATGTGGCATCATTCATCTAGCTACGCTCACAGACATACACATGCACACACACCGTGCTTCCCAAACTCAAGCTCATTTTAGAGATTTTACACCCATGAAATTCATCTGTCTTATCCAGTTTATGTAACCCAGAACAGCTGACTTTGTAGGAGGAGGGAGAGGTCTAGGAAGACTCAGTTGTGGGACCAGCGGACTGACACCAGCCTGGAAAATGCATTTACAGTCCTAGGAGCTGTAGCATAACCATGTACAGTCACTGTCTCCAGAAGCCAAGATAGAAAGAGCCAGTTATGGAGAAGAAAGAACGGGCGTGGCTTCTCTCACTATCCAACCGAAGAGTCACTTGCTTATTTTCTCTTTCCGATCCCTACAATTTGGGGTTCTGTTTATTCAGAAATCCTGATTTCAAGGGAGAAGCATAGGCACAGGGAGACACAATAATGGTTTCCATGGAGATTTACGCTGAGATGACCACTCAGCTATGCTGCGCTCCTAGGGAAAGCGGGTGTAACTTTTCCAGGCTGGGCTGAAGCGAGCCAGAGGAGCAGGGAAAGAATGACAGTGGATCGCCGCGCCTGCCTGAGGGCTTGGGTCCGGACTCTCCGGTGACGTGCGTCGTGCACGTTGGTGGACGAGCGACTGGCTGATGACGCCGGCCGTCGACTCTGACCCGTACAGACTAGAAGGTGGCTGCAAAGGTGGACTTCGTAGCTGATTGGACACTGGGTGTCCCCCTTTTGGAGGAAGAGTAAAGCAAGGAAGATGTGAATCCTATTAGGGAGAAACATGGTGTTTGTGTTATGGCCAGCGGCGTGTAAATGTCGTGTAAGCGTGAGGATGGGGAGGTGGGGGAGAAGGGGATGGAATTAGCCGCCGGCTTCTGGGTCTCGCCGGCTTCGGGGTCCCGCCGGCTTCTGGGTCCCGCCGGCTTCGGGGTCCCGCCGGCTTCTGGGTCCCGCCGGCTTCTGGGTCCCGCCGGCTTCGGGGTCCCGCCGGCTTCTGGGTCTCGCCGGCTTCGGGGTCCCGCCGGCTTCTGGGTCTCGCCGGCTTCTGGGTCTCGCCGGCTTCTGGGTCCCGCCGGCTTCGGGGTCTCGCCGGCTTCGGGGTCTCGCCGGCTTCGGGGTCCCGCCGGCTTCTGGGTCTCGCCGGCTTCTGGGTCCCGCCGGCTTCTGGGTCCCGCCGGCTTCGGGGTCCCGCCGGCTTCGGGGTCTCGCCGGGACGCTCTCGTCTGCCATGGACCACATCTCCTAGGAGCTGGGGCAGGACAAGCGATGTCGTCCCGACGCTCCAGCCGCCTGCCGGCCTATTACACGGTGTCAGCCGGTGCGGGTACGAGGTCAGAAGGCAGGAGGAGAGCAGCAGCTTCGATCTTCTGGCTCCGTCTACGTGGCCACGTGGACAAAAGCTGCAGCCGCTGTCGTGGGGGCTGTCGGGGGCCTCGGCCAGCCACGCAGCCCTTCTGCCTGCTGGGGGCCCACCGTGCTGGGCCGTTACGGTCGGCGGCTCGGGGAAGGTTAACAGGTGCACCGTCACCTTTCTACCCGCGGTCTCTCCTTCGCCTTCCAACCCTCCCAGAGCCGGCGGCTGTGTAAAACCCCGGCGGACGGGTCTAGAGCTCCTTGCGCGCTCTCCTTGGCTGGATTTCACTAACTGCCGGAGACGCTAAAGAACGGGGCGTACAAAGAATTACCAACCCGAATGGCTTCAGGTTTCTCAGCAGCATCGTGAGAAGTTCGAACGCCATGGAGACATACCATCAAATTTCTAAGGAAATACAATTCTGAAATGTTATGCTCAGTCATGCGGGGAGAGGATAAAATAAAGGCATTTTCACATATTTTGATACTAAAAATTTACGCCTCCCTGTACGTTTTTCTCAGGAAGCTATTGTAGGACATATTCTGTTACAGCACAGGAATGAATGAGAACAGAAGACAACATGAATCTAGAAAGCAGCAGTTTGCATTAAGCTCTGGGGAAGGGGAGCCCCGGGATCATCTTGAAGGGAACGGCCACCTCACGGGCTCAGGGGCAGAACAGACTGTGGCCAGGGCAGTGTGTGCAGAGACGCTACGGGAAACATGCAGACAGGGACCTGGCTGATCTGATGTGAATGTGGGACCGAACTGTGAGGGGATTTCACATTATTTGTCTTGCCTGTAATGTTTTGCCCAAATTAATGACAGCTACATGGGACATAGATTAAATGTGAAAAAGAGGCGGTCAGCTTTGAGGAAAGAAAAGAAGCCATGCCCACAACAGTCACGGGAACTGCGCACACCCAGTAACTGCTCTCTGGGCGCACCATCGCGCTCATCACGTGGCCACGTCCCGGGAAATGCTGCGGGGTTGTCGGCGGAAGAGAGAGTAGCAGGCGTGTGTGTGCGCGGAGACTGTCCCTAGAACGTGCACAGTGGGCTGTCGTGCGCGGAGAGTGTCCCTAGAACGTGCACGGTGGGCTGTCGTGAGCGGAGAGTGTCCCTAGAACATGCACGGTGGGCCGTCGTGCGTGGAGAGTGTCCCTAGAACGTGCACGGTGGGCTGTCGTGAGCGGAGAGTGTCCCTAGAACATGCACGGTGGGCCGTCGTGCGTGGAGAGTGTCCCTAGAACGTGCACGGTGGGCCGTCGGGGCTAGGGCTTTGACAAGTAAAACAACACTCAGGTGACCGTGCTGTGCAGAAGGGTGAAGTGGACGTAGAGGAAACGGCTCCGTCGTGGAGGCTCGCCTGTGCGGCACGGGGATGAGAGCGCAGCGGCCCGTGCCTTCCTTCCCAGGCTTTGTGATGCTCTTGGACGGTGGACATGTACACGTACGACTGGCATTAAGCCCGTCTTCGCCACGAGGCCTGTACTGCTCCTGGAGGACGCGAGGATGCCAACCAGCGCTTTGCAGGTCGGGCTGTGCTGGGTCTCCGTCTCATGTCGCTGCACTGACCGCACAGAGCAGCACTCCGCCGTGTGCATTTTTCCGGGTGTGATGTTAGGGGGGTGGCGTCCCCGGTGGACACTGGGGACTGAGTGTCGGGTCTGTGCCCTGGTCACAGGTGGCCCTGCTTCCTTCTTCACATTTCTGTCCTCTGTGGTGACGGCTCTTTGAATCAGCGCAGACACCTGCTTCGGGGCTGAGCCCGTCAGAAGCAGAAGAGAGAGCATCTGTGTCCTGGGGTCTTTCAAGGTCTTAGAGATGGGGACTTAAACAGCTCTGGATGTTCGACTCTGATCGTATAAATGATGTGTCTTCACCTTCGGAGACTGTCTTCTCAGGTCCCCAGCCCCTGGGTTCCAAACACACCCAGGGGTGAGGTGGGTGCTGGGGCGGTGGGAACCAGGACGCAGAGTTCCCGCAGACCTGTCGGCTCAGCATCAGCATTTTACGCTCCACACCGTCACCGCGTTCTGATTTTGAAAGTCAGAGTCAAAACACCCTAGTTGTGATGACGTATCAGTGTGTGTGTGTGTGGCTGTGTGTGTGTTGTGTGTGTGCATGGATATGTTGTGTGTGGGTGTGCAGGGGTGTGTGTGTGTGTGTGCAGGTATGTGTGTGTGTGTGTGTGTGTGGCTGTGTGTGGGGGGGTCGGGGGTTGTCCAGTCAAGGCTGATGGAAACTTGTCTATCTGCAACTAAACTGAGGTAAGTGCGCAGGTCTGCTCGCCCTGGGGCGCCTCGAGTCTCCGGGCAGGTGGACACCCTCCGTACAGTGGGGGATGATTTCGTCACAAAGTGAAGCACGTGTCCCTGAGGACTAACAATGTGAAAAGAGGTGCTTGTTCTAAGCCCACGCGCGTCACTGTAGGACGTACAAGGGAAATGAATGCTGTATTACCATACATGACGGGGCATGATTTCTTTAGTGTGGAGTTCAGTCTAATGCTTTCAAGCATTTGCCATAAAGAGCTGGAGATCACACCGTTTTTACTACATCAGGCCACAGTGCTGTCATAAGTGGCTTTGTCACGTGCTTTAACTTTTCACGGTTCTTTTTGATAAGGTTTGGGTTAATGACCCAGAGGTATAAGGAACAGCACATTTCCAGGGGTTTTTGTCTGCCCCTTTTTTGGGCATCAGAAAAAAAAAAAACAGAAAAAAAAAGAAAAAAGAAAAACACAACAGCGCATTTGTATAGGAGGTGTTAATGGCTTCACCAGTTTCCTAAGAAATCATGTCAATACGTTGAAATCTTGGGGGCAATGTTCCGTGCTGATGGCTGGAGAGGACTTGTTCTTAACCATGGTGTTTTGAAAAACTTGCCCTGGAATCTCTTTAAACTATATATATTTTTAGGCCTCACTAAAAACGTTAAAAATCAAAACTTTTGTTGTCGGAAACCTGGTAAACTTTTTGTTTTTCTATCTTTCCCTCAGCTGTCCTCAAGCAAAGAAGGTGTAGCGGGGCTCACAGCCTTCTGTGGACAGTCATTTAGAAATCACTATAGAATTTAAGACCTTTCTTTAAAAAATACCACTAAATCTAGCATCTAAGTACATACAAATCATCTCCCCTTCACATCTGCGGTATAAACTTAGGAAGAGAGTCGGTCCTTCTTATTATGTATAGAAATAAGAAAGAATATTAAATTTTACCTTTATGTTTATAATATGGTCACAAAGGAAAAAAGTGACATGTTATCTATAAGGAATTAACACCGAAATCTCAATATAAGATTCAAACGTGGATGCACGTCATTGGGGAGCAGCAGCGTCTGGCGCTGAGGAGAGATTCTGCGCCTCTCTCTCAGTCAAGAGTGGGCAGAAGAGGCCGGGGACAGGCAAAGAGGCTCTGTCTGCGGCGGGAACAGGCATGTTACGTCTGAGCATTTTTAACTGCAATGAATTTGAACCTGGAATCCCAGAGCCTCCGTCTGAGATAACTTGTCCTGCCTCGAAACCGTGCACAGATCTGGGACGGAAGACTGGAAACCCACTATCTGAAGAGTCACCCAGCAGAGGGGACCATCCACCAAAGTCATGCTATTTTGGGATCAGTGTAGAGCTTATCTAAAGCTATTGTACGGCTACTTCTCTCCGCACCCCCACCTTCCCAGCTGTTTTTCAGAACACTCACTGTTCTGGGGTCTCTCAGATTTAACAGAAATCCAAGACCGTTGAGATAACTTTGAGAACATATCCAGATTTTATTCTTTGATACACACAATGATAATTGGTGCACAAAACATACACTTTCGAAGCCTTTGCAGAATTGCTCATACGCGTTCTCCCCTCAGTTCCTCAATGACTCCGCGAAGGTTCCTAACAGTGGAGGTGAGGATGCTAAAATTCAGAGACGTCCAGAGAGTTCCATCGTGCCATGGATAGCGGGATTCCCGCCGGAGTCCCGCGCCGGTGGCTGCCTCTTCTGCAGGTGACTCACACACACTCAATTCGCGGTGCGCGTCACGAGGTGTTCCGAGCTCCACGCCTGCTAATTCGTAGAATCCTCAGAGCAAGGTCCACGAGACGTACAGAACTAGGACTATTCTGCAATAGGAAAGGGGGTGCACAGGGAGATGAGCGAATTTAACCCGGGCAAGCAAGGATATCCCCCAGGCTCCTAGGACACGGCCCCACGGAGTGGGGACAGGGACAGCACCCACACTCCTTCCTCATCCAGAGTCCCACCGTGGCTCCCTGTTTCTCCAATTGGATTTCCAGAGACAGCACTGTGATTATATTTGGAAAACACCAGCCCTGAGTCATGACTTTCCTTTTCAGTGTATATTATCATATGGTTTTGCTTATTTGTGGAGCATAAGGAATAACATGGAGGACATGGGGAGTTAGGAGAAGGGAGTTGGGGGAAATCGGAAGGGGAGGTGAACCATGAGAGACTATGGATTCTGAGGAACTAACTGAGGGTTTTGGAGTGGAGGGGAGTGGGAGGTTGAGTGAGCCTGGTGGTGGGTATTATGGAGGGCACGGATTGTGTGGAGCACTGGGTGTGGTGCAAAAACAATGAATTCTGGCACACTGAAAATAAATTTAATAAATAAATAAAAATTAAAAAAAATATATTTAGCTAAAAGAAAGCCTATGCACATAACATATATGCATTTTTTAAGACACATCATGAAATTCTTCTGAGCTTATCCCCATGAATTGGAAGAGATAGAAAGCAGTGACACATTATTGGAATAGAGACGTATCACCTTTGAGACATCCCAGGAGAGTTGTTTACAGTACTTGATACTTAATAATTGCTGATTGAATTGAATAGCAGGCGTATCATCACTGCTGCCTTTCCTGGTCATACAGTGTGTTCTCCTACTCTTCTCTCAACAGGGCACACATCCGCGACACATCTCACACTGGATTTATATTCAACTCCTGAAACAGATCTGATTCTATGAGGTCAATTTTCTGAGATGGAGCACAACATGAAAAAGATCATTAAAACCTGTATATTTTTTAAAAGATTATTTATTTATTTGAGAGAGAGAGAGAGACAGAGCGAGCGCATAAGCAGGCGGAGGGGCAGAGGGAGAAGGAGAGAGAGACTGTGCTGACTCTGCACCGCACGTGGAGCCCATCCCAGGGATCCGTCCCAGGTTCCTGACAGAGATCATGACCTGAGCCCACGTTAGCACTTAACCAACTGAGCCACCCAGGTGCCCACAACCCTCTGTCCTTAACAAGCACAACAACCACAAATGTACAAAGTTCTGAGAGAAACGAACACTGTTCTCTGGGTCCTCTTCAGTCTCTGTGACAACCGCTGTGCCCACGCGAACCCCGCAGGTGACCCTCATGCCACACGCGTCTGGCGGTGTTGGCAAACTAGGGCTCTGCTAAGGGCCTGGGCACCAAGAACGCACGCTGGTCCCTCATCCGAGGGACGGCTGAGCGGGTGTGTGTGCACATCCTGCCGTGTGGCTGCGCACACTCCAGCGGGCCGTGCTCCGGGTAAAGGTGCTGTGGGACGACGGCGTCCTTGTCCTCCTGACGGCAGATGGAACTCCCGCAGCTCCTTGTCTTCCCACACACGGGGTGTTGCGAGAGAAGAGAAACTGATCCTGCGCATCGTCATCCGCAGATACAAAGGCCGCTTTAACAGGGCGGCTGGCTGCTGACTGGGCTTCCACTACGTTTTTCAGAGAATAAACGACAAAACGGTATTTCATGGTGCTGAGGACAGAAGTGATGAAATATTTCCCGGAGACTACTCTATGTCCTTTCTGAGGCGGGGGGCAGGGCTGGGCTCTGTGGCTGGTGTCTCGGAACAGCCAAACTCCAAAGAGGCCGAGGGAGCGCTGGGTCACCCCAAACATTTCTACGTTTGTAGAAATGCCCGTGGATACCTCTTTTGACAGCGGAAACGAGTTCAGTGTCCTACGTGTTGGCTTTCACTGCCGGAGTTCTGGTGTATAGTAATTCTATGGGGAGCGCTGTATCCAGGGTCCGACTCATAGCTCGATAAATATTAGAATGTACCACCTGCAAGATGGAAAGTATACAAGCATGAAAGGTAAAGTAGTCAGATAATGCATCCTAAAATCTATATATAAAAATCCAACTTCAGCGTAATATAGAGATTTCAATAGGAAACCATAATTAATACTGAGATAAGAAAGCATTACCTGCTAGAACACCTTATCTCCTGAAATTCAGAATATGCCACTCGCCCAGAAACTAGTATAATCTTATTTATTCCTGTTGACCTTTATTTCTTCAGTCTTCATAGCACAGATGATGTCTTGTGGCTGAATCTCATGAAAGCTTCTGACCCTCCAAAGCCTCTTAGGTTCACAGTGTAATAGTTTACTGCAAAAAAGTGTGGAAAAATAGACTAGATCGCAGAGACCTCTGATCTGCTCAGAAACCCTTCGTGCCTCCGCAAAATTAATGTTAAAATGGTTACCAGCGTTGCTTTTTTTTCTTCTAAGTTTCTCTGTTTTGTTCCAGATTCCTTTTCCTAAATGGCCCAGACCTCAAATAAGACTGGATAGCACCCAAGGGGATCTTGCTTGCACACCCTATGGACTGCCGGAAGGTGGTCGGGTCACGGAGAGAGGCAAACCAGGCACCGGGAAGTCATCTCTACGTTCTTGGAAATACCGTCAAGACAAAGAGCAGAGGAGAAAAAACAACTTTTGCGGACGGAAGGATAGTAGTTGTGAATTACGTGCAAATGAGAATGAAGAGGAGGTTGGGACAAGTTACCTCTAGAGTTCCTCCAAGTCTTGGAAACGGAGTCTAAATCTCTCATCAACTTTTTGCGACAATAGCCACTATTAATTAAAATGGAACAGGTTTAACTGACACATTAGGGAAAAGTGCCCGAGGGAGCCTGTCCTCGTAGCTTTCACACCCCTCGCAAGGACAAATAAAATAACACGCCATGGGAATCTTCAAGAGAATTCTAGACTGCAGCCTCTCGTGACCCTGCTGCTGCTGCTGCTGTTTTTCTGTACATGGTCCAAACTCACCAGAGCCCAGCCACACCTCAGCAGAGCTAGAAGGGTGGGGAGGGCCCAGAGGTTAGAAGACCCCCGGCCCTTGCGTATGCAAAGGAGATAAATGTCCAGTAAACAGAAACCATATGTGTAGTTATCGTCTAAAAAACTATAAGTTACATATTTATATAGTAAACAAAAATGCATGTAATACAACAATAAATATAAAATATAATTGGGAGGCATTTTTAGGCTAAATAAATCCTTTTCTCATATTTCAAAAATTCGTAACTAAGGAATGAAGCCCTGCCAGATAAAACACAGTTTCCATCTGCTCAAGCGATATCCATGCTATTAAAATGAAAACATAAGAAGATCCGCAGAAAAGGAGAAAAGAGTAAGTTTCTTCGTCAAACTTTCTTAATGAAGCTAGTTTCTGGCATCAGGGCTACTTTGCTTCGGCTCTAAAGGAATGTTTCGCGCTTTGCAGTGTTGCCAGAGTCCCGGCTGGCCCCTTGGAAGCGCTAAGCTTCCGTGGATTCTTTCTCTTTCTCAGTTGTTGCTCCCTTGTTACTCAAGCCTCTGTGTGCTAGAGTCTAGCAACGTCACGGCTGCTCTTTCCCTGGGCTTTGTATGCTTTAGTGACGGTTAATTACAGGGGATGGAACGCATACCTACACTATCATCTTTAAAAAAAGAAATATTCTTGGGGATTTTAAAAAATAAATTCCAATATTTCACTACATTTTTAAAAAATTTCCTTTCAGTGTAACAGGATTCATTGTTTTTGCACCACACCCAGTGCTCCATGCAATCCGTGCCCTCCCTAATACCCACCACCTGGTTCCCCCATGTTCCAAGCTGCACTTGAGTATGTACGGTTGTGCAATGGACCAAGAAGGCACATGTCCTGAGGCCACTGTCCAAGCTCAGACGCTCTGGCTGCATCCCATTACCAGACCCCGCAACCGGAAAAAAAAGAACGGTGACTTACGCAATGTCCTCCAGAAATGGTTAGTTGGAGGGATAGTTCCTGTGATCACGTCAAAGGCCAGTATTCCCCTGAGGCTAACAGTACAGACCCTTCAGAACTAAACAGACAAGGCAGCCCTACAGACCGACAGCTGTCCTGAGACTGGACAGAATATAGCCCAACAAACCCATCTGGATTGTCCCGGATCGAGTCTCCTGGGTGATGTGCTCTGGGTGGACGGCCGGCTTCAGTATTTGAAAGTCAGTCTATATAATTCATCATAGCGACGTCCAAAAAAGAAAAGTCCTATGATGTTATCGTTTAGACCAGAATGCGTGTTTGGCAGAGTTCTGTGCTTTCAACACAAACTCTGGAGGCAGAGAAGACAGAGGGGCTTTCTCAGCTTGATAACGATAATCTGTAGTAACCGAGAGCTGACAGCATATCTGACCAGGAGAGCCTGAACTCTTTCCCTCTACAGTGAAGAACAAGGCAACAACGTCCTCCCCACACTTTCTGTACAGGCTGCGTGTGATTTCCTGGTCTTGGTCTTGCTCCGCCATTATGCACAATTCACCATCGACATCCTCACCGTCATGATGCAGGGTCTGGGCAAAGGGTGCACAGGACGGCCCCGAACATTTCTTTGTAACTTCCTGTGAATATATCACTACTTTTGCATTAAAAAATTACTTGGAAAAGATAATTTTTAAGATGTTTTGAAATGGCAGTATAGAAACCTGGTAATAAATACTCAGGTACACTTCCTCAAGCTCCTGATTTTCCTCATTTTCTTCCACACCTACTTGACGTTTTTTGCTTGCTTTTGTGAATTCCCAAGAGCGAGAATGTATGTGTTCCCACCCTGTTAATGGCACTGCTTGGTGGGAACAGTACTGTAGGGATGAGACATTTGCCTGTCTCATGGGATTCAGTAGATCCTACTTAGGTAGCCAGTGAACCCCGATAAAAAGTGTTCTATCATCTCTGAGCTTGTTCTATGACCTTTCTTCCTTCTTTCTTCTAGCACACCCTGCATGGAAAGAAAAACCCAGTCTCTCCACCCCTCCTGCACCTGGATAGAGGCACTCAGCAGTGTTCTCTCTGCTACCCTGAATGTTTCGTCCACGGAGGGTACTGTGCGTGCAAAGCAAGGGCATACTTGTTGCCGGACATGGCCGTACATTTGGAGAAATTCAACACACACCATGACACACTATAGACCGAACTGAATGAAATCTGAGTATTTGAGGTCTGGTTAAAGTAGGAAGCAGAGTCTATCCCTGAAAGAATTTCACACAAAAAGTCACATTTCTCTATACCGTAACTTCTGGTAGATTATACCCAGCTATCTATGTCCACCGAAGAGGCAGTACTCGGAAACCAATCATCGTCTCTGCTGTTCGTTCAACTGGAAATCGTGAGAGGTTAATAGAAATTCCCAGATTGTCCAGAATATCTGAAAACTCCGGAGGCTTTATTTTGTGTAACAGCGACTTCCTACATTCGTTTGCAGGTAGCATTCGTCTGAGTAATAACATTGCCATTCTCACGCAGTCAAGTCGCAATGTTTTCCAGAGTGATAGCGCGGAGGGAACATTTAACAGTAATTTAGGTGATGTGAGGAAGACTTATGTAGTTAATCACGGCATGCTTCAATGGCAGAAAAACGCTGACAACTCCAATTGTAGCACACCTAATAATGTTATTTGGAGAAATTGTCTGTACTACAGATGTTATAATTCTTACATCTTTATGAGAAAAACCAGCTTGGATTTTGCATATGCAGAAATTGATTTACCCCAGCTGAATCTATTACCATAGAATAATAAATTTTCTTGAATTGTAACTGAGATCTTTTCTTGACCTCCAAATCAAAGCCAAGGAATGAGTTACAAATACACGTAGGCAGATAGGAAAGAGCTTGCATTGCATATGTGCTCTAAGGATGTGAACTTCTCTTAATTAGAAATAAACTGATTTCTTACGGCCGAGTCCTGCAGGTAGCTGGCAGGAAGTTGGCCTTGTCTCAGATTGTCATTCACGATTCTTGGGTCTCATCTGAAAGACTCCACTTTGGATGCCTGGGTGGCTCAGTGGGATAAACATCTGCCTTTGGCTCCGGTCATGATCCTGGTGTCCTGGGTTCGAGTCCTGCATCAGGCTCCCTGCTCAGTGGAGAGTCCACTTCTCTCTCTCCCTCTGCTGCTCCCCCTGCTTGTGCTCTCTCACTCTCTCTGTCAAATGAATGAGTAAAATCTTTAAAAAGAGAGAAAGACTCTCCTTTAAGTCCTTGATACTTAATAAAAGGCAGAGTAGCACCAATATGAAGTTTCTGGGCTTTCACGTTTGGACCCATGGGACATCAGTTCTGTTGGATGGAAGCCCTTCTGGGATCCTGCAGACGGGATAAGCGCCTTTCACGGGTTCTTAGTCTCAGTCCCCGTACCTGGTCTATATGGGTCTGTCTCATGCTTCGTAGGACCTCCGTAACAGTCGTGCCTCAGTCGGGACCAACAACAGACGAAACCACACACAAGGTGACAAGATCTGTCCATCATGCCAAGACCAGTGACTTTCTGTCTTCCATTCTCTCCAAACCTCCCATGTGTGTTTTATTTGTGGGACTAATTATGAGGCCTGGGAAATTGAGACATTTTCAACTCAGATAGCTTGCAACCAACAGGGTCACTGATACTAAATATTAATTACAAATGCCTCAAGGAAATAAAAGCTTACAGTCTCTTCCCTGTGGCAATGTTCCTACCCTGAGAGGGTTCTTTTTGTTACTCTGAATATTACATTATTATCTAATAGTCATTGTTCAAGTGACCATTGGTGAGTTTCTAGAGGTTCAAAATTCTGAATCTCCGTAACATCTGAAATTGCACATCTCCTAACACAGAGAGGCAAGCCATTGCTTGGAGAAGCTTCAGTGGACTCTGTTAGCCAAATTTTTATTTATATTCTCAATTGAGATGATTATGATGTAAATTTTCTGACACAAGGTGACAAGCTTTTGTCATTAAAATACAAAAATTTGTAAACAGTTGTTAATAACACTAGCCACAGTCTAACCCCTTAAATCCTGTATGACTTTATCGAACTCCTTCCCTCTGAGGACCCCAGGCCGCCTTTCCTAGCTCCCCTATCACAGATACGGGGACTGAGGATCACAGGGATGTCCCAGAGGCCACACTGTTACTGAGTCACTGCATTGTCTCTTACACAACCTTTTCGTATTTTATTCAGAATAAGGAACTTCTTCCACAAATTAAGCTTTAGCAAGTCTCCGGGTCCCCAGCCCTTCCTCTGTCCCCCGCACTGTCCGAACTCTGGAAGAACACAACTTATTTGGGTCAGGACGGACTGTGTATATACCCGTCTTTGTTGACACCCCACAGAATACTTGTAAATATGGGTAACTGCTTTGTTTTAGTGCCTGGAATGTTATTCAGCACATCTGAGGGCTGGGCTTTCTTCAAGTGAGTCTAACTTACATTTCCAGTAGAGGAATTACTACTTTCATAAGAATATTAAACCACCTCAAAAGCTAATTTTTTTTTTTTTTTTTTTTTTTTTTTAGCTTTTCGGCCAGAGCTTTTAGCTTTTAGACCAGAGATGAGGAGGTGATAGAAATGAAAGAGAGAGACAGAGATTGATTCTCTTTACATGGAATGGGCATCATTTATTCAGAAAGATCTAGGTTTTCCATTTTTATAACCCCTTCATCTCCTCCTCCAAGAAGCTAATATTACTATGACATCCATGCGGTAGATCTATACAGAGAAATCTCTTGGCTTAGAAGTAATACAGCTTTCAAAGAAACTCAAGCATTCAGTAAGCATGTGTTTAGATAAAACTGATAAACTAATGCAAATTGTCTCATCTTATTATTCCAGAAGCTGGTAAACATATTTTGGAATTAGGGAACGCCGTCTGCTGAGTTACAAGAGTAGCGTAACTTTGCGAGAATTGGTTCTGCATTCCGTGACTAGTTTCTCCCATTCTTCATGTGACTGATGGACCCTGTGCAAAGACACTTTCACACTATCAGCTGTAGAAGGAACAAAGCACCAACGAGGAGCAATCAGATAAAGAAGGAAAATCATCGATCACTGGAGGCTTGTCCTTTGCTTAACATCTTGCTGTTTAACAGAATCTGCTCAAATTGCTAAATCACTGTGCCTCATCTGTCTGGGACAGATATAACCAAAAACTGGAATTTTCATAATTGTAATCCAGGTCATATGTGTAATCCAAGTCATATGTGTAAAAGGCTTAGCAAGCCATGGTGTCACTTAAAAATAAAATTCTTTTATATTTTTTTTAAAGATTTTATTTATTTATTTGACAGAGAGATCCAGGACCCTGAGATCATGACCTGAGCCAAAGGCAGAGGCTTAACCCACTGAGCCACCCAGGTGTCCCCCAAATAAACTTCTTTAAAACAGGCTTTGGCCAAATTTACCATTTTATATTGACAGTTATCTCAAAGGAATGACATTGAAAAAGTAAATCAGATGGCTTACTTATATATAAGGAAGTTTTAACAATGTGTATCTAGCCAGAACAAAATTTATTTTCCAGTGTTTCAGTTGGAAAATGTATATTATAAGTAAATCAAGGTATTTAGTGTCCTGGACATATATATCTTTGACATTTGGGGGAAATAATGTTCTATGTTGAATCGATTTCACTAAGCAAAAGAAAGACTGCGCTACTGGTTCTCTGCTCTTTTCACTTCCTAAATATTCATGTCCCGCTTCCCTCCACTACCATTTTTTTCTAAGAAAATAACTGCCAACCACAAGTTTTCTTTAAATAAAATGTACCTGCACCAGATGATAAGGGCACACGCTGCCAAGTATATTCATTTTATGGATAGAGGTTAGAAGTTGAAACAGCAAAATGAGCATTTCACAAAGCATTGCTTGAATTTTCTATCCGTTGTGATTTAAAGAGACAAGCAAGCAAGCATTGAAGCAAGTTCAATGGCTTTGGAAACTTTTACTCGTGATTGATAACCAATATTGCAAAGGCAAAGCAATCTGAGGAAGGAATTCCCTAGTTTTCATGTGCATGGAAATGATCAGTTGGTGGAATCCTTGATTGACTTGAAATCCCAAATATGTGGGAACACTAGGATAGGTTGATGTCGCTGTAGGGAAAGGGGGTTCAGGTCTGTGCAACACTCAGATGTGGCTGGCAGGTACTGGGCAGTTCCCGGGCACTGAGGACCAGCACCCACTAGCTGGTGTCTCCATCCTCTGATGTCCCTTGGAAACCTATCCCCTCAGGATTCTGTCTTTGCATCTCTTTTCCCCAAGCTTTATGCTCCCAAATTCCTGTGTTTCCCCATATCTTCACTCACGTTCTTCTGCTTGGAATCCTTCCTGGCAGGGACCACAACAGGAGCAACATTAATCGAGAATTTGCAGTACCCCACGGGTGTCACTAAGAAAAGAGGGTGACTGTTTGTGTAGTTCCTTAGCCTCACACCTCCTGCTCCTAAGGAGTAGAGTGTAAATTGACTGCAAACCAGGAGGTATATCCAACCAGAGCTTTAAAAATTGGAGATAAGATATTTCACATCACTGTCAATCGATGTGCTTATTTTCAAAAACAAGGATCATAGTATGCATTGTCTATATACAGAGGACTATTGAATTGTTCATTCAGCTAGTCAATAAATGCATGCGGGATATACCCCCCACCCGCCAGGGGCTGGATCTGCATCTCAGATGCCTGAGAGATCCTGGGCCAGAACCACCCAACTAAGTCATTTCTGGATTCAGGCCCAGGACATGGAGGTGAGAAATGGAAGTGGCTTCCACCCACTAATTTTTAATGCAGAAACAGATGAGTAATACAACGGGTAAGGGAACAGTAAATAAGATACATTGGAAAAGGCAAGATGCAAATTTGAAAATAGACCCAGATGTGATACGGTAATCATCTGTGAGGATTGAAAGAAAGAACAAAATGCTACTTTTTAACAAATATGAGATTGTTTCCATGAACCACTTAAAAACACTGTACAGGTGAGTCAGAATGTTGCAGAGTTAATGTTTTGATACATAACTGAAATGAAAAATAAGTGGGATGCCCTCATGTCATCCACAGAATTTTAATTCTAAATGGTGGTGTAAATAGAAACAAAGATACCAGGGAAGGAGTCAAATGGCGAAGTAGCAGGCTGAGACTACATCAGGTAGCAGGAGATCAGCTAGATAGCTTATCAAACCATTGCAAACACCTATAAATCCAATGGGAGATCGAAGAGAAGAACAGCAATTCTAGAAACAGAAAATCAACCACTTTCTGAAAGGATAAATGAGGCAGAAGAAAGAATTAGTGATAGAGAAGACCAAATGACAGAGAATAAAGAAGCTGAGCAAAAGAGGGACAAACAGCTACTGGACCATGAGGGGAGAATTCGAGAAATAAGTGACATCATAAGATGACACAACATTAGAATAATTGGGATTCCAGAAGAAGAAGAAAGAGAGAGGGGAGCAGAAGGTATACTGGAGAGAATTATTGGAGAGAATTCCCCTAATATGGCAAAGGGAACAACATCAAAATCCAGGAGGTGCAGAGAACCTTCCTCAAAATCAACAAGAATAGGTCCACACCCCGTCACCTAATAGTAAAATTTACAAGTCTTCCCGACAAAGAGAAAATCCTGAAAACAGCCCGGGAAAAGAAGTCAGTAACATATAAGGGTAAAAATATTAGATTGGCAGCAGACTTATCCACAGAGACCTGGCAGGCCAGAAAGAGCTGGCATGATATTTTCAGAGCACTAAACGAGAAAAACATGGAGCCAAGAATACTATATCCAGCTAGGCTATCATTGAAAATAGAAGGAGAGATAAAAAGCTTCCAGGACAAACAAAAACTGAAAGAATTTGCAAACACCAAACCAACTCTACAGGAAATATTGAAAGGGGTCCTCTAAGCAAAGAGAGACCCTAAGAATAGTAGATCAGAAAGAAACAGAAACAATATACAGTAACAGTCACCTTACAGGCAATACAATGGCACTAAATTTATATTTCTCAATAGTTATCCTGAATGTTAATGGGCTAAATGCTCCAATCAAAAGACACAGGGTATCAGAATGGATAAAAAAACAAAACCCATCAATATGCTGCCTACAAGAAACTCATTTTAGTCCCGAAAACACCTCCAGATTTAAAGACAGGGGATGGAAAAGAATTTACCATGCTAATGGACATCAGAAGAAAGCTGGGTGGCAATCCTTATATCAGATCAATTAGATTTTAAGCCAAAGACTATAATAAGAGATGAGGAAGGACACTATATCATACTCAAAAGGTCTGTCCAACAAGAAGACCTAACAATTTTAAATATCTATGTCCCTAACATGGAAGCAGCCAACTATATAAACCAATTAATAACAAAATCAAAGAAACATATCAACAATAATGCAAAATAGTAGGGGACTTTAACACCCCCTCACTGAAATGGACAGATATCTAAGCAAAAGATCAACAAGGAAATAAAGGCCTTAAATGACACACTGGACCAGATGGAGATCACAGATATATTTGGAACATTTCATCCCAAAGCAACAGAATACACATTCTTCTCTAGTGCACATGGAACATTCTCCAGAAGAGATCACATCCTGGGTCCTAAATCAGGTCTCAACCAGTATCAAAAGATTGGGATCATTCCCTGCATATTTTCAGACCACAATTATTTGAAGCTAGAACTCAAACACAAGAGGACATTTGGAAAGAACCCCAATACATGGATACTAAGCAGCATCCTTCTAAAGAATGAATGGGTCAGCCAGGAAATTAAGGAAGAATTGAAAAAATTCATGGAAACAAATGATAATGAAAACACAATGGTTCAAAATCTGTGGGACACACCAAAGGCAGTCCTGAGAGGAAAATATATAGCGGTACAAGCCTTTCTCAAGAAACAAGAAAGGTCTCAAATACACAACCTAACCCTACACCTAAAGGAGCTGGAGAAAGAACAAGAAAGAAACCCTAAGCCCAGCAGGAGAAGAGAAATAATAAAGATCAGAGCAGAAATCAATAGAGGAAAAAAAAATAGAACAAATCAATGAAACTAGGAGCTGGTTCTTTGAAAGAATTAATGAGATTGATAAACCCCTGGCCAGACTTACCAAAAAGAAAAGAGAAAGGACCCAAATAAATAAAATCATGAATGAAAGAGGAGAGATTATAACTAACACCAAAGAAATACAAACAATTATAAGAACATACTATGAGCAACTCTACGCCAACAAACTTGACAATCTGGAAGAAATGGATGCATTTCTAGAAACATATAAACTACCACAACTGAACCAGGAAGAAATAGAAAACCCGAATAGACCCATAACCAGTAAGGAGATTGAAACAGTCATCAAAAATCTCCAAACAAACAAAAGCTCAGGGCCAGACGGCTTCCCAGGGGAATTCTACCAAACATTTAAAGAAGAACTAATTCCTATTCTGCTGAAACTGTTCAAAAAATAGAAATGGAAGGAAAACTTCCGAACTCATTTTATGAGGCCAGCATCACCTTGATCCCAAAACCAGACAAGGATCCCATCAAAAAAGAGAATTACAGACCAATATCCTTAATGAACACAGATGTGAAAATTCTCACCAAAATACTGGCCAATAGGATCCAACAGGACATTAAAAATGGTTATTCACCACAATCAAGTGGGATTTATTCCAGGGCTGCAAGGTTGGTTCAACATCCACAAATCAATCCATGTGATACAACACATCAATAAAAGAAAGAACAAGAATCATATGATACTCTCAATAGATGCTGAAAAAGCATTTGACAAAGTACGGCATTCCTTCCTGATCAAAACTCTTCAAAGTGTAGGGACAGAGGGCACATACCTCAATATCATCAAAGCCATCTATGAAAACCCACTGCAAATATCATTCTCAATGGAGAAAAACTGAAAGCTTTTCTGCTAAGGTCAGGAACACGGCAGGGATGTCCATTATCACCACTGTTGTTCAACATAGTACTAGAAGTCTTAGCCTCAGCAATCAGACAACAAAAAGAAATTAAAGGCATCCAAATCGGCAAAGAAGTAGTCAAACTATCACTCTTCACAGATGATATGATACTATACGTGGAAAACCCAAATACTCCACTCCAAAACTGCTAGAACTTGTACAGGAATTCAGGATATAAAATCAACGCACAGAAATCAGTTGCATTTCTCTACACCAACAACAAGACGGAAGAAAGAGGAATTAAGGAGTCAGTCCCATTTACAATTGCACCCACAACCATAAGATACCTAGGAATAAACCTAACCAAAGAGGCTAAGAGTCTATACTCAGAAAACTATAAAGTACTCATGAAAGAAATTGAGGAAGACATGAAGAAATGGAAAAATGTTCCATGCTCCTGGATTGGAATAGCAAATATTGTGAAAATGGCTATGTTACCTAAATCAATCTACACATTTAATGCAATCCCTATCAAAATACCACTCATTTTTTTTCAAAGAAATGGAACAAATAATCCTAAAATTTATATGGAGCCAGAAAAGACCTCAAATAGCCAAAGGAATATTGAAAAAGAAAGCCAAAGTTGGTGCCATCACAGTTCCAGACTTCAAGCTCTATTACAAAGCTGTCATCATCAAGACAGCATGGTATTGGCACAAAAGCAAACACATAGATCAATGGAACAGAATAGAGAGCCCAGAAATAGACCCTCAACTCTATGGTCAACTAATCTTCGACAAAGCAGGAAAGAATGTCCAATGGAAAAAAGACAGTCTCTTCAATAAATGGTGTTGGTAAAATTGGACAGCCACATGCAGAAAAATGAAATTGGACCATTTCCTTACACCACACACAAAAATAGACTCAAAATGGATGAAGGACCTCAATGTGCGAAAGGAATCCATCAAACTCCTTGAGGAGAACACAGGCAGCAACCTCTCTGACTTCAGCTGCAGCAACATCTTCCTAGGAACATCACCAAAGGCAAGGGAAGCAAGGACAAAAATGAACTATTGGGATTTCATCAAGATCAAAAGCTTTTGCACAGCAAAGGAAACAGTTAACAAAACCAAAAGACAACTGACAGAATGGGAGAAGATACTTGCAAAGAACATATCAGATAAAGGGCTAGTATCAAAAACCTATGAAGAACTTAGCAAACTCAACACCCAAAGAACAAATAATCCAATCAAGAAATGGGCAGAGGACATGAACAGACATTTCTGCAAAGAAGACATCCAGATGGCCAACAGACACATGAAAAAGTGCTCCATATCACTCGGCATCAGGGAAATACAAATCAAAACCACAATGAGATACCACCTCACACCAGTCAGAATGGCTAAAATTAACAAGTCAGGAAATGACAGATGGTGGCAAAGATGCGGAGAAAGGGGAACCCTCCTACACTGTTGGTGGGAATGCAAGCTGGTGCAGCCACTCTGGAAAACAGCATGGAGATTCCTCAAAAAGTTGAAAATAGAACTGCCCTATGACCCAGTAATTGCCCTACTGGGTATTTACCCTAAAGATACAAACGTAGTGATCCGAAAGGGCACGTGCACCTGAATGTTTATAGCAGCAATGTCTACAATAGCCAAACTATGGAAAGAACCTAGATGTCCATCAGCAGATGAATGGATCAAGAAGATGTGGTATATATACACAATGGAATACTATGCAGCCATCAAAAGAAATGGAATCTTGCCATTTGCGACGACGTGGATGGAAGTAGAGCGTATCATGCTTAGCAAAATAAGTCAAGCAGAGAAAGACAACTATCATATGATCTCCCTGATATGAGGAAGTGGAGATGCAATGTGGGGGGTTAGGGGGGTAGGAGAAGAATCAATGAAACAAGATGGGATTGGGAGGGAGACAAACCATAAGTGACTCTTAATCTCACAAAACAACTGAGGGTTGCTGGGGGGGGTGCGGGGAGAGGGGGGTGGAATTATGGATATCGGGGAGAGTATGTACTGTGAAGTGTGTAAACCTGGTGATTCACAGACCTGTACCCCTGGGGATAAAAATACATTATATGTTTATAATAAAATAAAAAATAAGGATAAAAAAATTAAAAAAAAGATACCATTTACAAAGGATGGAAAGTCTGATACGTATCCATTACACATAAAGGGAAGCGTGTGGTTCTTCTAGGGATACACACATGTCACTGAGAAATGTCGGTGTGGAGCTAATGAAGGTGTAGCAGACAGACATATCCAGGAGAGCTCCGTTTCACAGAAGTGATGGTGGCCCTTCTGAGACTGAATTCAGATATAGTCAGGAACCATGGAAAGATTTCGTACATCTGAGTCTACTCCCAAATTTATAGGGAAAAACAAAAGACCAATAATACCAACACAGTTCTGAAAATAACGTGGTAGGGGAGCTTGCTCCACTGGAGAGGAGGATTTCTTAAATATGACATAACATGGACAAATCAAAAAATAAAAAAAAAAGGAGGGTAACATTATTTCCAGTGGATTTTTCAATGTCTGAGCACAGCACACGGTGAAAATATGAGCCCCGTTGTGGAGGATGACAATTGCCTTGTACTTGACCGACAACGACCGAGGGTCCAGTCTAGAGCTCACATGGATCTAAAAACAAACAAATAAGACTAGTGATGTGATAGGAGAAGAATGTCAAAGGATGTGGAAAGGGCATTCAAAAGGGTAAGTTATACTCCCCCTAATGTGACAATCACCTCGACCTGACTGACACGCAGCGAACAGCCAACTCAGGGGTACGTTAGATACAAGGCAACAGCCAAGGCCTCACAAATCAAAATAAAGGATTTGTTAGTTGTAAATATCTGTTGTTTTTAGCAAGAGGAAATTGTGTGCCCGTTTGCAGCGAGTCAGACCTGCCCACGGAAGTTTGGATTAGTGTTCGTAAGTATCTGCTCTGTTTGAAGATCCTCTTCTCGGTGTTGCTCTTGGAGAGATGAAGGCACTCATGCCGTGAGAAGCATGTAACTAAATGTTGTTGACAGACGAACGCATCAGTAGTGGTATGTTGTACTCGGTAGTTCACATAAATGAGCCTAAGGTAGACGATTTGCTGTGACTACGTGTCAGACAGAAGTTGAGGAAGAAAAGCAGAAGGTTCCCAGAAGGTCACAGAAGGTTCCCAGATCCAGAAGCACCACTCAACCTCCACAACGCAGCACCATGGGCCGGCTGGCTTAAACCAGGGCGTTCATTTCTCAGGCTGGAAGTCAAGTCAAGGCACCAATGCTGTGTCTGGTGAGGGCTCTTCCTCGACGGCAGAGGGCCCTCTTCTCTTTCTGTTCTCACGTGTTGGAGAGAGGGCTCTGTTCCCTTCTGATAAGGACACAAGTCCCACCTCAGGGGCAGCTCCACCCTCCCGACCTTATCTAACCCTAGTTATTTCCCACATGCCCCACCTCCAAACACTACCACATTAGGGTTTAGGGCCTCGATCTATGAATTTCGGGGCGCACAGACACCCGGTCCATAGCAAGGACACACCGATATATCACTGACTGGATACTTTAAAATCAGTTCTGCCTATATTATGGTTGCGTATATAAGTAGATTATTTTAAGGTATTCCTGAAAGGTCAAGACAGGAAGAAAGCAGAAGAGGATACCGGAGAAACAGAGACACAGCGGTTAGTTTATTTTTTTAAAAGAAATCTAGAGCGTAGAGGGCAGAATAATCACTTACGTCAAAACATAGGAAGTAGGTCCATGGCCATTTATTATAATGCGACTTACCTTTTTTGTATGCCTAAAATATTTCAAAATATAAGAGAGGTTCTGCACAAATGGGCATCTTGTACAAGCCGAGGGAACTTACGCCATGTTGCACACAGCCTGTCCTTAGGTTAGTGGAAGCTTGTGGGACGTTGGGATTCTGCATGGAGAACGGGTGCAGCCGCAGAGGTGGGAAGTCTGAGGGCTGATGAGGGAGGGACAGTCCAGGGCCGTGCAGGCCTGCGGCTCGAAGCCCACCTCAGCCCCTGGAAGGGAACGGGTGCGCTCTGCTGGCAGCTGCGAGCCCCTGTGCACAGAGCCCAAGGCTGGCCTGACAGACACACGTCTCCAGGAGCCCCTGAACACCTGGCTTGCTCTCTGCCAGTGGCATCCGTGCCGGCGTGGTAAGAAGGAACCAATGCACGGGCTCACCCTCAACTTCCGAGGGGACACAAGTGTGTTATCGAGCCGGGGTCAACAAGAACGGTGAAGGGCCCGATGTCTCAGTACCGTTCGTCCCAACTGATGTGTCGTCATCTCTTGTGATGTGTATTTAAAGTCTGATTTCATGGCAACGTGGAAAATAAGAAACCAAAACTGTTTTTAGTCGTGTCAAATGTGGGCTGGTCAAGCCTGGACTGATTTTTGTTTTGTTTTGTTTTGTTTTTCTGGAAAGAGAACAAAAGGTAAACCTAGGAGTCACTGACTAAAACAAAGCAACAAGGAGCATTAAATGTCCTGTTTTCTAATTACCAGATAATAGGGTCTTCGCAGTACCTTACAGAGATGACCCGGACGTGGGGTGGGTGAGCTGGAGGTCCAAGGGCCAAGAATAAAAGTCAATCACATCCTCGTCACATCGTGCCTGAGAACGATTACTGCAGGGAAGTCCCTTTTGTTGTCTTCCAGAGGCCAGATTAGAAGGAGTCTATCTCTGGAGGTGGACCCAAACCCTCCCCCTGCACCGGGACCTGTGACTCAGCTGAGCCAGGAAACAGGAAGTTAGTCAGAGAGACAGACAGTGCCCGAGGACCGGTGCAAACCCTGTGAGCCACTCCTGATGCCCTGTTCTTTATTCTGAATCAACACAGGAAAGCCAGGAGCAGACAGACCCCATTAGTGTGAATGACTGACTGTGTTACTCAGGGTTAGCAAAATCGAGGGCTCCATTATCGGTTAAGCTACATTCAGTTGCGGCTGAGCCACATTTCATATTTTGTATCAAGGCTTTATAAAGTGATTTAACATAGAGCAAAATGATGGCAGCTTACAGACTGCTGTGAAGACTCGGGACATTTTTAACTAATTATCTTACCCCATAAACAGTGAGAATATGCATAGAAATTTTATGTGTTCAGAAAAGGGACTAAAATGAGTGATGAAAAGATAGTAAATCCAAATGTATACCAAGCGCTGAAATAGTATCTTCTCGACCCAGAGTGATGGTGAGGTAATCTGATTACAAACACAGATGTCTGGAAATTTCATTACACAGCTTGCCGATTAGGGAATGCCGTATCTAGCCTTGAGGCAGGCACTTGAACCGATAAAGCTATTCCACTTGGAATACTTTATTTTTCATTATATGCTCAATAATAATGTGATTAAAAAACAAAATCGCATTTAAATTGTCATGTTGCTGTTCCAGTTTCTCATTCCACGGGGAGAAGGGAAATCGCGCGTCGTCCCCGCGCTCCAAAGGATTTCGTCGGGCACCAGGACTCACCTAAGGAATTGGATTCTGTGCCTACAATAAATGAAATTATTTTTGACACATTTATCATAAAAAAGATATACTATGCAAAAGGTTGTATGAAAGTAGCATTTTGTGACCCACTGCAAGTCCTGATGACAGAGAGTCACGCTCTGCAAAATGGTGTTGACTGCTGGGCTGTTCAACCTGGCAGTTCAGTGGGAAAACTCAGCACAAGAGAGAATCGGCAAGTCTCTCCGATGCATCAAAGTGAGAGAAATCTCATCCCTTGAACATCCCCTATAACCTGGAAAGGAATGAATGAGAATGGCCCACATGAGCATTAAATATGTGTATGCATGTATGCATGTATGTATGTATGCATACACACATATATATGTATATACACACATATATATGCAAACCATGTAGGAAAATACAAAGATAAAAGCAAAACCTTACCAGTCATCTCACCACTTAGAGAACTATGTCAGCATCTTTCCAGACACGCTGGTTAGAGCAATAGAAGGAAACACAGAGAAGTAAACATACTTTAATGAACATGGGATCATACTCTACACAGGGAGTTTCTAGGATCAAATTTAATTTCTTGGAATTTATTATGAGAAAAATAGAAGGAGATCAAGAAAAGACCGACAATAGGATAAACGTGTCTTTATATTAAGGAGCACATTGCTAAAAGATGCAGTGGGGAAACCCCAAGCTCCAAGCTTATTGTAAAAATACAAAGAGGGCTGCAGTCATTATTAGTTACGAATCCCGTTTTGCGGCTGTGGGTGGCGACCTGCTGTGAAGACGCGACTGAATGTTCCTCTGGATTCACCATCCTCGACTCAGTCCCACGTACCGCGGGGTTAGTGCGCACAGCCGTGGCCTGCCTGCCCACCCTCATCAAGCTCTCGCGTGTGTCTTAGCCTGATATTTCAACAGGAAACGCTCCGTCCCTTGCTTTGCTTGTAACTTCTGCATTCTGGGGTTCCTTGTGCTTCTTCCCTTCGACCCCGTGGCTACGTACGCCCGTTTTCTCCCCTCAGCGGCGCGTGTGCCTGGTGCCTTTCCTTCTGCAGTGCCGGCTGGTTGCTGCTGCCTCCCTGAGTTCATACAAACGTGTGGGGACGTTCTGTTATCCTCAGAGCTCTTAAGTGCCCTGTTCCTTATTTTGGAAGCCTATTTCTTGATCCTACTCACTACAGTCTCACAGTCAGTGCTCACGGCATTTCAGATCTTACACGCTCGGGCTGAGAAATGGCTGTATCGTTCTCAGGAGCTGGGACACGTTTGCCAGAGGCTGGGTCTCTACCTTACGGTGCCGTGTATGTTGCGGGAGGAGGTGTTCACTCCACAGGCCTGGCTGGGCAAGTCCTGCAGATTCCTGCGTCAGGTTCCACTCCAGCCCTCGGACAGCATCTGGGCGCTGAGCTTCAGGGATGCTCTGTTTGATGGGACGTTTCCGTGAGGCTGAGGCCCGGGCCCACATTGACCGGTCTGTTGAGACAGTGGGCGCTGGGGTAAGACCAGTGGTGGATACCTGCTGCCCTCCCAGGGCTGCGGAGTCCAGTACCGGAGGCCAGTCACAGAGGTGCTGCAGGCCTCCATGATGGGTCCCCAGGTCACCCAGGCTAGCGTGAGCATCCCCGTTGGCAACTCTTGAAACGTGTCACCTGCCATTGTGGGGAAACGGTGTGCCCCCGGCAGTCCTGAAGGAGAGCCGCCGCTAGCATTGGGCGCTCCAGCCGAGCCTGCTGAGCTGCGGTCCACGAGCCTTCTTGCTTTGCTGATTTTATGTCATGTCCTTTGCTGTGAAAAACATGGCCCTGAGAGTCACCGTGTTTTGGTTCTGTAAGTTTTTCCAGCAAATCTCGGAGCCTGCGGTGCCCTGGGAACGCGGCACGCACACACCTGATCTAGGTCCCCCATGAACAGTCGTGTTAGCCAGTGGGACCGTGGCGCGGCCACCAGTGGTAGCGATGGAAGTCATTTCCAGAAAAATCTGAGACATAATGTCCTCCCGTCCTATCTTGATGAGCAAGCTGTCGGTCCTCTGGGTGAATATTCTCTCTCTAGAAACGATTTGAGATGCCCTCAGTCTTTGATACCCTGACTCCTCCTACTGAGCTTATGTTGGGCAAATGCCACCACAGGTCACCGAAGGATGGCTTACAGTGAAGGCAGACTGTCCTCCAGTCGGTCCCCTGGATACTCCCGATCCTCGTGTTGTGCTTGTCATACCCACTGAGCCCTGCACACATCCACAGCCATCTTCTGCACAGGTTGACCATCCTGCTGTTCTGCTGGGACACCTCCGACCTGATTTCTGTGGTGTCCTAATGGCTGGAAGTCTGTGGTCCCCCAGGATTCACGTGTGAAATCTCACACTGGGAGTGACGGCTGGGTCATGACATGGAGCCCTCTGGAGTGGGCTCAGTGCCCTCATTAGAGAGACCCCACTGAGCCCCACCTCCACGTGAGGACCCAGCCAGAAGACCCCATCATGCACACAGGAGGAGAACCTGCCAGTCCCCGGACCCGCTGGCTCCTTGATCTGGGACATCCAGACTGGTCCAGCTGTGACCAGTAAAGGTCTGTTGTCCAGTGCCTGACACGCTGTTCCCGCAGCCCCCCAGACCAGGGCATAGCCCCTCACGCATCTATCCCAAGGACGAGATGCCCAGCCATCGCTCTCAGAGCACTTGTGACTGTATTTCCCTCTTAGAATTCATCTTACTGAAAGATGAGAAGGATTTCATAGCTCCACCGAAAGCCTGAACAGAGTCATTTTCAAGTTTACGTCAACATTCGTGCCTAATCACACTTAGGCTGAGTGAGGAGAGAGGGCGGACGGGGAGCCCGCTGCGAGCGAGGCCGGAGGGCTCCTGGGACCCTGGCCCCACTCTGGCTCGGGGTCCACCCCCCAGGTGAGGGCTGCTGAGTCGGGCTGCAGCAGCCAGACGGCCGTGAGGTCCCCGTGCACGGGTCCAGGAGAGACACCCGTGACCCAACGGTCACCTTGCTTAATGTAATTCTCTAAGCTGCTGTGCTGCGTAGAAAGATTTAAAGGATCGAGTCCTTCACGCCAGGTTGTAGAAAATGTCGCTAACATAACTAATTTGAGTTTTCTAATTCTCAATTTTTTAAAACTTTTTAATAAGCTAATTTATTTTTATTTTGCTTTTTCAAGAATTAATTTTGAATTTTGCAATTCCTGCCCTTTCTTGTAGGGCGACCCCTTCCTTTCGCCTCTTCTGGGTCAGTGATTACTAATGTCGGGCTTATAGTCGTCCTTTGTTCTCACTTTCTCCTTTTAAGAAAACTCTGTCTTATTTACGATTTGTTGCTGAAGGACGAGCCGCAGGGCTGCGTGTCTTTACGGCGCACGATGGGGGAGCAGGGGCCCACGGGCACAGCGGCGTGATCACCACGGTCCAGCTCTTTAACGACCCTTTCCACGGTCCCGTGGTCTCGCGTGTGAGCCCAGCACCGCTCGCAGCTCTCGGAGTCTTCCCCGCAGACAGCCGGGTCCGGAACCGCAGTCCTCACGCACAGCCTCAGAGCACGGGCCGGGGGTCCCACGGAACTGCAGCTTGGGACCCTCTGACCAGCATCCCGTCGTGTCCCCCCTCCCCTCAGCCCCTGTCTGGTCCACAGGCCCGCTGCGTGTCCACAGGGCGACCTGCCCCAGTCGGGCCTCGTCCAGGGGCTCCGTGGGAGGCAGCTGCCCCTTTGCTTTCACTCACCCCGAAGGGCCTCTCTGCTGCCGGGCTGGGACGGGCTGAGGTGCCTCCTCCGCCCCCAGCACTCTGCTCTCGTTTCCGTGCTCCCCGCGTGCTGGGGTCGCTCACCCAGAGCACTTAGGTCCCACGAAGGTGTTTCCTCTTCTGCATCGTTGTTCTAAGTTTCCGCCAGGGCACGAGGGCTGCACCCCTTCTCCGGCGTCTTGCTTCTCACTGGAAGTCATTTCTCGTCTTGCCTCGCCGGGCACGCCGGCCTTTCCTTCCTGGCCTTTGCGCCAAAGCGCTGCGCACACGGGGTGCTTCCCCGAGGGGTCCTCTGTGGGAAGACTCCCAGACCCCACGTGTAGTCCTTCCGTATTACTGACTCTTGCCACCCAGAGGTCGAATGGGAACTGGTTTTCTTTCCTGCTCAACCCCCGCTCTTCCCAAAGCATCTGGCTCAGGTCTGCCTCGAAGTGTCACGTCCAAACTGGATTCAGTCTGTCCTCCGCCCCCAGCTGCCGTCTGTCTCCAGCTCCTCTGTCCCTCTCGGGGCCTGGTTTCCTGCCAGCTTCAGGGAACGTCTTCCTTCCCGTCGGACACCTGTCCGTCCGCTTTCTCCTCGGCTGGTGTCAGTCTACGGAGCGCTCACGCAGCGCGTTCTTCCTGTATTTATTGGTTTTGGACTACAATGCTTTCCTCTCAGCGAGCGTTCTCTCCGTAAATCTGCAGTGGACAGTATTCTTGATTCTGTCTTTTTCATTAAAAAGTCTTTAAAAAAAAAAAAGATTATACTTCTTTATTTGACAGAGATCACAAGTAGGCAGAGAGATAGGCAGAGAGAGAGGAGGAAGCAGGCTCCCCGCTGAGCAGAGAGCCCGACGCGGGGCTCGATCCCAGGACTCTGAGATCATGACCTGAGCTGAAAGCAGAGTCTTTAACACACTGAGCCACCCAGGTGCACAAAAAGTCTTTTCTTTTCTTTTTTTTTTTTTTTTTCTTTTTTTTAAATTTATTTATATGACAGAAAGCTTGCGTGGGACAGCGGGAGAGAGAGAGAGCGGGCGAGAGCATAGACAGGGAGCAGCAGCAGAGGGAGGAAGCAGGTTCCCGCTGAGCAAGGATCCCAATGTGGTGGTCAGCCTCGGGACCCTGGGATCATGACCTGAGCCGAAAGCAGATGTTTGACCGACAGAGCCTTCCAGGCGCCCTGCAAAATCTTTATAATATATCTAACATAGCCAACATTTCTGAAATTTTTGTTAGGGGGTCCCGGCTTATTCTTCTTGGTAACACTTGGGTGATACATGAAGCTGCTCCTGCTTTCAGAATCTGCTTCCCTCCGCGCACACCCGGCACGCCCGCGCACACCCACGCGCGCCTGCGCACACCCACGCACGCCCGCGCACACCCACGCACGCCTGCCAAGCTTGTGGTTCTGCTCATCACAGCATAAACAGAAGAACGAACTTCTGCTGTGGTTCACAGCTTGCCTGTTCTTGCTGATTATTGTTTTCAGTTCTGTTGTCCTTCTCTGTGGAGGAGCAATCAGCATGACTGCCCTGTGACCTGTGTGTGTGTGTGTGTGTGTGTGTGTGTGTGCAACCTACACACCGGCCTGATACACACATAGCGGTGAATGTCGTATTTGAGGTCAGTTCCAAGTAGCACAGCACAGAAGGATTCCTGGTGCTTTTCCCCCAGCGCGGGCTGGCGGAGCTGACTTAGTACCAGTGTCATCCTGCTCTGCTGCACACGTCCAGCCTCATCCAATAGCCACAGCGACGTTCTCATTTGCACACCTGTGTGACAGAAGAACGGGGTCGACATTTACCCTGGACGACGTAGTTCAATACGTCGAGCTGTAACACCCAATGAGGAACAGCTGGTGTGCTGGGGGCTCAGCATCGGCGTGCCGCTGGTGTCTGACGTGCAACACGCCAGCCTGTCCCGAAGCTGACTGACCGCCGTCATTGGAAGTTTATTCCACGGCTGAGTCCTACTGGTCATGCATAAACACAACCCATGTTTTTGAATTCATCTGTCTAGGGTAACGTGGAGGGTGCAGAATAAAGTGTGCACGTGTGGCTGCGGAGTCTGGATGTGTGCACGTGTGGCGCCCGGGCCCTCTCTGGTGCGGGCACACTGAAGCTCGCCCCAGCTTCGGGCTCTCATCTCAGACACCGCGCGTTTCCTGCCGGTACCTGGAGGCTGGTGGGAACACAGCATGTTCTCGAGAGTGGAGATTCTTCTTCTGGTCCTTCCCAGGGAACGGGTCTGTGCCCTGAGTGTGCGATGCTGCTTCTTAGCCCCTGGCCGTCCTGCTGAGCCCGCCATCCGTCCCCAGCGTGGGGGGCTGGCCACGCAGCCTCTGCCTGCTGTCCTCAGCCCTCCCTGCGGCTCGCCCCACACACACAGTTCTCACCTATAAACCCCAAGTCACAAGTGGACGTTGGGGTTTCTCGCCCACAACGTGGCCTTGGAGAAGGAGGACTTGGGGAGCAATCCTGCTGCGGTCTCAGGGACTCTCCACATCACCTGTTGGCTCGTCCTACTCCCCGCCGCACTCCGTGTCTAAAGCAGACCTGGGTTTGAACACCTCACTTCATGAAGTTCGTTTCTCCTGTCCCTTCTCCCCAGCCCAGGGATTGTGTCCTGCCGCCGACCGCCGTGGGGGTGTGTTCTTCACGGCTCCTCTGTCTCAGAACCCCAATTCCCATCATCCCGCACGGATTCCGTAGTGCGCCTTCAGGAAACTTCCGTTGCTCCCGTCTCTCCACGCCGTAGCTCTCGAGTCTGGTTTTCCTCCCCAGGATCTGTATTGTACTGGGGTTTGACTCCGTCCATGGGAGAAAGCATTCTTCCCATTTTCTTTCTTTCTTTATTATTTTTTTGTTTTTACTTTTATTGTTATCTGCAAGAGCTCTTCTCTGTTCTCGGCGGCTCCACAGAAAGCTTGCTCACGTTGTTCAGTGAGGAACGAGCGGCTGGCTGCTGACTCTCTTATTCCGTTAGAGATGTTCGCGGTTTCCGTTTTCCCGCTAGCCTGCAAGCCTTTTAGCTCTCCTGTCAGTCCCTCAAGGCCACCCAGATCTTGCTCTGTCGTCCCCAGAAAACTTGCCTGTTTGCCTTTCATCAGAAAGTCCATTCTCTGCTGGGGCCTGGCCGCTCACCTGCCTGCTTCTTTCTTCTTTGTTGCTTGCAGGGGAGTTTTTGAGAAAACCTCCTCGTCATCATGAAAAACAACAGCAAAACACACCTCTGTATAATATCCAGATTATAAAGTCAAGTATCCTGATGTTTTCTCTATTTCTAAAATATGTTTCCTTTCTGTGTATTAGAATCATTGATTTTGGTTAGGGAGGGGAGGATAGGCAGCTAACTTCAAAGAAAGGGTGAGACATTATCTCGGATCAGTTGATGTAAGGGATTGTTTGTTTCATAATTAACTTCCTGGTGAGACGGGACAGGACACAGGGACTCAAAATGTACCAGTTTGGCACGTGGATTATTTTGAGCTGAAGGCAATTTTCCATGACCCAGGAGACTCCTTGCGAGGGTCTTTTTGTTGCCGCCCCCCCCTTTTTTCTTAAGATTTTGTTTATTTATTTGACAAAGAAAGAGGGGGGGAGAGAGAGAGAGCAGTGGGAGAGCGAGCACAAGCAGGGGAGCTGCAGAGGGAGAGGGAGAAGCAGGCTCCCCACTGAGCAGGGAGCCCGGTGCGGGACTCGATCTCAGGACCCTGGAGTCATGACCTAAGCCAAAGGCAGAGGCTTAACCCACTGAGCCACCCAGGAGCCCTAAGGTTGCTTCTTTTATTTTTTTGTTTTTGTTTTACTTCTCCCTTAACTGCCTAAAAACTTTAAAGATATAAATAGGAAGCCTGTACCAGAAAGACAGCTATTAGCAGAGAAATCATTTTATATCAGAGAGACTGAGCTTTCTGATACATGCCACATGTGTACCTGCTCAAGACTTGCTCCTCCCTCTGCCCGTGAATTGTCTTCCTCCCCTCTGAAGCCTCAGACCCCTAACCCTCCTCCCTAGTTCAGGACGGCATATACGCCCCAATCGCCTGACTGTCTGGGAGTCTCAGAACTTTGGCCGTCCCCCATCCATACAACATACAATTACGTTTGCTTTTTTTCCTCCTGTTAATCTGTCTTGTGTCAATTTAATTATTAGACCAGCCAGAGAAGCTAGCAGGGCAGAAGGGAAGCATTTTCTCCCCCAAGCAGACTGCCTACTGTTATTTCTGTTAATTACTGTATCATAGTATTTAAGATACATCATCTCGTTTTGCGTCAGTAATCTTAACTCCTCAGTTTACACGGCTAGTGGGTCACTAATATTTTCTGTGAAGTTCATTTCTTTGTATTTTATAAGGGAATTTATTTTATGTTAAGTCGGCTCTTCACCCAATGTGGGATTCAAACTCAGAAACCCAGGATCAAGAGTCGCCTTCTCCACCGAGTGAGTCCGCCAGACGCCCCGAGGTCCCTTTCTTCATTCTTCTCGTGCAGCCGCCTTCATGAATCTAATTTCTGAGGGCTTTTGGGAAATTTCTTTTGAAGTTGTAAATCTCCTTGCTGATTGTCTAACTACTAATTCTGTGAGTTACTGAGTGGGAGAATTCCTCTATTCGTTTGTATTATTTTTTGCCACATGTGTTGAAGAGCTCTGCTGTTAGGTGCGTACACACTACGGATTGTGCGACTGTCTTGGAGAACTGACCTGGCTCCTCTGCCCATTATCTTCCTGCCTCATACGTTTTCTTGTCTGTTATTAATGCAGCCAGTCAAGCTTTGTTTGGGCTTTTTTTTTTTTTGCCTGTTTTATCTTCTTTTATCTATTTATTTAAATTCACCTATGCTTTGTATTACTGTGGGCAGTTTGGTTTGGTCCTTTCTATCCAGTCCACTTAGGCTCTGTCTTTTAGCTGGGGCATTTGGAAAGTTCACATCGAATGTGATTACTGATATATTTCTGTTCAAATCTGCCCTCTTTCTTGCTTTCTCTGTTTTTTCATCTGTCATTCTTTCTCTTCCTTTTCTATCTTTTTACTATGATTTTATTTTTTCTCTCCTATAGAATTATTATTTATGCTTTTTTCAAAAGAATGTTAGTGTATTTTTCTGTTTTGTTTTGTTTCTTAGTGACAGATATACCTTACTGATGTGCACTCACACAAAGAAGTAGCTGGCTATCCCTGGGAAGGCAGGTGTATATGTGAGCGTACGTTGGGCAGTGAGTGGGGAGAAGAGGAAAGACGTTTACATAATGGCAACTAAGAGCCAGATACTTCCCATCTATTCTGAAAGTGCAATCATCACTATTTTCAAATGATTTTACCCTTCAGCAGATGCTCATCGTTTTGATGTTATTAAGTACTCTCTGAATTGAAGGTCTCTGAAGCTGATTTGACAGTTTCTGATAAAAAATATATTAATATATATTTTATAATATATTCTAATGTATTCCTCATCCCGTAACCACACTGATTTGAAATATTATGGTAAAAGCTTACCACAAATTTAACATCAGATCACTCACTTTAAATATGCTACTCGAACTTTCGAGAGTGCTAATAACATTTGAAATACTGTCATTTTCAAACAGTTTTAAAATTTCAACTGTTTTTCAAGAATTTTCCCTTAGCAAACTTCTAAATGCCTGTTGGTTTCCAATAAAAGGAAATGCTAAATGACAATCCAGAATTCATTTTGATCATATGTTCAGGTGAAATGAAAGATGACTTTTTTAATGACATAATTAATAAATGTCATTGTGCCGGGGTAAACATCTATGTTCTTTAACGTTTAATTAATATTTTTAAAAACATTATCAAAAATGAAAGCAATGATTGTCTGAGATGATAGTAAGAGATTCCTCAAAGTTGATTCATCATTGAAAAGAGAGACAGAGATACCTCATGTCAAGACTATACAACCACATTAAAGTGAGTACTCCTGGTATCCACATACAGGAGGAGAGTTTGTTTTTTGAATGGTAACCAGGGGAAGTCGGAAGTGATCATACTGTTCGAACTTGGTGCTGTCTTCTCCAATTTATCCACCTAAAACCTGTTGACAGGGAAGCTTCTTAAATCACTACAGTCCATGGGGAAGCAATAATTGAGTTCTGCACAACACATATGTCACCTGATAAATGTCTTAGTGCCTGAAATTAGTGTAGACATACGCCAGGTAAGATGGCAAACACAGTGGATGCTTTATTTTATTTCTGTAGGTGCACGTTTTAGCGGACCCCAACACTAAAATTATTGCCTCAACTCCCACTATTTAAAAAAAAATCGTGGGGTTATCTGAGATTTTATTTGCAGAAGTAGAAAATGAATATAGAAGAAGAAGGTATTTTCTCCTATTTTGGCCAGAAGCTCACACTGCATCATTTGTGGTTTCGGGGTACGTATTGGAAATATTTCTACCACAGGAGGAAATATCTGCTCATATTGGTCACTTGTTCCAAATTCTACCTTAAGAAATATGAACTTGATTCTCCCCTATAACGGCTGTGAATATCCCTTCTCAGAGACATTTTACAAATGCCTGAGTGGATTTTTGATAGCTAAGAATTAACTAATAATAATATATTTACATTAATTGTTTACAGGTGGGTTACTCGCTTGTGATCAATCTACAAACACTTTTTTTTACTCCCAGCACAGTCCGATCTAATGGAAAAAGAGAAGAGCTGGGAATGGGGAGATGGTAAAGTGGATTGTACAGTGCTTGCCGTGTAGACAATGATCAACACAGGTTAAATGGCGTTGCCATTCCTGTTACGCGTGTCCCCTGAGTGTATGACTTTGGGCAAGCTGCTAAGAAGCTCTTACATATTAAACTGGCCTGTCTACACTCTAGGGTTACAGTAATAATAAATGAAGATAAAGAGAATTAAAAATGCTTTGAAAAGTGGAAATTGATAATTCAAGTTAAGACATTGCCATTGTCCCCCAACAAGGTTCTAGAGTGCCATCAACATTAGCTGGTACATTAACCTAGAATGCAGTGTGGTTTTATAATTTACTGAAGGAGATTTAATAAAGTCAGGAAAGTCCTCTGTATGTGCTAGGGATATAATCCACACTAATCCAAACTAATAATCCATGCTTTCACCATTTGGGGTTTTTTGAATGCTAACTTGACTTCCACCAATATGGACAACTGCCCACAGGCTGTGTTGGGTCTTTTGTCTCCATAGTTAGCCTGGCCTGGTATAGAAATGTGCTCCCACACTGGCTCCAGGAAGCCACTCAGAGGATTACCTGAAGATTGTATCAACACTCAGGTTGGCCGTAGCTAATCGGATGGAAATATCCACACAGGTAATGTATTCCAAACAACCCGGTTTGTCCACCCAAATAAACCAGCTCTACACAGATCTTCAAGTGATTTTCTTATTGTAAACCATTCAAGATCTTGTACACACTCTGAATGCAGTGCAGGGATGGGAAGCAATAATCGTGGTCAATAATGGCACTACTCTCTAATACGGTTTAACCCACTAGCCTTATTTGTATACATCCAAACACAGTGATTGGAGCATCTTTCCCATAATCTCAGAAACCACCACTCTGCCATCATAAGCTATGAGGCATGTTCAGGTCAATGCATCTGCAGCAGTCTTTGGCATCAAACCACTGGGATATTCACTACTCCCCAAGCACAACACCTATCCTCTCACCAAGCCCACACACAAACAGGGCCAGGATAGCTATAGACATTCAGAAGTTGTATGGGTTGGCAGATGATCTTCAGGGGAGCCATCTCCCCCAGGCTCTGGTCCTCATACTGACACCACCCCAACACACTAGCACCAGATGAGAGAGTGTTGGAAGATGCTGTTTAAGACTGAGTAAGAACTATGAGCCATCCAGGTGCTGCATTCATCAGCTTCTCAGGTGGGAATCCAGATCAGCAGGTGGTTGAAGATTTGCCCTAGATTCAGCCTTCGCTGGTGTGGTCTGCTCCATCGGAGACATAGAGATGAAGCCCTCAGGGACCAGCTCCAGCTGGCCATGACAGTGTGAGTGTAGGGCTAGCTCACCTGTAATGTCTCATGGGTAGCACACCAGGTATCTCACAAGAATGTGATAGTCACCTACTCACAACTTAGTTTGTTATCAGTGTTCTGGGCTAGTTTCTCCAGGGTATGTAGTGTTTAGCTCAGAAGTGCTAAGCCAGGAGCTACCTGAAACTATTTCTTCCCATAGGTCTGCTTTGATTGTTGCCAACAGCTGGAAAGCTTCTGTGCCAAGGGGACGATATATTGGGGGTAAATGATGTCTTCTTGGGGCAGGAGGTCATCCAGGAAGTGGTCACCAATGTGGAAGAATAGCCACCCAAATGCCTCCTGAACACTTCTTCCTCTTGCAGATGTCAAGGGTTTTTGGCATCTGGAACTCTGGTCAGGGCCCGAACCAAGGAAGAGGCAACTCTCCTGATGTTAAACCATCCATCCAGCACTGTTGAATTTGCACTTAATTTAAAGCCTTGAGAAACTGGATCTCAACCCAGAGCTTTAAATAATTAACTTCTGCAACTACCTACTAATCAGCAGAGACTGACATAGTCTTCACTGAGAGGTGAAGTTTTCTCCATGGGTGTGGTAGGGTTTCTCCATGGGTGATGATGGGTGTTCCAGCCTCTTCTCTCAGTCTCTTAACTCCCACTCTCATGACTATATTATGGCAACTGTAGAAGCCTTTTAAAAATTATAAAAAGTGAAGAATTAAGCCACTGAACATTTAGCAACACTATAGTTAAAAAAGGGGCAGTTACCCTTTCTCCTCTGTAACTACCTTGAGTAGTGTGCACACATACCTCTTATACCAAATTATTTATACAGAAGTTCTTAAAGCATGGCAAGTCTTTATTGCTTTACATAACTAATTTTGAGACCAAAGAAGCAAAATATGGTTTAGAGAGCATTGGGGTTTTAATTGTGTCTGCTGTTGAAGAGCTTGGGGATGCTGAATATATTGTTGAGCTTTTCTGACTTTCATTACTCCCATTTTAAAATTAGACCATGAGAGGTGATAGAGTGAGACCCATCCAGACTAAATCCTTCATACAAATCAATGACAAAATCTGGACTGATTATGGGTAGCCACCTGAAAGTATAGGACAATGAATAGAATCAGGAGATGGATGACTAGTGCATATTTAGAACAGAGAAGTGAAGATAAGTTCCTTTTTAAGGGCATGCGTCTCTGAGCATCTTGTTGTAAGTTGGCAAGAGAACAAGTAGGTGGTATGTATGTGGTCAGATGTACAGTGGTCTTGGAGAACTGATGCTGGAGAATCCAAGAGTGCTGGAGGGACTGCTGAAGTCCTATGAGTGAAAGATAAAGAGTGAGGATGCCCATCTCACTGACCACAGATAAATGTATGCGTGAAAGACAAAAGCAGGCCAACTGAGGGCAGATCTAAATTGGGACTGGAGCTGCCACCCAGCTTTTCAGCCCAAGTCAAGCCAGGGTCATTACTTGTTACACCAAAAGACAGTGTGCATAGGGGAAAAAATAGCAGAAGACAGGATCCTCATGATTTACCATTCACAATGTCGGAGATAGAATCTAAAATTGTAAGGCATACAAAGAACTAAGAAAATAGAGTGTATTTTCCATAGATAATAAAATGTGCCAAAACTCAGCTCAAAATAACCCAGATATTGAAACTAGGATATTAAAAAATGGTATTAAAGAGGTCATTATAGTTACACTAAATGAAGTAAAACAGAATGTGCTTTCAATGAAGATATAAGAAATCTCAGCAGAGTAAGAGAAATGAAAATTTGTAGCATCTGGATTTTTTAGAAAAACAAACAAGAGGTGGACTTAACATCAAAAGAGTGATGACGGAGAAAAGAATAAATGAACTTGAGAACAGATCAAATAGGTGGATAGAAATTTTTAAAAGTAAGCAATAGGAAAAAAAATAAAGATTTAAATATATATATAAATGTAACACTGGGGACCTGTTAGCTTATATGAAGTGGTCAAATATACATGTAGATAGAATTACCAGGCAGAATCAAAAATGGATTGGAAAAGTCTTTGGAAGAAATAGTAGCCAAAATTTTCCCTAATCTGATGAAAGACAGAAATCCACAAATACAATAGCCTCCAGAATAGATGTACCTTCTCTTCTGACAAAAATCTGGGTTGTAAACTATATCCAAACACCATGAACAAACCAGGGATCACACCTATTCCCATCTGGGCCTCATCCTTGGGAAGACAGATGGCCAGTGCACCCTGCTCTGGGGCACCGCCCTCTGGAAGCCCAATAAGAAGCCCAAGTAACTGCTTCTCAGCAGATTACAAACTCAAGTTTTGGTTAGGTTCCATGAGTCTGTCAAAAACCATGCACATCCTCTCAGCTACCCTGTTGCAAATGTCTGAAATGATATCTCTTAGGGACAAAAAAGCCCCAAATACTGAACACATCTCTTTGGGCTTCCAGAACATCACTCCACAGCTCTCCACTGTCAAGTACTTTTCAGATGCCCTTTCTTTACATAGTTCTAGCATGTTTTCTTTTATATCTTTCATAATTTTAAATGTACCAATTCACTATAGCTTTCAATTGTTCTATTATCTAATATGCTAAATGTCACAGTTTTGTTTCAGATAGATTTAATTTCCTTCCTTCCTTCCTTCCTTCCTTCCTTCCTTCCTTCCTTCCTTCCTTCCTTTCTTTCCCCAGCATAGTTGTTGTCAGTAGGGAAATCATCCTAGGTCCCATTAGATGGTCAGTTGGGTCCTGAATAGCAGTCTAAATTTGATCCTCATTTCTATAACCCTCCGGAAGAGTACTTGGGCATCACAAATACCTACCATCTTTACACCCCATACAAGCATATTTATACCACACTATCTGAAAAAAAAAGTCTCCTCATTTTTATTCTTATTATAGTTTTCTTTACATTTGTGTTTATTTAAACAGTCAATAATTATTTGTATTTCCTAAAATTTAATATTTTAATTAATGAATTATTAATTTAAAAATCTTCTTACTAGGCAACATGTTCTCATGCAGCTTCATTCTTGAATTATTCTTTCAAAAATTATAAATTGTCTTTCTTAATTTTGTCTGAAAATATTTGTAATATTTTGGGTTTTGAATAATTACATATTGGATCATGGTTGGGAATTATATTCTCCTGGTATACTGCAGATGCGCTAAATTGTTAAATGGCTTACTAATACATTCTCTCCTCTATTATTTACGTGAAACCTTTGCCAATCAAGATCAGCTTCATTTAGATACTCTGCCTTCTTCTCTGGTTGTCTTATAACTTCTTCACCCTCCTCCCCACCCTGAGTTTATGTGTCTTTTAATTTTAATGTGTCTGGAAGGTTTTTAAAATTTATTTCTTTTGCTTGAAACATAATGTGTTTTGTGTCGTCGTTACTTCATTTACGCTGTCTCCCGTTCATGCTTTCTATGGTTCGTTTATCTTGAAGTGTCCTTGCCTCTTGAGACCCTGATGCTTCTGGCTCCTGTCCCTGTCAGCATCCTACCAGTTGGCCTAGGAGTCACATTGCAAATTTACAGCTCTTGTTTTAAGTCCCCTCTCCATGAAAGCCACTAGGAAATTCCTCTTTTGTTTCTGTTATACCTTTGTTTTTCAGCATGCTCCCTGCCTCCCACCATATTTCTAGATCTTGGAGTAGGAGAATCTCTTTATTTCTTAGTCTAGCTATTTCTGAAATTAGAAAATAGAAACGGTTTTGTTTTTCATTAAAAGGAAAAAAAGATGGTAAAGATGTGGATGCCTGGAGCGTTCGTGTCTTCTTTGACAGATAAGTACTATTATTCATCAATCAGAGTTACATAGCTCGATAAATGGAATGACTGCTAAGTTGACAGCTATATTATTGGGTGGCCGGGAACATGGCACGAGGACTAGATTGGACACATCAAGCAGAATGTGCAACATGATGAATTGTACTGAGGTGGAAAATGAGGCAATTTTGCAAGGAAAGATGGACAGGTGTTTCATGATCGTGGGCCGGAGTTTATAATCAGTTTATGCATGATGTGTTAGGCAATGCTGCTGTGACACAAACGGCCCTGAAATCTAAGCAGCACTGATGTAAATAACAGATAACCTCGTAGCAAGGTTTATCCAGTAAGATACTTCTGAATGACTGTCGTCTACGTGGTTAATGAGAGGCAGTCTCTTTCCACGTGCCACTCTAGTGTCTTAAATACATTGCCTCTAAGGTCTCCAAAAAAGTTCAAGAGAGAAACTAAAGAACATGTTTTCTGTTTTTATAAAGCCCAAGTCCAGAAAGTGCATCTATCTTATATCCCTTTGCTCAGAAATCACTTACTTCCATGATCCCAACTACCTATAAGGAAAGCTGGAAACTTCTGTGCACCCAGGATGAAAAAAAACACATGGAGAATACTTGGCACTGTGTCGGCCAAAGCAGTGCCAAGAAAGTCTCTGGAAATGGAATGGGTGTAGAGAAAATCCAGTCTCTGGGGGATCTCAGGCAGGATACATTTAGGAAGGAGTGTATATGAAGATTCAGAATCTGAAAATCTATGTAATATTATCTTGGAAACTTCATATTGATTTTGCAATGTTGATTTAGATCAGAGCTGGACATATATTATCCTACAGGCCAGATCTCACTGGCAGATCATAATGGTACGATCCTTCTGCTAAACTTTCTTTCACATATTTAAAGAGATAAGATATGTTAAAGAGCAAATATGCAAGCCCAAACACCTGAATTACTTACTATCTGGGCCTTTATACAAAAATGACTGATAAGACCAAGCACCCTCTGGTTATGAAATCCTGAATTTTTAAAAATAGACAAGTCTGAAGATTATATAGACATACTTGGAATAGAAATGTTGAAAAATTATTACGCTATCTGAATGGATCCCGCTTAGAGAGTGGAGGAAAAGGGAGGAAGAACCACAGCACTGATGTTCATGAAGGAGAAAGCTGAGGGTCTGACGAAGGTGACAAGGGTAACGGTGTCGTCAGAGATCCCATGGAAGAGAAGAGAAACAGATTCCAAGACATAAGACATGTGTCATCAAAGCCGTGAGCTGGCTCAGCTCGGCACCTTGCATTTCCTTCCTGCCAAGAAGACTAATGTGGCTTCACATTTTCAGTAATAAATCAAATATACCCAAAGAACAAAATAAGTAAGAATCTTTTTGGCTTATTTATTGTCCTGTCCCTAGCACTGCATCCAACTCCTGTGAAGCACAAAAGAAAAACTGTGTTGGCTGAGTATATAGAGGAATGACCTGTAGTCAATTAATTAATATCGAGATATTGTTTTTTGATTAAAAAAAACAATTTGTTCATGTTCCTATTTGATGTTTAGCAAAATAAGTGACATTTATAATGCTTGATAACTCTTAGTCCTTGTAAGCCAACAGTATGGGTTTTCTATCTTTATTGATCTCCTCATTTACATTTCATATGCAAGGCCATGGGGGTTGAGTGGAGATCTATCTACGACTGTTGTTAGCGGAATTGTCATCTTGGCTGTTTGTATGTCCTACAGATGTGGTAATTCTCTGGGAAGGAAGTTCTTGGCAAATCTATGGTTTTGGGTCCTTGTTGACTTCATTCTCTCTGGTATTTACAGAGTTACTTAAGAATCTGCCCTATTTAGTTTGATTTATTAAACCACAATGAGATACCACCTTACTCCAGTTAGAACAGCCAAAATGAACAAGACAGGAAACAACAAATGTTGGAGGGGATGTGGAGAAAGGGGAACCCTCTGACACTGTTGGTGGGAATGCAAGCTGGTACAGTCACTCAGGAAAACAGTATGTAGGTTCCTTAAGAAATTAAAAATAGAGCTTCCCTATGACCCTGCCATTGCACTCCTGAGTATTTACCCCAACGATACAGATGGGGTGAAAAGAAGGGCCATCTGTACCCCAATGTTCATAGCAGCCATGGCCACGGTCGCCAAACTGTGGAAAGAACCAAGATACCCTTCAACAGACAAATAGATAAGGAAGATGTGGTCCATATACACTATGGAGTATGATGCCTCCATCAGAAAGGATGAATACCCAACTTTTGTATCAACATGGACGGGACTGGAAGAGATTATGCTGAGTGAAATAAGTCAAGCAGAGAGTCAATTATCATATGGTTTCGCTTATTTGTGGAGAATAAGGAATAACACGGAGGACACTGGGAGATGGAGAGGAGAAGGGAGTTGGGGGAAATTGGAAGGGGAGGGGAACCATGAGAGACTGTGAACTCAGAAACAAACAGAGTTTTGGAGGAGGGGGGCATTGGGTGAGTCTGGTGGTGGGTATAATTGAGGGCACGTATTGCATGAAGCACTGGGTGTGGTGCATAAACAGTGACTTCTGGTACACTGAAAAGGAATAAAATAAAATAAAATGGAAAAAAAAAAAAAACCACAACGGTGCCTAACATCGAGTATAGGGACCTATACAATTTAGCAAAATGTACCTATTCTATGACCTAAAATACTGAAATATAAAATTGTAACTGATCCACGTTATATAAATCACAATTGATAATCAAAATGTCATATTTGCCACTTAAGGCTGAAATTGTGATTTTACCATCCGTTCTTTGCCAAAGATGTTAAACATGGCTAAAACTGTTTTTTCTTGACATATTAGGTTCAAATATTCTACTCACATCAACTTGCAAAAATATTCATGCTTTTAAAAAATACTTTACACTTGCACTTCGTGGAAGATGGTAGATAATTCAAAGTCACTTTAACATTCCAGAGCACATCACAGGAATCTTTTTTTTTATTTTCAGCGTAACAGTATTCATTGTGCTCCCTGCAATCCGTGCCCTCTCCAATACCTACCACCTGGTTCCCCGACCTCCCACTCCCGCCCCTTCAAACCCCTCAGACTGTTTTTCAGAGTCCATAGTCTCTCAAGGTTCACCTCCCCTTCCTATTTCCCCCAACTCCCTTCTCCTCTCCATCTCCCCATGTCCTCCATGCTATTTGTTATGCTCCACACATAAGTGAAACCATATGATAACTGACTCTCTCTGCTTGACTTACTTCACTCAGCATAATCTCTTCCAGTCCCGTCCATGTTGATACAAAAGTTGGGTGTTCGTCCTTTCTGATGGAGGCATAATACTCCATAGTGTATATGGACCACATCTTCCTTATCCATTCATCCGCTGAAGGGCATCTTGGTTCTTTCCACAGTTTGGCGACCGTGGCCATTTCTGCTATGAACATTGGGGTACAGATGGCCCTTCTTTTCACTACATCTGTCTCTTTGGGGTAAATACCCAGGAGTGCAATGGCAGGATCATAGGGAAGCTCTATTTTTCATTTCTTGAGGAATCTCCACACTGTTCTCCAAAGAGGCTGCACCAACTTGCATTCCCACCAACAGTGGAAGAGGGTTCCCCTTTCTCCACATCCTCTTCAACACATGTTGTTTCCTGTGTTGCTAATTTTGGCCATTCTAACATCATAGGAATCTTTCATCTCACCCCTCCAGTCAGTTTAAAGTTCAAAAGTTAGTGTCTGCCTTCTGACCCAGAATTGGGGGAGATACGGGAACTCACAGTCATTATATTGTAACACAATAGTGACAGTCACACCAACCGAAGAGTTCAGTGATTTGTTCTGTGCATCAGGCAGCAACCCTAACAGTATAGCTGTGCTGCCATCACCACAAACCCTAAGAAAATTTGGTCAAATCTGTGTCACGGTTCCCTTACCACACATAGTCTCAGCTCTCCAGACTCAAGGAACCAGACACCGGCTAGCTCTGGACAAGCGGTTGATTTCATTCGAATAAAGTTAGCAGACAAGCCTTTTGCTGATATTCCAACTCAAGAACTAGAACGAGGACGAGCTGGAAGCAGCTCTTTCACGAATGCCTTTGCTATAGATTAGCAATGTTGGATGTTTGTTAAAAACTTCAAAAAAACCCCACATTCTCCAGTGGAATTCGAGAAGATTTTCTGAGTTAATTTCTTCTTATTACAGTTACCACAAGCAGCATATAAAGTAGACATGCAGGTACCAAAAATACAATCTGCCATCGAGGCACGATGCCTTGGAGCTTTAAAGGGATGGCTTTGAGCAGAGTAAAGAATGCCGACTCTGTTGAAAGTAGAGAATAATGCCACGGGATCTGTAACTCACTCTCTCCCAGAACTATGGTTTTGCATGAAAGTAGGCAAATTGCATTCTACATTTTTTCCTAAATGGATGGAAAGTACAACTAAAGTTATGCAGTTTTAACAAATAACGTCCCCGGTGACTAAGATGCGTGCCATTTTAAGCATCTCAGCGTGGGCTGACGGTGAAGTTTTAAGAGAAAAGACTCCCTCACGTATAAACAGTGGTGTGAGTTTTTTTCAATGAGCTAGTCATGGCAAATCTCTCTGTTGCAGGATAACGTCGGATGATTGGGAAGCAAAGCCCAAAATGCACAAAGACTGTGTTGCAACTTTCTGAAAAATACTATTTGGAAATAATATTGTATAAAAAACCAGTAACTTCCAGCCTTACTGAATAGATGTGTCAGGCACAGTGAGAGCTGCTGAGGGCTGAGGCCACTCCAAGTCCTGAGGGGCTGAGAGGGCACCACCCCACCTCGAGGTGGAAGCCTGCAGTGAAAAGCACTGTCAAGGGAATTCACTAAGGTCCATGTGTCCCAGGGCAGCACGGAAGGGGACCCTGAAAGCATGCCACTTAATTACCGTCTGTCTTGTTATGAGGAAAGGACACATCTTCAGCTTATCCTGCCTTTAACGCAGAACGCGGTGTGCAAAAGGCCTGCTGACTCTGGCTCAGTCTGCAGTATGGGCTCCCTGACCACAGAAGCTGTGGCTCTTTTCCCAGAGCCGTGAGAGAAAGGCGGGGTTTGGTGTCTCCCATGGGGAATCTCTAGCCAGGGGACCAGTTGCAACGCTGGCTCGGCCACTTGCTCGCTCTGTGTCCTTGGTCAAATCCCTCAACTTGGCCCACCTGTAGAATGGGAGTGAGGGTCATGCCTACCTCCCGGGCTTGTTGGAGAAGTCTATTAAGATAGTTTATGTAACTCCACAGTTAGAGCAGAGCCTGACAGATCGCATGGGCTCCTCAGCCCATCTGTGGTTGTCAAAGAAACTAAAGAAGCACCAGGAGATGTCACTGGGATTTTTCTCTGTTAAACACCCCCTGGGATGTATACCTTGTCCCTTGTCAATACAGATAGAAAGATCTGTCAGTACCAAGAGCAACAGGACCCGATGTCCGCGACGAGGCCAAGGTCTGCTGTCTGTCTTTGGACTGCTCATTCTGACGGTGTCTTTCCCAGCAAAACCCTCTTCTGATGCACCGAAGACGAAGATGCACCGAATGCTATGTTCGTGTATCTAATTCCCCTGTAAAGAGAAGCAACAACGTTATTAGTATGAGACAGAGTTAAATTATAAACTAAGTTCATGCAACAGGGCATGAGACGTATGTATATAAAAAGAAACTGTCCCCGGCTGCAGGAAAAGCCCTCCGTGCTGTTCAATCCTGAATGGCTCCGGGATGACTCCTGTGCTCCCGTTCTTCTGATATGTTCCTGGTGTTGCCTGGTACTTGGAGAATGGAAATGTGGACGTGGAACTTGAAGGCTGACGTGGAAGCATCTGGAGAAGAACAGGAAAGCAGAAGGCGTCCTCTTGCCCGCATTGACCTGAAAATGGGGCTGGGAGCGGGAGACAGAGGCAGAGGCGGCGGCACGCGGGCTCTGGCAGTGCCGGCAAGGACGAGTGTCCTCTCTACTCTCATCTATTCTGATCTAGTTGAGTCTAAGTCGTACCTTAGATTGAGGCTCACAAGCCACGAAATTAATTTCAAAACCCCTGATGGGTCCTCAGGTGCAGTTCGAAAGCATGAATCCTGAGTACGTTGGTCACCTGTCACCTCGTTCTGCACAGTCTTGCATTTCCCCGCTCGCTAGGGTTTACCCACAACAAATGCACCGAATCATTACGCCGTGAGATTGAATACTTCTTCCTCCGATGACCCGTCTGGCCCCAATCCGTAAGAACTTTCCTAATCTTCTGCTTCAGTTGAAGTATAATCCTCTGATTGGTCAGTCACAATTTTCTATGCGGGGGACTCTGCTTGTTTCCGTCTGAAACTATGTTCATGCAGATTCTCCGAAGCCTGGACACATGGCCCCATGTGCACGCCAGATCCATTTCCCCGTTTAAAGCAGTAACGGTGGTCACCCCAGCAGATGTGACTTCACGAGTTCTTCCCGTCTTTCTTCTCCTATCAGTTGAACGTTTTCAGCCTCTCATGATTCTATCCGTTTGCAGCTTCGACTCCCGCTTGTGAAATGAATGCATGCAGTGCATTTTAGAAAGACCATTATAAAGATTTATGAGTTAAAATATGTAAAACCCAGAAAGGGGATGTTTAGGAAATCCTAAGAACTATGTAAGTGTTAAGCTTTGTTGTTCGATGTAAGCTTTTGTTATTAGGAGAGCAGAACGGGCCATCCTAATTAGGCCTCTCTGGCGTGAGGATTATGTTTTCCAACAGCTGACATAGCAGAAACTCAGAGGTCAGCTGAGGCCTGGGCTCTCCTGCTCCTCCTCCCTCCCCTGCCCCAGCACCTGCCCCCCTCCCCCAGCCCTGGCCTTGAACCCGCCTCGGTCACAGATTTCCCTCCACCGCCAGGAGCATTCGTAGCATGTCTGTTTTCTGCGGCTTCATCTGCACCTTAAACATGCACCGGTTACACTGGAAAAGCCCTTGAGCCCCTCGAGACGGTCTCTTCATCAGAGACCTGCAGGCCCCCCTGAGGGGACGCGGTTTTCCCACAGAAGTGGCCACCACCCTGGAGCTTGGGCCACAGCTGACCGTCTTCTTCCCGGAGGAGCACCCTCCTGGGTTCCCCTGGTTCTGCCTTCTGTGCCCAAGAGGGTTGACACTGAACACAGGCGCTGATTTAGGTTCTGTTGGTGTAAGGGACGGAACGGCCGCGAAGAGCTGGTTCAGCAGGAGCGCCGAGAAGCTTCCCGACTCCTCCGCCTCCCCTCTGTCCTTCCCCTCAGGGCTCTTCTCCAGATTGCGCTGTTTCCCCTGAAAACAGGTTCCGGCTGGCCTCCCCGTCCTCCCCTGTCCCCTCCCTGCCATGTGGGTCCCTTGCACCTGTTGGAGTCCGTCCGTCCCTCGTAAGGTGGAATTCGCCCTTCTCTCGGGTCTTACTCTTGGTTCCCAGCGACCGTCTTTGCCTTCAAAACACAGACCCCTCCCAGGGACCGCAGGCCGAGAGGCAGGTGGGGCCGCTGGACAGGGCAGGGCGCAGGCAGTGCAGGAAGGGAGGGAAGTGTCTGCCGACTGTGTCCCCGTCACAGAACACAGACGGACAAGGAGACGCCACTGAGACACGTAGCTGCTGTGACCACCCGGTCAGACACGGATCTCGAGCCACGAGACCTTTAAACCCGGCAATCCGAAGCCTGGGTGGCTTCCTGCCCTTCTGCCTCCGTGCTCTCGGTCCTCAGTACTGGCTCTGCCCGCCTCGGGGTCTGGCCTGGCGAGAAAGCCGTCCGCCCACACTTCCTCGGCTTCTTTGCACCAGTTCTTCCTCTCAGAAAGTGACTGTGGCGCTAATTCTGAATTCCTAAGGAAGCATTTCTGAAAGCGAACCATACGATGCTACCCAGGGGCTCAGAACGTAGCTGGTGAAACCCCACAGTTTGTAATCACGTGAGGTCACAGGAGGGATGTGGCCAGATCTCACAGGCGCTGCACATTCCCTGTGTCTGTATGTGCGAGTGCAACATGCTGCCTGTGCTCCCCACTTCTCGACACACCTCCCTGCAACGGCCAGAAAGTTACTATAATCAATTTTCAAATCTAAATGGTGCTCCCAAGTCGTCCAGGGAACAGCCTACTCAACCACGTTGGTCGCAGTCTGTGTACTGAAATCATTGCCCCCTCCCGGCATAACGCCGGTGCTACGTATGATGGCAAAACAGTCCGTTTTGTTGCCCAGTCTGGTGGCTGTGTGCACCTCGTTGCATAGATTCATATATGTTTTATCAGAAGCTTATTCCACTGTTCCTGAAACCTGGGTAGACTTCTGCCGTTCTTCTGCTTTTGTTACAGTGTCAACAGTCTAGCAGGGTATTTCTGTGTGACGGGACGGCCCTTGTGAGAGACACCGGAGAATACACCAAAACCGGGAGCTGAGCTGGTGCACAAGCCAGCTGCAGGGAACACTCCGGACGAGAAGATGAGAGCTCCATATTCTTAATTCACGACACATCCAGCCTGACCATACTTGGGTTCTTAAGATCATTTTATGGGAGAAAAAACAAGAGGAAAATAAGAAAACCCCTTCTGAGATTTGAATTTCACAGAGTGTGTATAGTCCTTTCATTTTTGTCATTTAAAAAAAGGCATCAGGGTGCGTGAATGGCTTAGTAGATTAGGCGTCTGCCTTTGGCTCTGGTCGTGATCCCTGGGGTCCTGGGCTCGAGTCCCGCATCGGGCTCCCGGCTCAGTGGGGAGCCTGCTTCCTCTTCTACTCTCCCTGCTTGATCTCTCTCTCTCTCTCTCCCTCCGTTAAATAGAGAAATAAAATATTTTTTAAAAATTATGCTATGTGAAATAAGTCAGACAAAAACAAATACTGTACAACCTCATTTGTATATGGAATCTATTTTTTTTTTTTAAAGTAAAGAGTAAAACCTCAACATACTCACAGAAAAAGACAGGAGATTTGTGGTTATCAGAGGGAAATGCAGGAAGGCGGTCAAAACACATAGACGGGGGCCCCTGGGTGGCTCAGTGGGTTAAGCCGCTGTCTACGGCTCAGGTCATGATCCCAGGGTCCTGAGATCGAGTCCCGCATCGGGCTCCTTGCTCAGCGGGGATCCTGCTTCTCTCTCTGCCTCTGCCTGCCGCTCGGTCTGCTTGTGCGCGCTCTCTCTCTCTCTCTCTGACAAATAAATAAATAAATAAAATATTTAAAAAAAAACAAACACATAGACGTCCAGCTGTAAGACAAAGTCCTGGGAGGCGAAACAGGACAAGACGGCAGAAGCTGCCACCGGTGCTGGGTACATAGGAAAGGAAATAAGAGAGCAGGTCCTTAATGCTCTCATCCCAAGGAGAAATTTTTTCCCTCTTCTTTTTATTGTATTTCTGTGAGCTGATGGATGCTGCTCAAGTTTGTGTGGTGATCATTTCACAACACGCGGAAACCTACCTTCTTGCTTGATACATCTTAACCATATACAGGGATGGAGGTCAGTTATTTCTCAGTAAAACTGGGAACAAGTGAACAGATTAATGATGGCGTTGTGGCATTGCTATTCAGTCTGAAAAGGAAACCAAGGCCTATGGAGCGTAAGTGGTTTTACCAAACTATAGACAGGAAATGAAGCCAGTGACGAGCCTCAGCTCTGTGCTCCGCTCTAGCTCCAGTGCTCTGGGCTGTGGCAGGCTCCAGTCACTGGTGTAGATGGGAAACTGAGGCATGGGCAGCTGACAACTGTGGCCCAACAGCTAACGGTCCTAGAGCTGTTAAGTAGAAGAGGGAGGAGGGAGCCCACGGTGCTGTGTGCACTCTTCTGTTTCAGTTGCTTATGGTTAAAGAATGACTCTCGGCCCCTTGTGAGTCTCCCTTCCCGCACGTGGCCGGCTGCTATGAAATCGCCTGGCTCTATTTGGTTCTGTATGTATTTTATTTTAAGATTTTATTTATTCATTTGACAGACAGATATCACAAGTAGTCAGAGAAACAGGCGGGGTGGGGAGCAGGCTCCCTGCGGAGCAGAGAGCCTGATGTGAGGCTCGATCCCAGGACCCTGAGATCACGACCTGAGCTGAAGGCAGAGGCTTAACCCACTGAGCCACCCAGGTGCCCCTCTATATGTATTTTAGAAGAAACTCCTCCAAGTCCATAACTCTCCCATCACAAACTGGATTTGGATTGATTTAATGTAATAATTGTGCTAGAAAGTCTATCATACTGGTTTTGAACTTCTCATTTATTAATATTGATTTATACATCTTTAGAATATATTTTTAGAATTTTCTCCTTAAAGGTCCTAGCACCGTCTGATTTATTTCTGAACTTTTATTACCGTGTTGCTGATATCAATTCTTTCTTCCTTCCTGTGGTATTTTCAGTTTTGTTATCGTTGGTGTGAAATGCTGGGTCATCACTTAATGTACTCTTATTGAATAATCAAAGTGCAAGCAGTGTCTGGGACAAGGAACCAAATTACCCCCATCAAAGCAAACTCTTCCAGAAGAACATTTCCTTTGTCATCCCAAGTGGGATGGTACCACCTTGTCCAGGAAGTCATTTCGAGGTACCAGATGCCACTCTCACCTTCTCAGAGTGATGAGGTCCTACCTCCATCAGGTGGGTCCTGGTGGGAATGACGGCTTTGGGAACCCTCTGGTTCCCAGTCAAAGGGACATGCACACTTCTCGTCTCCACCTGCTCAGGTCTGAGTCTTGTCTGGGCCTCTCTACAGACATCCCAACCTCGTCACATGATTCCTCCATAAATGACTCTTCTGTTCATGACACTGTATTTTCACCTTGATTTAATTTGTAGGATCTTATAAAGACTTTGCCCCCGATAAGTGGCTCTCTTCAGTAGGGCCCCTCTGGTTCCTTTCTCTACGTGGTGGTTGCACATGCCCATTGGCACTAATCATGGTTCCAGCTTTTGGAAGTATTCCTCAGTTTTCAGAGCTATAAACAACACTCATAGTTCCTTGAATACACGATTTCCAGCTAAAACTGATAGTATATCTTTCTTCTGGTTAAAGGTTACACTGGATGAACAGGTACCATGTAAAAGAAAACAAGAAGCACATACATCCACAGGAAACGCACATCTGCAGGTCTGCTGGCCGTCATCTACTGGCAGAACAGGGATATAAATCTTCCGATACAGAGATTTTCCTATACTTACTGTGTATGCAATTGTATCTTTTTGTAAATAATAGTAACATTGCGCTTTCCTTGTTACTCTCTAAGCCCTTCCCCACTCCCTGTAACGCACTGATCAGGACTTCTCATTCCTTGCTGAGATGGTGTGGTCACAGTGACCCCCTGGTTCATTCCTAAATTTAACATTTTTGTTGATTTCCTGTACCAAGTTCATTTGCATTCTTAGTCTGATTTTTTTTTTTTTTTATCCTGGCCGCCTACGGGTTATTATTGAATGTTATTTTGCTTTTAGAGAAATGATCATATGGCTATTATCACTCAATAAATTACGTAGTGAATTATGTTGACAGGTCCTCTGATGCTGAATCATTCCCGCATCCTTGATCAAAACCCTGCTTGTTCATACTGTATTTTCACACCACTGCTGAATTCACATCACATAGACTCTCTTCGAGCATACATCCTTTACCAAAATTGACTGTAATTTCCTTTACTGTTTTTTTTTGCATGTCCAATTTTGCTATCAAGATTATAATTATCTCAAAAAATGATTAGATAAGATTTCCCCTTTTTTTATATCAATTCCTTGAAATGTGGAAAGCCAGCCTGTTTAAAGAAGAAACAGAAACCTCACAAAACACCATAAAAATACTCTGCCTCTGACCTTCTTGTTTTCTGTCACTCTGCATTTTTCCAGGAATACTGCCCTCTGGTTATCAGTCAGACTTCATCCTAACACGTGTGAAGGGATGTTGCAGACATAATCAGAGGCCTGAATCAGTTGGCCCTAATGAACGGAGATTGCTCAGGTGGTCCCGACCTATTCAGGGAAACCCTTTATAAGCAGCTGACGGAGGAAGGTGAAGGGAGAGAGACTTGAGGTGTGGGGGACACTCGATTGGCCTTTGGGTTGATGATGGGGGGAGCCTGTGACAAGGAAGGTGGGCTGCCCCTGGGAGCCAGGAGAGACCCCGCTGGCAGCCAGCAAGGAATGGCGACCTCAGACCCACAAGCAGAAGAACTGGTCTCTCCTTCAGTCCGAAGGAGCAAGGACAGGCATCCTTTGCCCCATCTGCCAGGTGGGGGCCCAGCCAGGCTCATACCTTGAGCTGGGCCGGTGGCACTCTCCGCGCAGAAGTCTCCTGAGGCTTCTGAGCTAGAAGGCTATGAGCTCATAAGCGGGCATTGTTTTAGCTGCGCATTCTATGGTAACTTTGCCCTTGGTAATATCAAACTCCTGGCAGTGACAGGAGAATGTGGGCGTTGGAGGCTTTAACCCCCTTTACATGTGATTGAATTGTGAGTTTATTTAGATATTATATATGTTACTGAATCTAAATAATTACATTTTATAAACGATCGCCTTTGCAATTTCCGTTTACATAGATATATAATATCAGTTTGTAAATAAATGTGAGAATATCCATAAGGTAGTCAGTATTCTAGAAAAGTATAATTATCCAGATTGATTCAAGAAGATTCCTATAAAATACAAATAAACTAATAATCATTAAATAAAATATAATGTAATCAGCACACACACATTTTTTAAAAAAGTTATTACCTCTTTATCGATTTCCTGGGATTTAACAAAAACGTGGGGGATGGAGCCAGGTTTGTCTCCACTGCCAGAGAGGGAGGTCACAGAGAGGTGGCAAGGAGAGCAGAGTCAGAGTCGTCGGTCTGAAGTCCTGCTCAGCAGACACACACGGGGGCTGGATGGAGGCAGAAACAGTTACAGGTGTGTGTGTGTGTGTGTGTGTGTGTGTACACACAGGGAATAGATACATGAGAATATATGTTATGTGTCACAAATTACATATGTAGAGGCCTGGGTGGTTCGGTCATTTTTGATCTGCCTTTGGCTCAGGTCATGATCTCAGGATCTTGGGATCGAGCCCCATGTTGGGCTCCCTGCTCAGCGGGAAACCTGATTCTCCCTCTCCAACGCCCCCTGCTTGTGTTCCCTCTCTCACTGTCAAATAAATAAAATCTTTAAAAAAACAAAAACAAATTACATATGTCTCTGTAAGTGTAGGTATGTGTGTATGCATGAGATGGAATGCGTGCCGCTTTGGATACGTAGACTGACCTAAGGCAAGACAGTCCTGGAAGAAGGACCATGACCTGGATCCTGGTCCCTGAGGCCAGAGAGGGCGCCGGGCCTCTTGGGGAAAGGCACTAGTGTGGGGAAAATGAAAGAGAAACACGGAGCATCTTGCGAGATCAGGACAGACACGAGTGCTCCAGAAACAGAAGGACGGAGGACATGAGTCAAAGGGACCCAGGAGCCGACCCGAGGGACCTCCTGGTGACACAGGATGGGGCCGTTTGCACAGTAACAGTAACATCACATCCTATTAAAGCCTAAGATAGAAGCTAAATGGACACGAATTCACATGATTAAAATATATCAATACGTGGAAAGGAAAAGGTACAATCTGCCTCACTGAATAGTTTGAAATAGGATGTGTGGCTACTGCCTCCGTCTGCAAGGGTGGGCGGCCTGCCAGCAGCAGCATGAGTGAGCAGAGGGTGGACGCCATGCGGCCAACGGCAAAGGTCAATGTCAGAGGAGCTACCATGTGACTCTCCTGCATCCAGATGTGACAGGACGACAAGGGCATTTCACGTCTATGGGATTCTTTCAAAAAATAAAAACCAACCTGTAATTTCAGTCTAATTATGAAAAAAAAAATCAGACAAACCCAAAATTGAAGGATTCTACAAAACACCCAACCAGTCAGCACTCCTTAAAATTCTCAAGGGCATAATACACGAGGAGGAACCAAGAACCTCCTTCTGGAGAACATCAAGAAGGCATGAAGACCGGATGTAATATGTAACATGGTATCCCAGATGGTTCTGGGCGGAAAAGGACATTAATGGAAAAAGAAGAATTTGGGGAACTCTGTAATTTAGTTAATAATAAAAAAAAATCATGACTCGTGCTTAGCTCACGTTAGAGATGGGCGTGTGTCGGTGTGGCCACGGGTCTGTGACAGAGCACGTCCAATGATTCGCGTGTTGTTACAGTCACGACTTTTTGTTCTTTTATAGCCTCCTGTCACTCCCACTACTTTCATTCTAGTACAGTCTTATTTCCGTGGGTCTGGCCTCAAAGACTGACAGTGTTCTCCTATCGTTTGTTTATGGGGCTGATTTGTCAACACAGTTGTCCTTATCTCCCTCTCCTGCCATCTACTATGATGCTCAACTCTCATCTTTATCACAAATTTGCATGTGGACTCCCCTCCCTCACCCAACAGCTGAGCGCTTCATCGTATCCCATGGGAAGGACGAGGGGAACTCAAGAATAGGGTGAGGATAAAGAGGGGCTATGCATAGATTTGGGGCACACTAGTTGGTTAAAAATGACTTCGTTTAAAATTAACAGATTGTTTCCGTCTCACTACGTTGACATTAGTGAAACTATTATCGGACTCCCATAAGATACGCCATGTTATTTTATAATTCATTAAATGCCCAGACATATTCAGACATATTGGGGGAGAGATAGCTGATTCCACATTTGGGGGAAGAAATGCATAAGATGAGTCTAGAACATCTTATCAGGAGGGAAGGAAGCTATCAAAGAAAGCACAGACTTATCAAAAAGATTCAGGAAGGCACTATCTGGGACTCACAGCTATTACAGAAGGGAGCATTGGAGAACCAATAAGGATTGATCCTAACACCAAAATACAGACACACATTAAATATGTTTAAATCATAGGCTTATGTTCATTCTCCCAAATAAGGAAAGGGAGGAAGACCACGACTTATTTCCTCTGGATGACAGTAGGAATCTTATTTATTCTTCCTTTTTCCTTCCTTTTAAAGATTTATTTGTTTATTCATGAGAAAGAGAGAGAGAGAGAGAGAGGCAGAGGGAGAAGCAGGCTCCCTGAGGAGCAGGAAGCCGATGCGAGACTCAATCCCAGGCCCTGGAATCATGCATGACCTGAGATGAAGGCAGATGCTTAACTGAGCCACCCAGGTGCCCTATTTTATCATATCTATTATTTCTTAAATATTACATAGAAAAACACCAAATATTTATCATAATTTCCTGATACATAGGGAGGCTCCGTTTAACCAAATGATGGGATTAGTATCCCAGGGCTGCTGCAACAATGGGTCACAAACTAGATTTCTTAAAATGACACAATGTATTGTCTCATAGTTCAGAGGGAAGAAGTTCAAAGCCAAGGTGTCTGTGGGCTGGGGGTGTTATCTCCGCAGACACAGGCAGAAGATCCTTCCTTGCCTCTTCCGGCTCCCGGGGGCTACCGGCAGCCCTCAGCTAACAGCCGCATCACTGCCTCTGCCTCAGTGTCCCGTGGCCCTTCCCCTCTTCCCTCTCTGAGTTTCCTCGGGTGCCTCTTAGAAAGTCACGTGTCATTGGATGTAGGTTTCACTCAGATCATCCAAGACGGTGTCAGCTCAAGATCTTTAACCCAATCTCATTTTCAAGACCTTTTTTCCACAATAAGGTGACGTTCACAGTTTCCAGGGGTCAAGACATGGGCTCACATTTGGGCGGGGGGCAGGGTTTAACCTGCGGAAGATGGGAAGGAGTTTCTCCAGAGAAATTTCAGCTGAGAAATTTTTTAAAAGAAATTATAAATGGGAAAATTACTCCTTTATAACACTTTTTGAAATAAGGAATCTAGGTAATATAAATGACCGATGAAACTCAAAATAGGACAACGAGATAGCACGAGAACTCTGAGGTCCCACTACCTGTGAAGTGTTCATGCCAAAATAATAGAATTCATCAGGATCCCAGATTCAGCTAACATTTTAGAAGAAATGAGGATGGAGAGGTACAGTCAACAGCACCAATGGAATCCAATCTACAAGTCTAGACTAAAAGATATTTTCTGAAATTAAAGTGCCAAGAAAGTAACTGACCTATACATTAAAAGAGAAATATCAATGGTTATGAAGCATGTATCTGATTTTGCCCTAGACAGAAGTAAGTCCACCCTTAGAAAATTATGATGCAATAGAGATATCGGAAAATCGATTGGATATTTAATGATAATAAGGAGATACAGTTATATTTACATAGAATTATATTTCTGTGTTTGTCTTTAATATGATTTTTATATTTTAGACATGCCTAGTGAATTTCATGTAGATGAAATTATATAATGTTTGAACTTCACTCCAGGGAGTAATCTATGGAAGAGGGGAGGCAAAAATGGCTAGAGTTGCAAATGAAATGAAGTTTGGCATATGTTGATAACTATTTAATCTAAATAATGGGCATATGGAATTCAATGTATTAACTTTACTTTGGAATGTTCAATTTTTTAGTAAGAAAAAATTCTATGAAAGCACTTTAAATAAAAACTAACAAAGTAATACAGGCTTACTTAAAAAACAAAAGCATATCTCAATTGTAATTGCTTCGGTGGTTACCATAATTAAGCCTCAACTTTCAGAAGTCCTTTCTGCCTCTGAAAGTGAGCAACTTTGTCTCGGCTAAGTAATTTCTCTGCAGAAGTTGGGTAAATATTGTGTCTGAGTGACTGACTCGTATGGAAATATATCTGCTGTTTTCTTTCACATATTTTCACCATATATAATGAAAGCATACGCTCTTGCTGGATTTATAGGGAGGTATGTCAACTTTTTCCTTATTTACTTGAGGTGGTTGGCGTAATTCAAAGTGAAGTATCTTTCAGTCTGAGTTATTTGTCACTGGGTACTCATTAGAAGATCTTTAATACAGAAAAGATATGTTTCTTCTCAACATAAGGCTCATTATATCTGACTCCAATATTTCACACTCCCAAGGTCCCAGACGCCATGTTTTAGGTCATTATCATACGTTCCATCCTAACTCTGTCGACATGTTTCCACACGTGCTCAATTTGGAGAGACTCGAAGATACATATGGGGATGCGGAGAAATCTTTGACCACAGCGACAGGATTAAAATTCCGGGACATTCACCTTAGTCTTATGTCACCATCAATTTTGAATAAAAACCGCATCTTTTCTGTCTTCCACTCATTCATACAATGAAAACAAGAAGAGTTGCATGTGGAAAAGGCACGTGCAACGTAGCAGTTAAGAACTTTGAAGTCAGACTCACTCCAACTCAAAACCACCCCAGAACCCCATGGCTTCATTATTAAGACATGGGACCTTGCCATGCAAAACCTTGGGATTCTGATCCTCCCCCAGGATTTTGGGGGGGATAATACCCCCTACAGTTAGGATTGCATGAGGATTAAGTGAGATCATGATATAAAAGCCTCTCAGTACATACTATGCACACAGCTAATACCAACCACACCTAGACGTTGTTACACGCTGTCGGCTGCATTAAGTTGTCTCGAGACAAAAAGACAGATGTCTTTTGTCTTTTGCTTTCCTCAAAGAACTTAATTAAACGAAGACACATTTAAGTGTGAGAAATGCCATCCATGTACGGCTCCTCCATGAAGACTGGCTGCCCAGATCCCCTTTCCAAAGCGACGCTGGCGGCCCTGGCGGAGAATTGTGTTCAGTAGAAAGAACCCAGCCCGCAGCCTCTTCCGTGTCGGGCTCATCTTTAAGATTCGTTTTGTCCCAAGTCTGGCTATTCCAGAGCAGCCAGCGCGTGGGACTGGGCCCGGCGTGAGCATGCCGGCCCGCCATCTCGGTCCGGGTGGGCGAGGCGGCGGCGGGGTCGTCTCCACAGACGCCCACTGAGACGCCGGCCTCTCCTCTGTCCATGTCCTTCTGCCTCTCCCAGGAGAGACGCTCGTGTGCCCTCCCCCTCAGCTCACTGTCGGACTCCGGAGAGCAGACTGAGGCAGGGTGCACCGGCAGCGATCGGAGGAAGGAGGTAATAAGGTGGGCTTCGGGTCGGACTCCTCGCGGCGGAGCTGGGTCCCTGCCTGGCCCCTGACAGCACTGTTCTCTGCAGAGCCCTGGCTGGGCTGACCATGCCTTTCTCCAGCCAGCTCTCTCTCTTCTTCCTCCGTCAAGGGGATGATGCCCTAAAGGATTCCCTCTTTCACGAGCCTGTGCCACCAACTTTGCCTCGTCTGTATCTCCAGAGACTCCAACCCTTAGCCAAGGACTACGTAACTGTCTACAGGACTGGAGCTGAGCTGGTTGTCAGGTTAAGTGCTGAAGAGATGGGGGGAAGACCACTAAGTGCGAAGCGGGGGCTCGACTTTGAATGGGGTGTTAGGGAGGGACGCACCTAAACGGGCGTGGGTAGAAGAGGCGTAGACAGGCCCTTCCTCCAGGAGGAAGTTTGAGCAAAACTACAAAGGTTGGACACCTTAGACCATACATGACGAAAACTGAATTTGGCCAGAGAAAAAGCAGGGGGAGAGGCAGCCGTGGACAGGCAGAGGTGAGCTCTCAGGAGGTCTGGAGTCTGGTTTGTGGTTTGTGCTGCCTCACAAAGCTGAAGGCATTACTCTCTGAGTGTGTTGCGTTTGCCTTGACTAATCAGCTAGCAGCTACCCTACCGCTGGCTGGTCCTAGGAAGCAATAGGTCAAACAGGGGATTTTTAATTTCCTGTCTGTATTTCCAATGCTAGAAGCAGCACGGAATTCCAAGCCGGCACACCCGCCCTGGGTCCGCACGCCAGGGCAGCCTGCCGGCATCTTGGCGAGGCCTCGGTCAGGCGGGCTGACCCCCGTCCTCCAGGACCTGCCGCGGACTTGCTCCAGTGACAGGCCCTGGCACACCTCTTACATGATGAAATGCGACTGTCGTAGGACATTCCTCAAGGGAGTCATTCTGCACCTGAAGAAATACCCCATAATCTGTTAATTTTATCTCAGTCACTACTACATTCCTTTACGTTCTCGTCTGATATTTACGATTTGTGTCCTACCGCCACTCGGTGTTTGCCCAAGGCCGGCCCATCCCCCGGGCACGGTGGGCGGATGCAGCATGTGCTCGGAGAGATGCGGAGGGAAAATCAACGACTTTGCTCATCGTCACCCCCTGTATTCCCTACTCTGGGAAGGGAAGCTCGGGGGAGGGTGGGGTGCACCCAGTGTGCGATTAGGGACATGCACAGCCGGGTTTCAGGTGCGCATTCTGCACGGTGAAGGCCGACTTCCTGTCCTGTGTGCCCGGGTCTGAGCACCGTGCTCACCCTCTGGGCTCGGGCTCTGACCAGTGACGCTGGCCCCTGCCCGGCACCTGCCAGCTCTCAGCTCTCTGCTCTCTGCTAGGGCATTAGGGGGAAATCAGAGTAGAGTTGTTCTCAAGCAGCCTTAGTCCATGGTCTTATTCTGAAACTACCAACGTCAGGCGACAATTGCCAGTCAGTATTTTGTGTGGTCCTAAAGGAGAAGACTGAGTGGGTATTATTACAGTTTGTAACTTCTCTTGATGGAAAGACAGCATTCAAGAAGCACAAAAAAATAAAGGCAGTGCAGGAGACACTCCAGCAAACACAACCCCGATAGGGCCTAAATCCAGAATAGACCAAGACCTCCCACAGGTCAGACGTTCTCATCACCCTCACCGCCATCCCTACCGTCCTCGTGATCACGTCACCGAGATGGCAGGCAGGGAAGCCAAGGGGATTCCCACGGAGGGGGACCTCCAGCTGGAGGCGGGGGCTGGGGGGCAGGGGGCGTACTCTGGTACTCAGGGCCGTCCTGTGTCTTCAGGGATGCAAACCACATGGGGACCTTTTCCAGAAAACCTCTGAACGGTATATTTGGACTCTGAGTTGGTGTGGACGGAGCAGGACTGTCGGGCAACACGAGGGACCGTTCTCCGCCTGGGGCTCATTTGAACACTCCTGTCCATCGGGCCGAAGACCGAGCGGGGCTGTTCTCCACATGCCGTGCCCGGGGGGCAATCACATCAGACTATAACTTCCCGGGAGAAGCCAGTGGTATTGGGTCCTCCAGTGTCTCCTTGTGTGTAAACAGAACCATTTATCTGTGGGGATCAAAGCCTTCATTTATGGCTCCAACCTATGGAGCGGGTGACGGGGAGGGAGGGAGACCTGACTTTTCTGGAGAACCGGCTCCCCGTGACTCGTTACTTCTGGTGAAGTGTACAACGTGGTTTCCACACGAGATAAAAGCCGTGGTGCGATTATGAGAAAAGATTAGGCTCTCACAGTGGTGAGCTTCTGAAGGTGATCACCATTACCCAGAATGCAAACCCCGACGTGTGGTGGGTTCCGTGATTCTATCCCGAGAGAGATTTCACGAAGCCCGGTCCTTTACCTGGGAAATAAATGCACTTTTTGGTGTGTGCTTATGCTTTTTTCTCTGCGAACGTTGGAGAACACAGTGTGTTTAAAGAAACAACAAACTTCTGAAGAAAAGAGCAAAATCAAACAGAATGCCTACTTTTTAAAGCGAGTTAAATCTTTCCAGTGAGGACTAAAAGCTTCTAATATTTATTGGTTCAGCTCCTTAATTACTAAGTTGGGGATACGAGGTCAGGACCCCAGACTAGGAAGGGACCTGGGGTCTGGCCGCACGCACGCATGGATGAAAGAGACGATGTGCATCGGATCCATGTGTTAAAGCAGATTTTTCAATATGTTCTTTGTTTCTTGCCATGATAGAAAAACTAGAACACTTAATTTTGAACTTGATGAATCTGTCTTTAAAATGAAATGTGCCTATATTATTGCTTTATTTTTTTTTCAAAGATTTTATTTATTTGTTTGACAGACAGAAATCACAAGTAGGCAGAGAGGCAGGCAGTGGGGCAGGGGAAGCAAGCTCCTCGCTGAGCAGAGAGCCCGATGCGGGGCTCGATCCCAGGACCCTGAGATCATGACCTGGGCCAAAGGCAGAGGCTTAACCCACTGAGCCACCCAGGTGCCCCCTATTGATTGCTTTATATTTGGGAATAAATCCACACCATCAAATCATTCCTTGTATTTTTGTAGAAAGAAACCAGGGCACAGAAAGAGTAGTTGAAACGTCAATGACCACACGTGTCTTCTCGGCAGAGCTCAGCCCAGTCTGTGTCTTCTTTTCCTGGTGCAATATCCCGACGTGTGCCCGTGTGTTGAGTCACCGTTAACCACATTTTTTTTTTCCTTTAAAAACAAGCTGATGGCTTAGAAGTTGATGTTGGAAAAGTCACACAAGCCCCGCCACGTTGTGTGTCTGTGCTAGCACACACCTCTTGGGAACTCAGTAAGCAGAGCTTCCTGGCAGCACATGAAGAACACCAGCCCGATGGCTTGACTCTGTCTTGATTGTCACCCACCTACATTATCCCCTTAAGGCATCACATGGAAAATACAGCTCAGTGCTTTATACTTTAACCAGTCCAAAAGAAACTATCAACTAGAATAATCACATTAGTGCAACCCTATGAAATTCAGGCTTCAAAAGGTGAAAAGATAATGAGATAAGCCCCAAATTAATAATGATAGTAATAAAACAGCAAGTCCCATGGTTTATGAATCAGACACTGCCCCCGGCACTTCTCACATTCACTGACTAAGCCTTTTGCCAGCCACATGGGGTGGACATAGCTGCCATCCCATTTTACAGATGAGACCATCGAAGGCAGAGCATCTATATACATTATTTAAAGTCACAAAGTCAGCTTTTGGCAGAACCAGATTTTAAAGGAGTCATTCTGATCCTAGAATCTGTGACACATACTTAAATGTATCAAACCTGTTACTCTGTGAAAGTAAGTCTGATACCCAAGACATGACGTGCCTACGTTGGCGACCGCAGAATTGACAGAATGTCCCAGCCCCTAAAGACATTACCTGCCCCACCAGAGGAGGCTTATTTGCTTATTCTCCCCAGACTCTTTGGTGGGACGACCGATTGCTTTCTCTTGGCGTTCTTTTATCCTACTGCCCCAGAGCAGGCGTCTTCTGGGGTGATGAATACATGTTGAATAAAACAGCTTACTGGGCAAGAGAAGGAGGTTATGGACCAAAACCAAAGAAAGATACCCACAGACATTTTATACAAATCATAATTTCGGAGAAGTCTTCTAACACTTAGAACCAACGAATTGTTTTCAGGTACCCGTTCTTTTCTTAGAAACAATTCTGTATAGGATTAAAACGGTTTTAGAACAATTGTAAGACTTGCAAATTAAACCCCGTCACTCTCAAAGAAAAATTACCATGTGTTTTTTACACGGGTGCCTGCTAATTTGAAACTTCATTGTAAAATAAAATGCTTTCTTTTCCCCTCGAGAACAGGGACCTGAAGGACCTGTGCGTGCAAAGTGGCTTCACTTTTTACTTTTGGGAACCAGCTCTCCTTGCGAATTAATGTCCAAGTACAGTCATCTCTTATACTGTGACAAATTCCAGAGAGACAGACATCATGCCTCTAATTTTTTAAAGTTGTTCCGTAAATCCAGCTGCCCTCAGCACAGGGAGGGCGAGTGAACAGTCTGTTGTGTGCGGGGCTGCCCACGGGGCTCCCGCGGGGGTGGGAGACAGAGAAGCTCTGGCTGGACTAGGGCATCGCAAGGCCCCCTGACCCCGGGCCGTCCCGTGAATCTTCACCCGCCCCACTTGGATGACCAGGACACGAGACAGTGATGTCCGCCTGTGGGTATCTCGCAGGGACAAAGATCAGGCATTAGGATGTCTGGGGAAGATTTATTAAATGGATAAGGGACCAAATTTTGGTTTTATTAAACAATAAGAAATTAGACTTTAAATCATTTTCTCTCAGGTGTGCTACTTAGAGTACCTACTCAGAGGCGAGGGTGAGCTCGGGGGTCCGCTCGCAGCCTTTGCAGCCCAGCGCACCTGGACTCGTCCCCACTGCAGCTAGTACTGCTATGCATGGACTCATCCCGGAATTTGGTCTGCGCCTTGCTTCCTGGATGTGAGACTTCCTCTAGGCGCCTGGTTTGCTCTTCTCAAACAGTAATCCTAGACAGCGACCTAAAACATCCCGTGCAACCGCCTGAGAGCAAGTGGCTCTGGATGAAGCTTCGAGGACACAGGTAGGTTTAGCGAGACAGTGATGGTGCAGATAAAGGGTGCCAGGCCCCGTCCGGGTGCCCCGAAGACTGGGAGAACCAAACAGCACCCCTGCTTCTACCTCTCTTGAGATACAAGATTATCTCATGTTTCCTTGAACTTGGGTCTGCGTCTCCTCACCAGACGGGAATGACCGGAGGCTGGTGCAGCCTCACACACCCCCTGTCTACTCCCCAGGCTTTGCTTCCAGTGGTTTTGCTTTGAAAACTTTTCATTAAATGGTTTTGCTTTGAAATATTGATCCTACTATTTTAGATGCAAACAGGTCCACCCACATTCAGAATTCCCTGTTATGTTAAAATAAGGAAATACTATCCCACTGATCAGTAGATGGCAAACTTGCTACACCTAAGTGATGAAGTTTGTTTTTTTCTGTTAGAAATTTCATTGACATTCTGTTCCAAAATATTTAAAGCTCTTTAAATTGGTGGTATACTTAGTTTGTGGTAAAACTGACCCCTCCCTCTGAAAGATGTACGCATTTATATCAAAGTTCCCATCTTTGAGATACTGTAGAAAGTATCTCCATTCGTATAAACGAATGACACGCTTTCCGCTGACAACATAAGTCGGGGTTTCAATTCTCACTAATTAAACCTTTTTCTCATTTTCTTTCAAAATATCCTCTCCAATAGTCACCACACATAAGATTTCCTATGATTACCAGAAGCAGCATGAAGATCTGCTTGCCATGACTGCTTCATTCTTTCCCTATGCTCAGGGCACGGTTTTTGTTACTGCATTAATATTTTGTAACCAAACATAAACAGAAAATTAATATGTTGGGATTACCTACATGGAAGTAGCATATAGGCATTCAAGAAAAGACAAAGGGAATTAAGTTCTTAAAAAACAAATTAATATGATTGAGAAAATCACCAGGCAGCCTGAAGACTTATGCATTTTAATTGACTGTGATGGGAAATACATTTTGGGTATTGCGCTATTTTCTCTTTTCTCAGGCTTTTGACAGTTGGTGGTGTGGCCCGAAGAGAAATTGTGACTTTTCCCTGTTGTTAAATAGTAGTAATTTCCTCTGAATATTTTAGTGGTCTGTGCTGAGAGGACCACCTCACAGCAGAACACCAGGGGCTAGTAAAGTGTACACACAGGAAAAAAGTCACAGCAGGGAAAGGGGCCTGCGGCAAACACGGAGATACATCAGGTTTCGCTCTTGTGGGATGCTGAGGAACGGCTCTGGGTGAAGGTCAGGGTCCAGCTAATCTATTTTGGAAGACACCCTAAAACACAGTGACATGAAATGATAATTCTTTTAGGACAATCCCAATATTGTGAGTCAGTGTTGTAGGCAGGACACAGCATGAACGCTGCCCCTGGTCCGGGCAGTGGGAGGTGGCGCTCGGCCAGATGCCTTCCAGCTTGCCTCTGTTGAGTCTGGGATGCTTAAAGAAATGGTGTCTCTACGGTTTTCTCTTGTTTGTTTGCTTTCATTGTGGTTCTGATTTGCTTTTCCTGGTGCTTAGTTAGTGCACTGCTGGTGGGAATTTTAAAAATGGTGTTGTTAACTATGCAAACAGCATAGTGGTTCCTCAAAAAGTTAAAAGTAGAACTACTATCTGACCCGGCAGTCCCACTCCTGGTTGTATATCCCAGGAAATGGAATCTGGATCTTTTGTTGTTGTAAGATTGTTGTTGTTGTAAGATTTCCAGGGCAAGAGAGAGCACAAGCAGGGGGAGCAGCAGACAGAGGGGGAAGCAGACTCCTTGCTGAGCAGGGAGCCCGATGCGGGACTCAATCCCAGGACCCTGGGGTCATGTCCTGAGCCGAAGACAGATGCTTGACCTGCTGAGCCCCCTGGGTACCCCAGTGAAATCTGGATCTTAGAGAAGTGTCTGTCCACCGTGTTCACTGGAGCATTCGTTAACCACAATGGCTAAGTTATGCAAACAACCCAAATGCCCATGGACAGATGTGCAGAGAAAGACAATGTGGCTCATACGTACAACAGAGTCTTATTGAGCCTTATAAAGAGAAGGAAACCGCGCCGTTTGTGACAACACAGATTGTGCTGAGATAAACCAGGCCCAGAAGGACGGACGCTGCATGATCTCTTACGTGCGGAATCTAAAACGTCAAACTCGTAGACACAGAGAGGAGAACCATGCTTGCAGGCCAGGGATGGGCAAAATGAGTTGTTGTTCAGTAGACATAAAGTTCAGTTTGCGAGATGAACAGATTCAAGATCACCGTCTACAGCACAGCGCCTATAACAACACAATGCTGTATGCTAAAGTCTTGTGATGGTAGGTCTCATGTTAAGCATTCTTACAACACAACACAACACAACACAACACAAACCCAAGAAACAAAGTGGCACAAGGAAACTTTCAGAGGTAATGGTTGTGTCTGTTACCTTGATTGTTGTGACGGCTTCAGGGGTCTTTGCATAATCCAGTCTCATGGGAAGGCGTACCGTGAGAATGTGTAGTTCTTGTAAATCGATTGTACTTCCATAAAGTTGCATAGAAAATTGACTTTTTCACTCATGTATCCAGTGCCTGGGCTCTGCATGTGAGTCCTTGGTGCTTTCTCCTGGCTCCCAGGTAGCTGAACGTACCCAGAGCCTCGCTTCACTCAGCGAGCACGCCCAGATGCCGGGGTGGTGTAGGACTGCTTAGGACCGAGCCTTGAGACTCCCAGGATCTCCTGTCTCCCAGAACCGATTGGGGAAGAAGCAGCACGAAGGCCAGACCCACTCTGAAGAAAGGAACATTAGGCTTCTCTTCCTCGGGGCACGATGTAGCAAGGAATTTCCAGCCGTCTTGAATCTACCAAAATAAGTACAAAAAAGGAAGAGTCAATGAGTTCTTAGGGAGATTAGAATTCCAGAGACTTTCAGCCTAATGCATTGGACGGTATCATTTTATATGGGAAATGGACAGATGGGCTCTTCTGCACTGCAGGTGTGAACACATGATGTGTTCTAGCTAGTGAAGGCCTGGCCAGGACACAGGTCCTCTCACGTGCACCAAAAAGGAGCAAGTGCTGGGGCTGGATTTCATCCGTCACAGGCCTGCACGGAGCACCTGCCCCTCCCCCTCCTCGGCCCAGCTCAACTTTCTCACCGATGGGAAAAGCTGCAAAGCCCCCACCTCAGGCGCACTTCTGCCCTGCCCTTTTGCAAATCAGAGTGGGTGATTGTGAAGTGCATGCATATGAGGTCATCACAAGTATATATGTTTCTACTCATTAATTCTAACAAAGAGGGCATTTTTGTTATAATCTAATTTGATGCCATCCATTCTTATTTTATGAAAAATGCTCCTTTAGGTTAGACGTGACCATCGCAGTCTCAGATCAAAGATCAATCACACGAAATCCTTGGAGAGGTTTGGGATGTGCTGCAGTGGTCCACGACCAATGACACAGGTTGTTTCTAACTCCCATACGGGCCTTCAGAGTCGAGGCTCTTCTAAGCAGAGTCTTACCTGTCTCCCTCTTGTCTGGATCCAGAATGGGATCTATCTGTAAACATCGTGTGTATACCGGAGATGACGTTTATATTTTATACAGTCTTTACTTTTTCCCTAAGTGAAGACTGAGCAGTAACATTTTTCTTATTCAGTAAAATTCACATTCTTGAGAGACTTACTTTCGAGGGATATTATCTTAACTGATGTTGAGAGCTTACAGTTTCTTCTGATCATAAATGCTGTCTGCCCTATGCAGTTCTTGAGCACTGGAAGGTAATGGCCAATTATAATAAACTACAGATAAAAGAAAATGTCTTTTAAATATATATAAAAAAAATTAGGGGCGTCTGGGTTAAGCCTCTGCTTTCGGCTCAGGTCATGATCTCCGAGTCCTGGGATAGAGCCCCGCGTCAGGGGGGTCTCTGCTCAACAAGGAGTCTGCTTCTCCCACCCCTGCCTGCCTCTCTGCCTACTTGTGATCTCTGTCTCTCTCTGTCAAATAAATAAATAAAATCTTTAAAAAATAATAAAAATAAAATATATCAAAAAACATATATTCTTAAAATATGGAGAGCTTATTCTCAGCTCTGCCTTTATATACTTTGGGATTGAGTGCAGTGTAACTGGAGTGATTCATGCACGTCGGTTCAGCTCCGGTGGCAATGCTTGTCGGCCACAGAGCCTGTCATCCGGTCCTGCTCCGATGGAGGTTCCAACACTCTCGTTCTGTCTTTTATAGAAATATCTCCCGTGTTTAAAAAGTAATTGTCAGATCCTTGATAAAGCCAAGCAACAACTTAAGAGGCGGCGACACATCTCTAATGTGAATGGTAGCGTTTTGTTTCGAGTCCTGTTTTCTAACCGGTGTACTTTGGGTTCAAAATCTGGGCGTCTTGCAAACCTGTGAAGAAAAGATCTCCATTGGTGTGGATTGTAACTGCCGGGTACATCCTGGAACTCCAAATGACCATGCACCAGATGTGAACAGGGTCGCTCACGCTAGTTTCTTGCAGTGAAACGACATCTAACTTCCTCTGAATGATCCGAAGCGGCCTGGAAATACGCCTGCGGTGGGAGGTCAGGAGTGCGTGGAGTGCCTGTGCGGCACGATCTCACCATCTCCTCCTTTGAACTCTTCTTCCCGACCTGAAAAACTGCGAAGGGTAAGTGTAGGTACAAGAGAATTTAAAGACAGGCGTAAGAATCAGTAGGCATATTGTAACATTTGCATTACGGAGAGTTGTTCCAGACTCCGTGTATCAGAGTGTGGACCATTGTTAAGGGCCCTTGCGCCTGCTCTTAGGCAGCACATCAAGTCGTAGCCTCCAAGCCAAGTTTACAGCCCTCTGGCCCTGGACCCCCTGCAGGCTTCCAACTTCGGATGCCGCTTCCTGCCCTCCCCGAAAGTCCAGCTGGACCACTGGAACTTTCACTTCTGCTACTTGGTTATCACCGAGCATTTTCTCAACCTCAGGGGGTCGTTCACAATATTGCCTCGACTTGTGAAGAAATGAGCCACGTAGAGGTGTTTATTGTATTAATCTGGAAATGCAGGGCCTCGCATGAAGGTACTAACTTGGCCTGGGGAAACCTGATCTTTTACGGAAATGGAACGACACGCTGGTCCCATCTCGGGAGCCCTTCCTGCATCCCAGGCCGCTGCTGAGGCAGTGTGTATGTTAGCCTGATTTAAGCCACCGTACAATCTTTTGAGTTCACATGCCTGTTAACCTAATCTTGAGGTTGAGGGAGGGATCCCCAAGGACAGGAGCTGGCGTTTAAAGGAGGATTTCTGAGCCTCAGTTGCTTGTGCTGCTGGACATTCCCTCTCCAGAACGTTCACAGGGTCCAGACTGCTGCGCCAGCATCACCTCCCAGCACCCCGTTTCCGTAGGTGCTGGAAACCGGGCCTCATGGGTTTCCCTTTCTTTGGAACGGAGGAATGAGAATTTGGCCGGAGAGAGCCCCGGGCTGGAGAGGACTCGTAACGTCGATGTCCTCCACGATGTATGTGGGGGGGTAAGACTGCAGGGAAGCTGGTGCACAATAGGAGCTGCGTTTTCCAGGGAAAACAATACCTGAACGCCGTTTTCCACTTGCTTTTCTTTCTTCTTCTTCTTCTTCTTTTTTTTTTTTTTTTGATAATTTAAGGACTTGTTTAATTTTAATTTTTTTTAAACCAGTTTCATTTTCTCCCACTTGATAGAAGCGGGGAAGGAGAAAATTTTTAGCTCGAAACAGTTATTAATTTGGATACACAAAGATGGAAATATAACAGGTTTGCTCAGTTCTAATATGTATGATCTCTAAATAGTGAGAAGAATCTACCCTTGTTGCTATAGTAACTAGAAATTTTCTTCTATATCTTTATTTTTTTTTTAAACACCGGATTCAGGTGCAATTTTTTTATAGTATGCTTGCCAACCACAAAATTTCCCCTCCAACCTACCCTGCATGGTTTCTCTCACAAGGTTTGTGGGGTGACAGGGACCACTCTGAAATGTGGCAAGACCTACTTGAATTCATATGCATGTATGGCCACGTGCGGATCTGAAGACATACACAAAATTAAGTAAAATGGTACAATACCATGGCTCACTCCCAAGTGATTTTTACCCAGTCACATTTAGGGGAATGGAAAAAAAAAATGAGGGAGATATAAGGAAATTTGGTAAAAAAAATAAATTAAAATGTGGAGGGTCTCTTCAAATATAAGGAAATCTACATTGTGTGAAAGACATTTCAGCTGGCATTATCTAACTCTTTTTTTTTTCTAGTTAAGATTCCCAACATAAAGGACCATGCCCTTGGAACAAGCGACTTTACTAACTCTCCTGCAATCTGACCTTCTCAGCGTCTGAGACTTTTCTCTGGATTTGTGCGTTCATTCTAAAATGTTATGGAGTATCTAGCCCATGTCAGATATGTTGGTTGTCCTGAGGCCATAGGACTGAGGGACACAGGCAAGGTAACCACACCAGGGAAGCCACTGGGCTCTGCCCATCACCGTGTCCTTGGAAACTTCCCCCCTCACACCAGCCCCCCAGCAGACAGCTGGACCCTGTGAGCAGAGATGTGCTGCAAGTTCCAGCAATGGAACTCATAGCTGTTAATGTCGACACGAAAATATCCTCCTGCTATGTGAGTGTTTACTTACGGGGAGTCGGTTATAGGCTACTACGCTGTCCTGGTGTGTATCTATCTACGTTGGCCATGGTTAGATCCCTGACTGAGGAAGGAACAATCCTCCCGGATTACTTCAGAGCAAACTCAGGCACACAAAGTAAAGGAAATCCAGCCCCAAATTCACGGAGCCCACCAGCATGGATGCCCCAGGCCTCGCTCTTTCTGACATACCAGCTGGCCTCCCGCACAACGCCGCACAGGTGAGACCTTGACACTGTTGATCATCAAATCATGTCTCTGTTCCTCGACCCCAGCCAAATTCTTCCTCCGAGCCAGGGCTTGGGATAGGCTGCATCACTGGCGCTGCTGTGGCTCGCCCATTTTGAGCTCGAGATATGTTCTGAGCGCTGGACTACATGCTGTGTTTGCCTGCCGAGCCCGATAGTGAGACACACTTGGTAAATGGACAACGGGGGACACAGAGCCCAAGGGATCTCCACGATGCAGCCCGTGGGGCCAGCACTCTCATTCAGAGCCACGGGCCTCCGGACTCCGCATCCCGGCACCTCAGAGGCCTCTTTTCCTCCTCCTCTTCTGGTGTCTTCCCGTCTGGTAGCAGGTTGCACCAGGTGGGTCATCCCAACTAGAGCATATGGCGCCTTCCCTCTCACCGATGCGATGACGGTTCTAAGACCAAGCCCGTTCGCAGCCTGCCTTGCCCCACCGTGACTCACCCCGGACTGCTGCATCCTTTCCTCTGTGTGCTGTATCATCTCTGTCTCCATGGCAGCGTCTCACTCGACACGAACACAGGCTATAACAGCCCTCAGCATCGTAATTAAGAGAATCCTCCCTGGTCTCCGTGAAATCCTCCATGCGTGGCATCCTCTCTAGACTCCGGAAACTTCTCGGAAGACACTTTGATAACCCCTGTGGTGAGCTCAGGGTCCGTGAGAATGCTGACCATGCTTCTGAGCATGGCTGGCCCAGGGGAATCAGAGTCCTTCCGCACGTGCACTGTGATGCGTTGGCCCTGCACAGAGTCCGGTGTGGGAGGGCCCGCAGGGCAGAAGTCCGGTCAGAGCGGTCACGGTTGGATGTGGGCGGGGGCCAGACTCCTCCTTCTGGCTTCATGGGGTTCACCTACCAGCCTGAACCAGGCCACATCCACCAGGCTCCTCTGCCCTCATTGGTTTCTCCATATCCACCTCTCGGCTGGGTATCGTCTGCCCCCCCACCTGGAAGTATTAGTGTTCAGGCCCCAGGTGCTGGCTCTGCCCAGGTCTTTCCGTCTCATCCACGCGTCATGTCTGCTCCAATCAAGGGCCCCAAGTGACAGGAAGCCATGACAGCACTCTGGCCCCAGCCTGAGAAGGAAAGGAGCAGAGTTGACACTCAGCGCCAATACCTCATCAGCCCAGATCCCGAAGCTCCTGAGACATGAAGCATAAGCTACAGTGTGGACAGGCCATCGCGGGAACCTCCAAGAAAACTACAGAAACAAAGAAAAACCATGGCTCTTTCTTCCGAGCATGCTACAGGGTGGGAATCACTTTGGCTCAGCAGAGACTCAAAGGCAGGCAGGGGATGGGGGCGCTTCCTGGTGAAAACGGAGAACGTGCAAAGCATGTTCTTCCTGCCGTCTGCTGGCCAGGGTTGCTGGACGGCGGTGTCCTCTGAATTGGATTGGGAATGCATCTGGCATTCTGACCCTGCAATGCTTACCCTGCATCTGGGTCAGCAGGGGTGGAAGCATAGGGGAGCTGACAGTCACAGACTGGGTTTGACCCCTCGGGGCTGATTGTTGCAGCAGGTGTGGGTCAGAGCTCCATGGGCCTATGGGGTCTGGCCCTCTTCCCTGGGATTCAGTTGTTCGGTCTCTTCTGAAACCCAGACTCACCTCCAGCTCATTTCCCTATTCAACTTCCCAATGTTAACATGGAAAATTTAACTCTTGATTTGATGCTATCTTTTGAAACTTGCCCCCTTTCCAACCCTTTCTGGGGCTTGCAAAACCCTACGCATGCTCCCATCCAGGGAGGTCGCGGGCACAGAGGTCTCTCTCCTCCTCCAGCCGTGGCTGCCCCTTCCACCAAGCAATGCTGCCGGCTGTTTGCACACACGAAGCCAGCTCTCGGCTCCGAACCTGATACCCGCTCTTCCTTCCACCTGGAATCCCCTTTCCCTTCCGGGGGGCCACATGGCTCCTCCATTGGTGTCTGCTCAGATGGCAGCCCGTGAGACAGACCTGCTTCGTCACATTCCCCAAGCCATGCTCCCATCCCCGAGTCTCTGTCCCAGCTCTGGTGCTCGCTTCCAACTTGTCTTTCTACGTTAAGGATGCTCACAGCGGGGCGCCTGGGTGGCTCCGTCAGTAAGACGTCTGCCTTTGGGTCAGGTCATGATTCCAGTCCTGGGCTCCTTGCTCAGCCGGGGGCTTGCTTCTCCCTCTGCCTCTGCCTGTCACTCTCCCTGCTTGTGTTCTCTTGCTTTTTTACTTTCGTTCTCTCTCACATAAATAAATTTTAAAAATAAATAAAATTTTAAAAAAGAGAGTTCACAGGACTATCTCCACCATAGCATAGAATGGGCATCTTAAATTTAATCTCTCCAAAGTCAAATTCCTGATTTCCCTAAACCCGGACCATAGAACCATCTTTGTCCGTGAATCTCCCCATCGGACAAGCCCAGCTTGCGTTGTCCTGGCCACGGTCTGACCTAATCTGCATGGAGAGGGGCCGCGAGTGCTGTATAAACACAACCAGAACCACGTTAAACACCAATCAACCCATTCTGCTGTCCATGGCCTGTGTGTGTCTGTGGCAACAGAGACCTGTGAAATGGAACCGAGCACATGGACTGAGCCTTGGTGGAGACTTGTGCTTAAGTAATCTGAAGGAGCCAAGGGGGTGCGAGGGACAGGACGTAGAGCGGAGACTCCTTAGGTCAAGTGCAGACAAGCACAGACACAGGCAGACAGACCGGCCCCCGGCAGACTCTGCTACAGGCCACTGTGCTTCTCTCTGCAGACCCAGCAGCTGTGGGGAAAGTCGGGGCAGGAAATCTGGGCTCGGCTGCGTTGCTTCCCTCTCCCCTTCCTCTTGCAGCATTTCTTGCTGCTCAGGCTCTGCTGTCACTGCTCCGCGCCATGACCCCATGACCGTGAGGTCCTTACCCTGGCTTCCTGCCTGCTGACACCAGGACTGCGGTGACAAGGACACTCCCCCCCCCCCGCCCCCCACAGCCTCATGGTGCTGTGGTGATTATGGGAATAGCTTACTAATTCCCGTTCCTGTGGGCAATGTTGACCTCTAATGAGAAAGTCGGGTGACGGCAGCAGGTGAGTTGGGGCAATGGTCTGGTAAAACGGGGCTTCCCCAGCCCCTCAGCTCTTACCAGCTGCTCCCGGGGCTCTGGAGCGGGCCGTGCGGTGTGGGAGAGGAACCGCAAAGGGTGGCTGACGGCAGCCCTCAGCCTGCAGGCCTCGTCCTCACCCCCGCCTGCCCACGGGACAACACCTTCTCCAGTGTGGCTGCGCGCTTTGCGCTCTCTGGAACAGTCACCAGCACAGGCCTGCCAGTGTCCCCTTCAGAGCACTGTGTGCGACCAGTCAGGACACGGGAAAGGTGTCCTGTGTGCTCGTTTCATAGAAGATAAAACATAAAGGTATTTTTTATTCTTATTTAAAGGGGATCTCTTTGTCCTTTTATGTGAGTTGGCGATCTACAAATCTTGTGTGCTTTCTCTGTAATCCTACACAGAATTAAATCCCCGGTTCCTGATAAAAATCTCGACAGCTAGCAACTGAGGTGAAAACCCCATTTGAAACCATTAACCTTGCCTGAAATAGATGTATTTAAGGAACAGCAGAACAGGTATCTTAGAAGAAAAGCTAATGAGTATTGACTAAAAATTGATTTCCAACCTTTTCCCTCTTTCTGCACGTTTTATGGCTATAATAAAGTATATGAGATAGGAAATATGCCGGAGGAATTTAGTTTCCCAAGGAATCAATTTTAATTCTTAGTACATATGAGCAAAGAGCAATGGCTTTGATTTTTTTGCTTGATTTTTTGATTTCTTTTTAAAGCCCTTTCTTCCAAGTAATGATTGTTTCCTGATTAACAAAGTCAAAACTTGTACTCGCTGCCTGGGTCAACCACAGACTTGTTTTTTCACACAAGGTGTTTACATAACATTCAACTTTCTGCCTTTTCGTTACTTCTGTGATTTTTTTTCTTTACATTCCTGAAACTCTCAGCAAGTGGAGAGCAAACCAGAATGGAGAAAGGGAGTGAGAGAGAGAGAGGCAGAGAGAGGGAGAGATGAATGAGGAGAGAAGAAAAGGTGCAGCCAACAAGAGTCCTTTCCAGAACCTGAAGGTCCCCAGGGTCCCGGTCTGTAGAAACGCATAGTTGGAACAGGCCAACACGTCTACGGGCCTCTAGAAGCCACAGAAGGCAGGTCCTTCCACACGAGACTTGAAGAAAGATCCGAAAAGAGATCCAGTGTCTCTCAGCCATACACGCAAACCCAACCATCAGTGTAGCACATTTGTTTGAAGGTTGGCATGTGTCAAGTGCAAACTTCCTTGGGAAACGTAAGCTGGTGAATGGATTAAGAGTTTAGAATGGGGCTGATTTGGCAGATGTTGTTCTGTTCAAGCAGTGAAGGGCAGGTACGCTTTTATAGCTCACTCACGCCAGGTAAAGGAGGGAAACAGGGGTGACATTCCCCTGTTCGTTGGCAGTTGAACTGTCTCGTGCAGACAGCTGAGTCTGTGAGCTCGGACAAGGAGTCCTGCAGAGTTGTGTTCTCAGCACTGGGTGATGGAACAGGTTAAGATCCCTGAGGTCATGACTATCAGTAGAAGACAGAGGAGCTCGGGGGGGGGGGAGGGGCTGAGGTATACAAATATTAAGAGATCAGAGAAAGAAAAACCCAGCAGCGTGCATCCCAACCGAAACAGTGTGCGTGCAAGAGAACATGAAAGATGCATTTTCCAGAAAGCCAAGAGAGAAAGTGTTCGGATGAACAGAGAGGGGTGAGTAAGGATTTAACTGGGAGAGAATAGGAAGTTACTTCTCTTGACCAACCAAAACAATGAGCTTCGCCAGTAGACAAAAATTTTGTTCACACAGAAAGGAAGCTGAATGTGTCAGTGAGTCGTTGGATCCGTTTACAGTGGAGACATGGCTGGTCGTCTCTCTCTGGGGGCACGATCTAACAGGGGCCTTCTTTTTACGTTACGAGACGGCTTTTTAACCCAACAAAAGAATCTTGAATGGAGTTTCTGAGATTAACTGTTAATTAATAATTAACATAATTAATTAAATAACATAATTAATATGCTCTTGTAACCATTTCTGAATTGTATTCCTCCAAACCATGCAAGGTCTTCTGGGGCTGGGACTCCGTGTATCTGTACCCAACAGTGTCCACGCCTAGAAAGTCACGAATGCGTGTGAAGTCAGCCACAGCCTCAGTCCGTCAATAGACTTGAGTTGAAAACAAAAGATAAATCTAAAGACATGATCTCATCAAGAGAAAGCACTTAGAACATTCTGAGGTTGATTTCAACGTGCAGATCCGCGGGCATCTCAAGCCCGAGCACCTACCTGAACCTACCTTTCTGTCATTTGCACCAAGTTAAGACAAAGGGTGTGGAGGGCATGGGCTTCCCTGTCTCTTGACTTGAGTTCATCTATTTTATTTCTAATTAGATTATAGAAACTTACAAAGATTGACATTTCTCAGAAATTCAGAGAAAGAACGTTGGTTCCAGAGGTCGCCTGGGTGAACTCCCAGCTGGATCCCCGGATAACACTTGAACAATTTCCACAAAAAGTGAATCGTCTCCAGCTATGGGCCTCTGCTCGCACCCCTTCATGCACCTCATTTGGCATTCAGAAAAAGATTTAAATTAAATTAGAGAGTTCTTAACAATCTCAAACTAGTCATTTCAATTTACTTTTTAACTCTTCCAACTACTCAGATATGTTTGATCTTCAACATACTTACTTAAGGCATTTTCTTTCCTTTCTGTGGTGATTTTGGCAGGAACCTTTCACTTCCAACTTACACACCCTACGCTGGACTCCCGGTGTTTGAAAAGCACACACTGGACCCTTAGCACATGGAGGTCTCCAAAGGTCAAGAAGCAGGACCCGTACCATCTCCGTGTGCAAATGCAGGAAGGAGTCAAGCCCACAGTTTTGAGAAGTCAGAGCCGCCCCGTACCCTTTTAACAGAAGCTGGAATTCGAGATGGCGTAGAAATGTTTGAGCTTCCGTAACTTTACCAGTCACAGAGAGTTAAAAGAAAAATTTCCTTTTAAATTATGAACATCCTGGCTTCCAACAGCCTTCCTAGGCGGGATCAAGAAATTGCCTCTTTCTCTGCAGACCTCATGCTGGGTCTGAACAAATGCTCTGATTTCATGTAAATAAACGGCTTAATGGGTTTTATCTTACTTTGTATCATAAGTAGAAAAAAACTCAGAGAGCAAAGGGACACAGGCTAGCCAGTTAAAGATACAGTGTAAACCAACACTCATGAGACATCGCTGAGTGCTTCTGAATAAACAACTATTGTGGACAGGAGGCCAGCATAGAGAACTCTCAGTTGATTTAGGAGAGCGGCCGGTACGTACGGCACCTTAATTTCACAAAAATAGGCTTACACATATGACAGCTAATTAAAAGAACAGGTTAATGTACTCATTCAAATTTATGTCACAGGAAAGCTCGGAAAATATTCTAAAAACATATGTAATAGATAAACTCGTAGAATATGATTTCTCATTAGGTACTGACCATTTTTAATGTTTCACATAGAGTGTCGGTCGTTCAATGGTCGTTGCGTCTGCTGTAAGAGCCACTGTTGATCACGAGATAGCCCGTAGGCGATCCACGCCTTCACCGATCCCGTCTCCAGAAGCACAACATTCGTGCAGTGCTCCCAGGAGTCTGGGGGCCATCAGGTCGCTAGAAGTTGGGAGGTGTGGAGACATCGACCAGTGTAGGTCCTTCTGATGCCTCCCTTTCAGTTTCAATGTGTATTTATAAATTTTGCTCTGGTACAATTCTAAATGCATCAAAGCTGCAATGATAGTCAAAAAAAAAAAAAAAAGTCATATACGTTTAACCAGATTCAGATTCAGATTCACGTATTTGCCTTTTATTTTCCATCCTTTTCTCTCCTTCCTACACACACACACACACACACACACACACACACACACACACACAGACACACACACAGACACACACAGACACACACACACACAGACACGCAGACACACACACAGACACACACACAGACACACACACACACAGACACACACACGTATGCGCACATACGCGTTTTCTGATCCTCTTGAGGAAAACTGGGAACATCATGTGCTTTGTCACTGAAAGTCTAGTGCATTTTTCCTAACAACAAGGGCGTTATTTTCCATGATCTAAGGGCCAGTCTCGGAAACAAGTTTGATTTAATATAGTTATCCGCTCCCCTTGATTCAATTGTCTCAATAATGGCATTTGTGGCTGTGACCCTAATGTTCACCTCCAGCCTCTAGACTCAGGACCCAACTCTCTTTTAATGTAGGAAATTGCCTTAAACTTTCCTCGTCTTTGTCTTTGATGATGATGGTATTTTCCAGGAATATAGATCATTGTTTTGCAGAATGTGCCGCAATTTAGATTTGCCTGAAATTTCCTCAGGTACAGAGAGAGATGACGAACTTTGGCAAGAAACCACAAAGGTGGTGTTGAATACTTAATGTATCCCACAGGGAGGAACATGAGCCTTTTATCCCAGGATTGGAGATACTAGCTTTGATATCTTTCCTGACATGGTAGAAATATAAAACAATAATTTTCCCCTTTTGATGAATACATGACTTGTGGAAAGATAGTTTGAGATGATGTAAATATCTTGTTTTGCTTCATATTTTCACCAACTCAGTTCAGCCTTCACGGATGGTCTTCTAAATTCATCACTCCTCCGTATTTATTAGATGATAATTGATATTAGATGGGATACAGGTTTTGTATTTTATTCAGCTTCTATTTTGTATCTATTACATCCAAAGGGATGATCTTTTACTATTATTATTTATTTTATGTTCATATTTTCCCATATGTGGCCACAGGGAATCCCTTCAGGCCAGTGTCCAGGTGTTTTCAACATGTCCCCTGATTCACTGAAAAAAATTTTTTTTCTTCAAGTATTTCCTCACCTGGGTTATGTAAGGTATGATGTCACTGATAACTGGACTGGGTCCGTAATTCAGGAACTGTAACTGTTTTCTGTCACTACTCTGTAGATTTTATTTTACCATCTTTTAGCTTCTGGTGTTGCATAGGATAAGTGTGAGTCTGATCACTTTTCTCTTTTGTAAATAACTGATTTTTCTACTTGAAAACATAAGCACAATTCCTTTTCCTTAATGTTCTCTCTCTCTCTTTTTTAGTAGTTTTATTTATTTATTTATTTAAGAGAGACAGAGAGAGAGAGAAAGAGAGAGCAAGCGCACAGAGGGAGCGGGAGAGAGAGGGGGAGGCAGGCTCCATCCCAGGACCCCGGGATCATGACCTGAGCCGAAGGCAAACATGGAGAAAAGCAGTTGTGGGCTCAATTGTGTTCCTCTCAAAATTCATATATTGATGACTGAACCCCGGGACCTCAGAATGCGTTGTATTTGGAGATGGGAACTTTAGAGAGGTGATCCTGTGATCTCTCTGTGCTCATTTTTTAGACTTAAGAGTACTTCTACAGATTTTTTTTAAAAAGTTCCATATAAAGAATTAAGTTGTCTGTAAGGAGACAAATTGACTTCTCCTAGCTGGAAAGTACTCCATCATTCATATCCGTAAGCCGTATGTGACATTATAGCACATTATAGCATTAATTACCATATTAGGTCTAGTTTTCCTGAAGTTGCTGTTTATCATACTATGGGGTTTCCCTTCTGTTTTTAACCTGCTGAGTTTCTTATCATGAAAGGATTTTCAGTTTTGTCCATTACAATCTGTGCAGCTATTGAAGTGGTCATCTGATTTTTCATCGGTAATCTGTTAATATGGTGGATTGCATTGCTTGAAATTTTAATGCTGAGGCAGCCTTGCAATCTGGAATGAATCTCATCTTGCTATCATTTAATTATATTGCCACATTAAACTTCATTGAGGAATTCTGAGGCAATGATCAGGCAGAAGACTAATCTATGCTTTTCTTTTCCTATAAATTCTTTATCTGGTTTTGGTGGTGGCAAGTGTTGCCTCATAAGAGGGGTTGGGAATGTCTCTTCCTCCCTCATTTTATGGTATTTTTTTTGTTTGTTTGTCTAGAATTGGTACTATTTTCTCCTTAAAGTTATTTTAGACTTCAATAGAATCATCAGGACTGGAATTTTTTATTTTTTAATAGAATTTTTTATAGTAGATTCAATTATTTTAGTGGACATAGATCTATACAGGTTATCTATTTTCCTTCAGTGAAGGTGGTAATGTGTGTCTACCAGGAAACCAGTCCATCTCACCTAAAGCGTGGAATTTATAGACATAGTTATTACATATTATAACAAATCATAATTTGGTCTTTTTCCTTTTTCTTAGCGTGGCTAAAGGTTTATCAATTTTATTGCTCTTTCAAATAACCAAGATTTTCATAGATTTTTCTGTATTTTCAGTTTTTCTGAGTATCACTGTTTTGTGCTCTAACCTTGGTTTCCTGCCGTCTGTTTCTTGGGTTTATTTGTCCTTCTTTTTTCCATTTTCTTCAAGTGAATGTTTAGATAACTCACTTGAGAATTTTTGTTCTCTTCTAACAAAGACATTAGATGCTGTAAATTTCCCAGGAGTCGCTGGTTAATCTGTGTCCTGCGTATTTTGACGTGTTGGCTTCTCATTTATATTCTATGAAAGGTGATTTTTGTTGTTCTTGAGATCTTCTTTTTATCCCCATGATGTAGTCTTGGAGTGTTGGTGAAGTCTGGATCTCACAGCCAAGAAAGAACTCTTGAGATGGCTTCTGTGCCCAAATGTGACTTTGTTACAGCCCAGGGACGGGACCCGTGAGCAGAAGGAGGTGCCCTCCTCGGGGCTGGGAGGATGGCTGACTAGATTCTTGGGAGTTGGGCAAGGTAAGGAAGAAGGGTGGTGTCCGAAAGACCTTTTATATGCAACAGAAGACCCTCCAGATGCTGGAGTCCTGACTATTGCCCAGTTAAGGTGGCTTTCCTTCTAGTAAGGCATTGAAGTTTAGACAGGTGGAAACTGGGGGTGCCTGGGTGGCTCCGTCAGTTAAGTGTCATGAACCCGGAGACCCTGGTTGGAGCCCCATGTCCTGCTTCCTGCTTAGTGGGGAGGCTGCGTCTTCCTCTCCCTCTGACCCTACCCGCTTGTGTTCTCCCACATTCTCTTTCTCTTAAGTAAATAAATAAAATCTTTAAAAAATAAAAAAGACAGTTGGGAGCTCTCTGAGGAGTGTAATACTCTCCCTATCACAAGTCCTGGTCAATAGAACACAGATCATAAAGAAATCTAACTTTGTTTATTTCCTTCTGCCTCTGTGTCCTACTGTGCTGTGGAGGGGAGGGTGATGTTACAGCTCCAGAAAATTGAGTTAAGCGTCTCTGGGAGCCAGGCTATTGATAAGAATGCTTTCTCCTTGTAAATCAGAAAGACATTGGTAAACTGTTGGAGACTCCTGTCCAGAGGGACTGTGATCCATATCAGTTAACTATTTGTTTTTCTCTTCTCTGAGCGTCAGCTCTGACAGGAGTGCCTGATGAACGTCGCACACATCCCACCTGCTGGATGCCAGCTTCTGCTTTGTCTGGAAGTTGCCTTCTGCTCCCTCATCACCATGAGTTCTTTAAGGTTGTGTACTTACTTCCCAAGTATCTGAGGGCTGTTCAGATAGTTTATGTCATTGGTTTTTAGTTTAATTCCATTATGGTTTGAGGACATGTGCGCTCTCTCTCTCTCTCTCTCTCTCTATATATATATATATATATAGTTTTAAATTTCATGAGGTTTGCTTTGTGGCCCCAAATATAGTCAATGTTCTTAAATACTTTATGTAAATATTCTTGAAAGGAATGTACACATAGTGTTGCTGAGTTGGGCATCCGCAGTGGCAGTCAAAGGCATCTGGCCGACGGCTCTGGGAAGATCCTTCCTATCCTTGAGGTTTTCTCCGCTCGCTGTTCTATCCGTCACAGCAGAGGAGAGTGGAAACCCTCCACACTGAGTGTGAGTTTGTCTGTTTCCCCTCTCCGTTCTTTCCATTTCTGTGTCAGGTGTTTGGAAGCTCTGTTGCTAGGAGATTCAAGTTGAGGATTATAGTGTCCTTTCAGATAGTTAACCCCTTTCTAAAATGCAGTCCTAATTTTTTTTTAATCAGGATTTTTTTTTTTTAAAGTTATGTTAGTCACCATACAGTACCTCATTAGCTTTTGAGGCAGTGTTTCAAGATTCATTGTTCACATATAGCACCCAGTGCTCCCTGCAGTATGTGCCCTCCTTAGTACCCGTTACTGGGCTCACCCATCCTCCGACCCCCTCCCTTCCAAAACCCTCATTTTTTTCCCCCAGACTCCACAGTCTCATGGATCTTCTCCCCCTCTGATCTCCCCCTTTCATTTTTCATTTCCTTCCCTTAATGTTCCCCATGTTATTCCTTATGCTCCACAAATCAGCTAAACCATATAATGGCCTTTCTCTGCTTGCCGTATTTCACTCAGCATAATCCCCTCCAGTCCCGTCCATGTTGATGTCAGAGTTGGGTGTTCTTGCTTTGACTAACTGGCTTTGCCTGATTATAATGAAACGACTGCAGCCTCTCGGCTGGAGTATGCATCTACATTCTGCTGCATCTTTTTACTCATATCCCATCACTTTATATTTAAAGTTGATTTCCTAATGGGAAAAAAATTGATCTTTTCCCCTAAGATCAGGAACAGGACAGGGATGTCCATTCTCACCACTGTAGTTCCACATAGTAGAAGTCCTAGCATCAGCAATCAGAAAACAAAAAGAAATAAAAAGCATTCAAATTGGCAAAGAGGGGGTCAAATTCTCCCTATTCGCAGATGACATGATTCTTTATGGGGAGAACCCAAAATATTCCACCCCAAAATTCCTAGAACTCTTACAGCTCCTCAGCAACATAGCAGGATATGAAATCAATGCACAGAAATCAGGTGCATTTATATACACTAACGATGAGGCAGGAGAAAGAGAAATTAAGGAGTCAATCCCATTTACAATTGCCCCCAAAATCATAACATGTCAAGGAATAAACTTACCCAAAGATGTAAAGTACCTGCATTCTAGAAACTATAGAACACTTATGAGGAAGACACAAAGAGATGGAAAAACATCTCATGCTCATGGATTGGAAGAATAAATATGGCTAAAATGGCTATGCTACCCAGACCAATCTATACATTCAATGCAATCCCCATTAAAATACCATCAACATTTTTCACAGAGCCAGAACAAATAATCTTAAAATTTATATGGAACCAGAAAAGACACCGAATAGCCAGAGGAATGCTGGAAAGAAAATCAAAGTTGGTGGCATCACAATTCCAGACCTCAAGCTCTATTACAAAGCTGTAATCATCAAAACAGTATGGTACATGGACCAAAAACAACAACAACAACAACAACAACAGGCACACAGATCAATGGAACAGAATAGAGAGCCCAGCAATAGACCCTCAACTCAATGATCAACTAATCTTTGACAAGCAGGAAAGAATAGCCAATGGAAAAAAGTCTCTTCAACAAATGGTGTTGGGAAAACTGGACAGCCACATGCAGAAAATGAAAGGGGACCATTTCCTTACACCACACACAAAGATAAACTCAAAATGAATGAAAGACCTAAATGTGAGACAGAAATCCATCAAAATTCTAGAGAAGAACACAGACCTCTGTGACCATGGCCAAAGCAACATCTTACTAGACCCATCTCCAGAGGCAAGGGAAACAAAATCTAAAATGAACTATTGGGGCTTTGTCAAGATAAAAGCAGCAAAGGAACATTAGGCAAAACTAAAAGGCAACCCATGGAATGGGAGAAGATATTTGCAAATGATGTTACAGATAAACTGCTGATTCCCCAGATCTATAAAGAACCTCTCAAACTCAACACCCCAAAAACAAATAATCCAGTGAAGTGGGCAGAAGACATGAACAGACAATTCTCCAAAGAAGATATCCAAACGGCCAATGGACACATGAAAAATGTTCAACATCACTAGCCATCAGGGAAATTCGAAAATTGAAAGACCACCTCACACTGGTCAGAATGGCTAAAATCAACAAGTCAGCCAGTGACAGATTTTAGTGAGGATGTGGATAAAGGGGAATGCTCTCATGCTATTGGTGGGAATGCAAGCTGGTACAGCCATTCTGGAGAACAGTATGGAGGTTCCTCTTGATGTCCAAAATAGAGCTATCCTATGACCCAGCAATTTCATTACTGGGTATCTACTCCAAAGATACAAGTGTATTGATCCAAAGGGCACCTTCACCCCAGTGTTCACAGCAGCAATGTCCATGATAGCCAAACTGTAGAAGGAGCCAAGATTCCCTTCAACAGACAACGGATAAAGAAGGTGTGGTTCATATATACAATGGAATACTACTTAGTCATCAGAAAGGATGAATATTTACCATTTACACTGATGTGTTTGGAACTGGAGGGTATTAGTCTAAGTGAAATAAGTCAGAGACAAGACAGTTACTGTATGGTTTCACTCATGTGGAACAGAAGAAACAACATAGAGGATCATAGGGGGAGGAGAGAAAATTGAACAGGAGGAAATCAGACAGTGAGACAACCGTGAGAGACCCTTTACTTGGGTAAACAGCTGAGGGTTGCTGGAAGGGAGGGGGATGTGGGGATGGGGTAACTGGGTGACGGGCATTAAGGAAGGCACGTGATGTAATGAGCACTGGGTGTTATATACCGCTGAAGAATTATTGAACTCTACATCTGTAACTAATCATGTACTCTGTGTTGGTTAATTGAATTTAAATTTTAAAAATTAATAAAATTGGTTTCCTATCAGCAGCATGAAGTCTTTCTTTGTTACACAATCTAACTTTATTTATTATTGACTTGTTTATACCAGTCTCATGTATTTGGATTAAAATCTATCATCTCCTAGAGTGTTTTTTTGTTGTTTGTACTGTTCTATTTCTTTTCTGCTTATTCTGAGCTCCTTTTCTATGTCTTCTTCTAATTAGGGGTTTGCTTCGAATCCATTTTATCTCTTTGACTTGCCTATTAGTTACAACCCATTTGTTTATTTACTTGTTCATTAGATCCCTTTGGGGTTAAAATATGCATCAACAATGAATCAGATTCTCCCTTTTTTTGGCAGGACTTTACAACAATTTATGTTTGAATTTCTGCTCACATTAATGAACTATTTTCTCATTTATACTTCTACATATGTTATAAACACATGAACTTCTGCTACTATTTTTGGCCTGAGTGAGTTATCTTTAAGAACATCCCACAGTAAGAAAACTAATATATTTAATTTTACATTTATTTTTCCCATTTCCAGAGTTCTTCTTTTCCAGTTTTGCATGATGCATTATTTCAGCTACAGGGTTTCCTTTAACAATTCTTAGAGACTAGGTCTCCTGGAAATTAATCCTTTCTCTCTTTTTTCCTTTCCTTTTTCCCCAAGAACGACTTTATTTCTCAATCATTTTTGAAAAAGTATGCTTGGCACAGATCTGGGGTTGATGGTTGTTATTCTTATAGTGCATTGAGCATGTAGCTTGGTTATCTTCTGGCTTATACAGCTTCTGATGTGAAATCTGCTGTAACCCTCATCCATTTTTCTTCGAAATGCGGTATTTCTTTCTTCCTCCGTCTCCTTTCAAGATTCCCATGTCAGATAGTTATAAAATGTTTGTCATATCTGAGCTGTTTCTGAGGATTTCTCTGTTGCTTGGAAGTGGATTGTTTACACTTGTTTTTCCATATGCCTCACCCATTTTTTATTCAGAGCCTTCCATATTGTGGACAGCAGTGACTATGGCAGAGCATCTTCATGTCTGGAGATGGCAATGCTCCCTTTTGTGAGGCAAAGTGTGGGATCTGTACTGATGTAGTTTGGCCTGTTGTCTGAGATCTGTTGTTGCTATGGTGACCCTCTATGCCCACAACTTCCAAATTCCCCTAGAGACCCCTGTTTTGGGGTGGCTGTGGGGTGCCTTACTTGATTCTGAGCTTTGCTTTGTCCTCAACAGGGACACCTTTGCAAGCTCTGAGTCCTTCCTGTCCCTCCAAGGGTAGTAATTGTCACCATTTGTCATTCAAATCTGCGGAAGGAAGGATGTAAATTAAATGTAGGCGGCTTAATGCTCCAGGTTGAAAACAAGAGATTTCCACCCCTTTCCAATCAGATCCTTTGTTTTAGAAAACTTATAACTGTAAGCACTTTCTCCTCTTTTTGAAATATATGTGAGTCTTTTTAAATATCCCTTTGAAATATTTGTCAGTTCTATGACCCAGGAATGCCCCTATCATGGGCCTGGGAGGCATCTCCTTGAAATGCAAACTTCTGGGGAAGCTCCTGTCTCTCCTGTAGGAAGGGAAGAACCTAACTGGGTGGGGGGAGGGCACCTTGTCCCAAGTTGCAAAACTACCTGCTGTCAAGAAGATGTGAATACTTTGTTTTCCTCTGAATACACCCCTTTAGCAAACACAATGGTCACCCCAGTTACCTTGTGAACTGAGTGTGAACTCACTGGGACGAATGGTGCCATGGGTCCTGTCCCTCATGGACTGGCTCTTTTTTATCCTAATGACAGGCCTGTGATGCCTTGTGTCTAGCTATGAGGAAGTGGGGTTTCCAGCTGTCTTTGCGATTTCTCCGTGGTTGCCAATAATGCACATCACATTCTGGTTTGCTACTTATTCAATAATGCCACTGTTTCTTTTCCCTTTTACTTTTGCGGAGGTTTTCTGGGTTGGGGGAATACTTTGTGTTTAAGGATATTTCTCCACATGGGCTTGTTCAGGGCTTGTGGGATGTGGGTGTGGCCTCCATTGTGATTCCCTTTCTATCTGCGCCTCACCTTGGCTCTTGGCTGGGGTTATCTCTTCTCCCGTCCCTCCCCGCTTCGTGGGCCTTGCCTTTGTTTTCCTCAATGAAATGAGTATGTCCAGGAACCAGTAAGGTTTCTCCCTTTCTCCCAGGTACTGATGCTTTTGTTCTGTAGCAAATACAGATGATTCCCACAGAGTTCTTCCCAGTTCCTGAACCCAAATGGACACCACCGCCGGCTCTTCCAGCTGTTTTGTTGAAAGACTCTTTGAGTCTTGTGCAAGAAGAACTTGTGGAATGTTGACTAAGACTCTCCTTGACCAAACCTAGTCAGGCTCCCAGGATCCCTCCTGTTGACCAGTGCCCAACCTTGGGCTCTGGCCTTGGACCATGTCCTTGACCCACTTTGTCCAGTTTTAGCAAGCATCCTGCTGAGTCACCTTAATAAGACTTCCCCACCCCCATGTCTGATCAAATCTGCCACCCTCACGTCAAATCACTCTGGCTTGTATTCAATATGTGTCCTGTCAAGTTGTGTTAACCAGGACCTCTTCCCCCGACATTTCATCTTAGTAACTTCCATCCATGACCGCCCCCGCCGCCGCCGCCGGCTCCTAGGCTGTATACCCCTCCCTTCCTCCCTAATTCAGAGTTGAGCCCTTTCTCTCTCCTCTGCCGCAAAGCCTTTTGTCCATAAGTTCTTCATGTCCATCTTTAACGAATGTCTTAAATCACTTTTCTTTAAAAAAGTCTAAGACTCCACAATTTCTGTGGTCCCTGGGTGTTCACCAGTTCAACTGTGTCAACTACTCTGGCTGAATGATTCGTACTAGTATGTGGCTAATTCCGTCCCAGACAAGTGTATCTCTGAATCTCCTTTCTCCCTGAGGACACAGTCTCTCCTAAGCTTTTGAGCCACTAATGTGATTTCAACTCTAATGTGTTGGAAAGTGGTCATGAACTTGAAATCAGTCTAGGGCTTTTACACTAAAACTGTATCAGCACTGCTATTTAGATCTGGCTGCCTATAAGCATGGTTCCTGCAAGGGCCGTATTTATTTCTGTGAAAAATAATAAATATTCTAACAAAAGTATTTAGTTTTGGCATTGAAAAATGTGACATAACCGTAGGAATAGTAACAAGGCAGTTCGCAGCCTTTATCAGAGAAAACAGATGTAATTACTGCCAACCTTAATGATGATTATTTCTTTAAGATGCATTTTTTTCTCTGCATCTATCAATATTAAAACCCACCTATGATTCATTCCTTTTTTTTCTTTCTTAAATAGTATAATAGTCTCCGTTTAACTCATTTCTGAAGTTTCTGAGTAAGTGATTGCCATCAGGAAACGGGCGGCTGATGATTTTTAGCTCCACAGTCAGTCTCTTTTCCGCATCAACACAGTCGCCTATTTCCCGCTTTCTTGCTGGAGAGAAAATTAATGACGTCTTAGAGGAAGCAAAGTATGCTCCCTACTTACATCAGCAGGCTGTCCACTGAGAGTTTTAACTTCAGGAACTCCGCTGGGATTTATATTTATTTGTGTAAAGTGTTTTTAGTCTCTGTCCATCGTATCTCCTTCGTTATGTTATGACCTCTCTTTTGTAGCTCTTTCAGGAATTTAAATAATTTTGTAATATCCAATATAAGAAGGCCTTTATGATTTCCTGCTTGCTTTCATGCCTGGACCCTGTCTCTTTGTGTATTTTCTAAACGTGCATTGTGACCCTCGTTGTTGGAGGGTGTTGTTTGTCCCAGGAGCACGTGCTTTCTTGCCTCTACTTGGTGTCTGAGGATGCTACAAACCTGGATGAACAGTGCAATTTAAAGCATGGACTAAGAAAGGATGATCTCTCATTATTTCTGATAGTTGAGTGGACTTGCTCTAGAATGTTCTCTCGTGGAATGCACAGTCCTTTGATAGCTTGGTTTTATTTTGGCATCTTGATTCTAATTTCTGTACCTTTTTATGGCCCCAAATGTCATAGGTGTAAAACGAAGCCTCTGTTCCCAGAATCAAGCAAGCATTGCTTCACAGCAGCCATTGCCCCACACCAGCCTACCCTTCCATGGTCTGTTGAGCACAGTTGTTGTGTGGTCTTTGGGGAATTTTCTTTACTTTTTCTTTTTTCCACCAAACCAAACTTTCATTTTACCACAGTTACGTTGAAAATTGGACTCCTGGAAATGATGTGTAACCCCATTATTGAGTTTTTTTTTTTTTTTTAAATGTCTGTTCAACTTGTGTCTCCCCCCAGCTGCCTTCAGTTACACTTATGGCTAGCCTTACTGACCGGACATCTTCTTTGGAAACCCCTTTCTCTCGGGGTCCTGGGTCCTACAGTATCAATAGTCTTTGTCTTGCCTCAATTCTTTTCTCCTCCATTAAATGATTTCTCTTCTACCTCCAACTTCTTAACTACAGAAACTCTCTAGCACTCCTCTCTGATTCACTCTGTATCATTTTTCCGCAGAGGACTCAGCTTCCTCATGATTCATCTCACTCGTGGCAATCCTGATGATTCTACTTCTTGAAAATTCTCAACCCATGTTCCGTGGCACCTACACATACTCTCCACTGATCCGACACAACATTTCCATCACACCTCACTTCATGTATCGCATTTGGACAAAATCACAATATATCTTACAATTTTCTCTTTAAAATTTTAAGTATTAAGTATTAAGTATTTTAAGTATTAATCATTTCTTACCCTCAAAAGTCTTTCTAAAACTTTAGTCATTGAAAATTAGAGGAATAACAACATTTATGATTGTGACATGCTAATTCAGCTCTGATGACCACCGTACATTCATTTTCTTTAAAGAGTTCATAATTTCACTGCCCTAACAAATTCTTTCTAGAGCCTTACTTTTCAATCCTGGTCCAAGGTAAACTTTCCACTCCTGGAAGTTAATCTCCCACATTCTTTCCAATCTTATGCAAACAATTTTCCATCCAATCTCTTTTCAGAAGATTTTCCTTGGATGAGGGTTAATTCCTTCCTTGTTCTTTTAGCACATGTTAATCCTTGCTCCTTTATCTGTTCATGTTTTTTTCCAAGGGTAGAAGCTAATGATCTTTTGAAATATTATTCCTCAAATCACACATTCAGTTGTATCCTTCCCAGAAAGACTTTTATGATTATTCTGGTTCTCATGGAGTTATTTCTACTCTAAAAACTTATTAGCCTTTATAAACTCTTATTGTTTTTGAAATTATTATGTGTGTATTCTGTTTTCCACAAAAATAAGAGTTTAAAGTCCCAGAAGGCAAAGCTGTTAATGTGAATCAAATTACTGTACAAGAATTTTCTTCCATGTACTAAAGAAATGGGGGGATGCAATGATAACCGATCTATTGTTCTTATTCTTAGAAAACTTGAACTTTTGCCTTCTCTACCATCCTGGGAAGTTCAGAACATATCAAGTTGTCATTTATAAATGTGGCTGTAAGTTAACAATAGTGTAGGTAAATGTAAATTTGTGTCAATTCTTATAAATTCTGCCATAAGAGTAAAGCAAAGGTATGCCTTTTCCTTCTCCTTTTTTTTTTTTTAAGATTTTGTTCATTTATTTGGAAGAAAACACAAAGATGGGAGCAACAGTTAGAGGGAGAAGCAGGCTCTGTGCTGAGCAAAGAGCCTGACTCAAGGCTCAATTCCAGGAACCCAGGATCATGACCTGAGCTGAAGGCAGACGCTTAACTTACTGAGCCACCCATGCTCCCTACAAGGTATGGCTTCTTTAGTAGGAAGTTTTATGGGATAGCTTCTAGCTGAAGGCCTTCACACTTTTAAGTTTGTGTTTTTTTTTTTTTAATTCCATGAGCAATGAATTTTGAATCATCTTCCTTGTTATACATATTAATTCACTGGCTTACATAGAAAACAACATACTGACCAAAAACTAAGAAAGCTTTGTTCATAAATTTGTTTTCATGCAAAAACACCCATGTTATTTATTTGTCCCCCAAAGGGAATACTTTTGTATATTTTAATAAAACTAAATACATAAAAATTATCTTGAAAATTTAATTTTCTTGAAAATTTAATTTTCTATTAAAATTATAATAGGTAATGATTTGTTTCACTTGAAAATTGCATACACATATACATACAAACATATATGAGACACATTTATACACACATACATACATATACACATAAGCACATACATGCTTACAAATATATACACACATACATATACATAGAGGCATATATATACACATATAAATAATTCCTAACAAGATTGATTTCAAGCCATTTAGATTTTTTTTTATTGAGAGTATGGAGCTCAAGGATGTTGAGGTGTATGTTTTTCTTGGAGACTATTGCTGAAGCAAAAATCACTTTTCATTACATTTCTTGCTAAGGCCTTGACTGTAGTTTCTGAACCTGAAGGATAATATTTGTTTCTGTTTTATTTGTACTAATCAGTTGTTCTTTTTATATTTTCCTTAAGAAGGTTGAAGGAATAGTATATTTTTTTCTAGAATATATCAGTTCATTCTTAGAAATGAAAGTGGTAAAAATAAGTGCTATTAATTAGTGTAATCTTAAATAAATGTTCAATTACATTTTAAATATTTAGCAAAAAAAAAATAATCTCTGTGCTATTGTGTCCTTTCTGTCCAACAACTGGCCTCTGGTGGCTGGGGAGGTTCTGGGTCTGGACAGTGGTGGTAGCTGTAGTGTCGTTGGTGAACTGTGCGTATGCCTAGATACTATCACATGAGTTATTGCACAAGGAAAAACGACAAAAGTAGAAGAAAGCAGGAAAAACAGGTATTGGCTACCCAACTGTCTTCCTAAAATGAAATACACAGACTGTCCTCCCTAAACAACATGGCAAATACCGGTACTTAGTGTTGAGATTTAACACGTACCTCCCGCCTTGCTTGATTTAAAACGGAAACAGACACATGTTTTCCTACAAGTGTGCCCTTGTGAAAATAAAGTGTAGTTTAAGTTCTCAGGACGAGGTTTTCCACAGACAACTGTTCCGTTTTTGTCTTTTTCCAGCTCTGGATCAACAGAGATAAAAATTAAAATTGTTCCTTTATATAGTGACTCCGAGGGCAGTTGAAATGCCTGTGCGTGCGTGTTAATGTGATTCCAGTGTAAGTTGAATTTATCAGTATGTATCTTAAATTTTTATTAATTTTCTCAGTATATTGTGTTGAAAATAATAACATTTAAAACATATTATTACATGTTACATATTTTTGATAATGAGGGTAATGAATCTATGAAAGATTTAAAATCAGTTTTCTTTATCAAGAACTAGAGGATAAAATTCAGTGTTCGCATTTATTCATACTTTTCAACTTTCCTTGAAATGAGGCATTTCTCTTCATTAATGATTATTCATGAGATCGTGATGTGAACATGAGAATGTAGCATTAGCAATTTATATATGTTGCTTTTTAAAAAATGGCCCTCTTTTATCTTAACGTTTCTGCCTTTATTATTCTAGCTGCCTTTTTCCTTCAATTTCCTTCCCACCTGAAATCAAAAGAAAAAAAAAAAAGAAGATAAAATGGATGTTATAATTAATGAAGTCATTCCTTTTTCGCATCAATTGAAAATTGAATATGTGAACTGTTTTCCTTTTAATATCGCGTTTGAAAAATTGTATTTATTACTTAGAAATATAATGAATTCATGAGCTGCACTTTCTCTCTTTTCATAAATTAGACGCAGAATTAAAACAGTATTTCCTCTTTCCTCTAACTACCTAGTAGACCACTTATTTCTGAGTAATTAACTTAAAGGGAATAATGATTGCACTTTCCCCAGTAAAACTCATGCCGGTGTCATTCATCATGAAGTTACCAGAAAGGTTAAACGTGTCCCAGTGAGGGTGTGGGTTTCAGCAATTCATCGGAAACTTTCTAATTAGACGACTGAATTTTTATTTCATTTTTAAGTAATGATGGATGAGTCTAGCACTCCTGTCACTGGCACACGGTATAAAACTGCTATCACACCATGTGGTTTTTTCACATGTAGAAGTAGGTAGAGTCTCACTCATGGGTTTGCCGTCTCTGTGTTTCCTGTGTACCCGAGGGTCTGTGGGACCTGTTCTCAATGAGCCAAAACAGCAGCTCTCAGGGCGCCTGGGTGGGTCAGAGGCTTAAGCCTCTGCCTTTGGCTCAGGTCATGGTCTCAGGGTCCTGGGGTCGAGCCCTACATCGGGCTCCCTGCCTGCCTCTCTGTCTACTTGTGATCTCTCTCTGTGAAATAAATAAAATAAAATCTTTTAAAAAAACAAAAAAAAACCCAGCAGCCCGCTCTCAGAGCACGGGGTGGGCTGCTGGAAGGTCTCACAAGGAGTAACTAATAGGCTCCAGACAACTGCATTCATTAACTTAGGGAGCCAGCTGACTAGTTCTGAAACAATGTTTCCTTTTTTCTTCCGGAAGCTCATTCCGTTTGAGTGAGCCGCAGGTGCATCAGTGCCTGCCGCTTGGGCCTCTGCTCTTTCCACGGTGTCTCCAGGGCAAACCCAGCTCCAAGCATCCCCCCCTTTCCCCGTCCCCACCCCTTTGAGGACCCGGAGGAGGTTCTCCTGGAACTAGACAGTTTGCAGGACGTGGTGCGAGCACCACTGCTGTGAATTCCTTGATGTCTCTGATAGCCTAACGTGGTTCGAAGGCATGCTATTTTGAATTTACTATCACTGCTTTTTAAATTTGCCGATTGTGTATAAAATCAGAGGAAGCCCCAGACAAAAATATCTGTCTTTGATATCACAGAAAGGTCACAATCTGGGCGCACATAAGTTCCAGATTTAGTGTGTAATTGCTATGCTCCGGTACTGTAGTCAACGCAATCAGGAGTCTCCTCCACGGGAAGTACAGGAGGCAGAAGCCTCTCTCCTGCAGTCTGGGGCGTTGTAGGAGCTGAGGTCAGGACAGTCGCACACAGACAGAAGTTAGCAGCCTCCGTGCCACTAACTGGATGCAGGGTGTAATGAATTCCTTACGCTACTGTCGCTTTTCCTCCATGGTTTTCTTATTCGAGAGAGAAATGCCTGTTTTTCTACATCCACATAATTAACATAAATAAAATATTTTTGTTATAAGATTTCTGGTAAGTTGTGGTTTAGGAAATACACTACATAAATCAGAATCCTGCCTGGCCCTGTTTTGTGCCCTCGGGGTAAATAACTGAAATATTCTGTCCCTCATTTTCATAATGCGTAAGGAGATAGTAATGTTATCTGTCTTAGAGCGCTGTTACATTGGTGGCTTTCAATAAACCCCCTACAATTCTCTTTAGTGATGTTTCTTATTAAAATCTTTCTTTCTTGCTATGCTGAAATCTGTTAGAGATTTATACTTATTTTTTCAATACTAGGGTCTCAAAGCAGAACACAGTATTTATCCCAAAGTTTGGCAGTTCATAATTATTCATCGATGGGTGGATGGATGAACCAATAAATGCATCTATAATATTTAAATACTCTTTACATAGTTCTGTTCTGAGGATTACGTGAGCTTTTATATTAAGTGCCGAAGACGCAACCAAGCCAGTAAATAATATACATATTTATTATGGTTTTTTAAAGATTTATTTATTTGAGAGAGGGAGACCTCAGGCATGTGCGTGTGCACACACACGCGCGTGTGAGCAGGGGGAGGAGCAGAGAGAGAAAGAATCCTTAGCAGACTTCCCACTGAGCACAGAGACTGATGCGGGTCTTGAACCCTGGTCCTTGAGATCATGACCTGAGCCAAAACCAAGAATCAGACACTCAACAAACTGAGCCACCTGGGTACCCCTATCATACACTGTATAACATTAATCTTTACCTACACTTTTTTATTAATGAATGTGTCTACATCACTGACGGAATTGTGGAGCCATGGGCTCTGAGTTATTTTTACTCCCTATTTAAATCCTACAGCCGTGACTGAAATCCTGCCGACCTCAGTATAAGTTTGCTTTGCTGAAGAATCAAATATGAGAGGATGGGCTTCGGCCCATCAAGGACTAGTTGAAGGTCTTCTGTAACAGTAACTCACTCTGATGACAGTTTCTGACTATCTAATACGTACTTATCGCTGTGTATTTTCTGTATATTTTCAGATGCAAAAATAAAGATAAACATGGTTTTCTGGCCTGGAGGAAGTTCTACTTTAACAGAAGAGGATAGACCTACTTGCATAATTTCAACATAATGTCACAAAGGCACTGCCAACTGCATGAGTACCGTGTTGGGATTCATGAACTGGGTCTTTAGCTCAGTGGAGATGTTCAAGGAAAGCTTCTTGGAGGAGCAAATGAACTGTTATTTGATGAAGATGTAAATTTTCATGATAATTTATTGTATGTAAAATGCCTTCTAATCCCCTCTGTCATGTGAATCTTATGATAACCCACTAGATGCGGCAATATTATTGCTGCAAGTTATGCATAAGAAAACTGAGACTCATTGATACTGTCTTGTCTCAGGACATTTATATCTACTAAATGTTGGGTAAATTTATATAAGTGAATACAGATTTATGTAAATAAATTTACATAAAACTAAACATACTAGTATCATAATATATAATAAACTAATATAAATATTATTTATACATTTTATGATTTGTATATAATAAAATTACACATAACAGATATAGATTTATATAAATAAATAAATTTGTATAAATAAGTTTATACCAGCATGCTTGACAAATTTTATGTTCTATTCACTCTTCTGCCTTGTTACTTGCCCTGGTGTTTCAGAATTAAATTTAAAAAAATCAGATGAGTGTCTTTATTTTACTAATTAATTAATTAATTTTCAGAGAGCAAGAGAAAGCAAGTGGAGGGGGGAGGGGTAGAGGAAGGAGGAGAGAGAGAATCCCAAGCAGGCTTCATGCTCAGTACAGAGCCGGACGTGGGACTTGATCCCACAACCCTGACATCATGACCTGAGTGGAAATCAAGAGTCAGAGGATTATCAGACTGAGCCACCCAGGTGTCTCCAGAAGTAGAATTTTTAACATCTAGTTGAGAAGAGAAGCTATACTGATTTTAGAAAAAAAAAAAAATCTTAAACTGATGTTAGGGAAATTATGAAAGAGATGCAGTATAGTGTAAAAACACAGATTCCAAGTGCCTTAGAAAGAAGGCGGACGGCTGATACTACCTTACATCACAAAATTACTCTGCACAGATGCTGGTGAAGTGCATTCCACCGGTTGCTGACTTGAATCTTTCTGACAGTCCCAGGAGCCACAAAGATGAGAGACGCGACTCCTGACGGGCATTTGTCTCTAGGGTTCAAGGACACAGTAGGTCAGAACGGCGCTCCTCAGTCAGTGTGAGGTTGTGCCGGGAAGAGTGAAGAACACCGGTGGGTGCCCCTGTCACCACTTCTGGTGAGTCACAGCTCCCTGCAATCTTGTCCCCTTCCACAATGACTCCACACTGGGCCACAGGACCTGCTTTGGTCCGTGCAAATGCGGATAGAGTTCCTGCGGGCGAGGTGTGGCCTCACTGGCTGCTCAGAGAACCCCCCCACCCCCCCATCCCATGGGGACATCCAGGCTGACGGGCACAGACCACAGCCGCACTGTGAAACGGGAGGCGAGTGAGCCCCCCCAGACAGCCCAGCCCTGGTGGAACTACTGACCATTCAGCCACATAAATGACACCAGACACAGCCCTCAGAACTTCTGCCCCACAGAATCAAGACCAAATACAATGGGTACTGTTTGATGCCACTGACAGTTGGGGTTGATTGGATGGGCAGCAAATCTTAAACATATATTTATATATATATTTAATATAATCTTAAAATCTATATAATCTTAAAATATAATCTTTATATATATTATTAATATATGTTTTCTTAAAAAGATGTAATCTTTTTTGTGATATAATATTAAAAATCCACCAAACATCATGCAATAGAATAAGTATTTTTTTAGACATTTAATTATATTTTATCCTCTAATGACTCACAGATTCACATTTTAAATTGAGAAAACCAAGCTTCAAAGAGACAAGAAAATTTTCACCAAGTAGTACAGACAGTGGGTCCTTCTGGAATTAGAAATGATGTCTGCTGATTACAAGAGCCATATTCCAGAGAAAGGAGTTTTAAATATACCCTGGCGTTTAAGTGAGAAAATGAAATCATTTACATTAAGTTTTGCTAAATTAATCTGACACCAGTTGTCAAAATCTGACATACAGGGTTTTAAAAATTGGGTCTAAAAAAGCTAAACCAAATCATTCAGTGAAAGAGGTCTCCCTGTTTACAAAGCTACGGCTTTGCTAGCATCCTGACAGGTAACCGTGAAGGAGAAACAAGTCTTTGTTAGACTCTGTTATTGTGAGAAAAAAGATTCCTCTAATTTCCGAATCCAGAGTAAATATGTCTGTAAAATAATCCGACTTTTGGTTGTCTTTAGTTAGACCACTCCGCTATTTTACCCGTATCTGCCTCCAGTTAGTGGGACATTTAGTGTAACCCTTTTTGCTGTACGTTGCGAATGACTTTGGTGTTCATGAAACAAATCTCAGCCATCAGGCAAAGGTGAGAACAGCACGGGTTTGGAGTCAGGAAACCCTGCGTCAAACCTTATCACCACCACCTACTGGATGTCTTACCTCAGGTGACTTACTTTTCTAATTTTTGATGTTCTAAGTGAATAAAGGAAGGATTTGTAAAGCCTGACCTGCAAGATGCTTATAAGAACTAGAGGTTTCCAGCAGAATGTCCCATTCGTAGAAGATAATACCTGTCTACTGCAAGTGACGCTGTAGATAAGATGAACTAAAAGCATACATTATCTTACGTTTTCTTGTTTTTAGGTGTTTCTATTTACAGGCCTTTAAGTTATGTAAGTCAAATAAATGTTGAAGAGGAAATCAACGTCGCTTAGAAAACCTGGTTGCTCTGCGAATGCGTCTGGCAGGTTTCGTAAACTTCCTCCTTCAACATCCGTGAACGTGGAGCATCTCTGTTTGCCCTTCAGGTGTCAGAGTACATTCTCCCTGAAAATCCCACAGCCTCTTCTCTCAATAGCTTAAGTGCTTAAGAAATGTTTGTTTGTGCTGAAATAAAATATGCCTTCCAGTAACTTACAACACCTTCCTTTTGAGGCTATTTTTTTGTTTGTTCGTTTGTCTGGAAATAGACTCAAAATATCATTCCATTTTTATTTTGTACTCACGTGTAAAGATGAAAATTGTGTCTGTATCTTAATGTTCTATTTCCAGACTAAAATTGTTTATTCTTTCCTTTGTTTTTTATGTATTTTCTAATTCGATGAGGACTTCAGAACTCTAGTAATCCATATGTAATATAATTGATCTATGCCTCAGGATAAAGCTTGCATTTTTCTCATTTTTAGGTGACTATAGCTCCCTATTTGCATCTTAAGGTCACCTTTGTTCTTTTGGAAGGAAGAAAATATGGTTAACAAAAATTAACTAAAATCTTCAAGTTTTTTTTTTTTTTTACTCTAAGCTGTTAATAAGATAGAATTCACACATTTTTCTACCACGAAACTCGATGAAAGATGTTAGATAGATGATAGATGATAGATAGATGGACAGGATCCTCACCCTTAATGCTGTTCACCTGGCCAATCCTTAAATATCTTCCCTTACTATGGAAATACTTTATATATTAAAAGGAAACAGATTTGGAAAGAGTCCAAAGTAAAAATGCCAAGGTAAATTTCTACTTCATTTTTCTTAATAAAGATGAAATAAAAACCATGAAAACACAGAGAAAGAAAATAAAGCTACTTCTTTAAAATATCAAGAAAGAGAGAAGTTAAAGCCATGAACTGTAAAGAACAGCTGACTTCAGGGTAAAGAACATTGTGGAATATATGCCCTAGAAAGTAGAGTTCTCCCAAAGAGATGATGTGCCTTCCGGACTGAGAAAACCACGAGTTGGAGCCTGGAGACCCTTGGTTAAGAAACGTTAGTGGAAAAAATGAAACAAAACAAAACAAAACAACAACAACAAAAAAACGTTAGTGGAAGACAAAGGGACTGCCAGAAAACCAAGAATCCCAATGACAGGAACCCAATAGCAGGATAAGGGAAACACCTGCAAAATGGAGCCAGGAAAGGAGATCTAAATGTGAGTATAACCCCAAATAAGGAAGCGTAAAATGAAGAGGTCGTACATGGGGGCCAGGGTCAGGGCTCCCTGGAGCTCGTTAGACACAGCGATGGCAGCTCCCAAGTTGACGATGGTGACGGGTAGTCTGGCTTGGTGAGCCGTTCATAAACTCCATCACTGACACCAGGTCCCTTGTATTCGGGGCCTAGGGAGCAGGGATGTCTCTGGACATCAACAGACACACACAGGAGGTGCCACCTCGATTATTAAGTGTCCTTAGTCTTTGGACTCATCTGGTGATCATTTGTGTACATGGGAACAAATGTCCCCACACTTTTATGTCCACGCATCAAACTCTCTGCCTAAACCATTGCACCAAACCTTTTCTCATCACCGTGCTTTTCAGTTCCTGACAATACACACTGTTAGCAACAGCAGACACTGTCCACAGAGAAGTGTTTCGTTCCTTCCTGGATTTTGGGGGCAACCTTCTTTGTTTGGTCATAAGACAGCAAGTGGACTTGGAGTAAACAATGTTTGTCTTCTTTTTTTGTCTTCAGTAAAATGGTTTAATTCTGTATGAGTGAGTATGGAGAGAGAGGCGTCAATACAGCAGAAGTAGGTGCTACCAGGTGCCAAATGAATGTTGGTCCAAGTCCCACTCACCCACGAGAGAAGAGCTTATGACAGAATACAGATCACAGCACTGTGTCCTCTACTGAGAAGGACTTGCCACCAGACAAACAAACCAACAAACCGTTAACCAAACTGAAGAGTATGCACACCGATGTTGTCGATTTGCATTCTGGTGCACGCTCCTTCCATTGCTGTATTTTATTACACCAGTAAAAGTGGTTCACAGAGCAACAGACTGAGGACCTCTATCCACCAACCATGTTGAGTAAGATTGAGCTGATCTACTTCTTTGTGCTCTCCTGTGTCTTTAGGGATGGTCCGATCCCGACTGTGCATGCATCCCTCTGACTTAAAGATTGGGCACCAGTGCGCATACCCAAATATATGGCTTGCAGCTCAAATAATTTCTAGCTTGTGATGGGAGTCTTGGGTGGTTTCACATGGTAACTTGTTATCGTGGGCAGCTTACCAGGGCCACGGGAGGACCGAGGAAATACTTTCCGAAAAGAGAACAGATTTTTGCACAAGAGGCCTCAAGACTGCTTCTAAACACAAGATGTTACGTTGTGACTCTCCTCCTGGGACTTGCCCCAGGCTCTCTAAAGCACCGCTACTTGCAGCAGACAGGAGCTCTCACAGACGCCTGTGTGTCTACGCTCAGTGCTTCTTCCCAGCAGTCTGACCTGTGCGTTAGTCCTGGGGCAGGGCAACATGTCATTGACCCAACGCATATGTGTGTGTGTGTGTGTGTTACATCCAAAGAGATGTAACAGAGAACATGTTAGGGTAGCAGATGCAGCTGGTGTTACTTAATCTTGTAGGTAGCTAGTGTGATGCTTTTTGGAAAAGCAGGTTGGTCCATATCTCTGTAGACTGGAGAGTGGAATTAGCCCTGAATTGGGACCATGAAGCTGTGCTGCTGAGCCATGCCAGATAAAAGCAAACTGCTTCTGGAAGTCCTTTGTTAATAAGCATAAGTGAAAATCAATTTCCAGACCAATAGCTGCGTATCAGGGACCAGGGCAGTGTTCATGTGATCCAATAAAGACACCACTTCTGCACCTGAAGCTAAAAAGTGGCTGTGTTCCTTCATCGTTTGTACACCTACTGTGGGTTCTGCCTTGTGGTTACTGTGAGGTACTTTTCATTTCCTGATACACGCCCATCCTGTGAGATGTTTCATGTTCCCATGGGGCATGTTAGGGGGAATATTTACAATACGTACTTGTGATCACAGAATCCTGAGATTTTCCTCTAAATTGCTTGGCCTCCCCCTTTTGTTAAGGACTTCTGGTCCTCAGCCTGGGGTTGGGTGAGGGTCTATGGCTTGTTCAGGTCTCCGTTCCCCGGACTCTGAGTCATCAATGACCTTCATTAAGACAGGACATTAGTTTATACTGTTTTGCTCTATAATTTATAATGGCATCAATTAATGACTGACAACAATGTTTCTGGGTCAAGTTATTCCTTCATCTGCTGTGACTCTGCCGTGCTAACATTGTCGCTGGAAGTCAGTTTCTGCAGCTGAGCCTGTGTTGCTGTATGACTCCATCATTCCCCAGAACTGAGAAGTCACATCAATGACAGCACCCCTCACGTGTCCCCGGGCTTGCAGGGAGCAGCCACAACAGGGAATGCTGGCGCTTCCCTTGGTGTCTCCTTACCCTCTGGAAAAGCCCAGGGTGTCCCTGTGGGATGGAGGAGGTAATATGGCAGATCTACTCTCTTATTTCTTCTTTAAGCCTTTCAGTGTTTTCTCTGCACCGTACCATGGAAGAATTTAATTTAATTTAGTTTGATTTAATTAATTTAATTTAATGTATGCCATATTGAGTATAATTTTCAGACGCTCACCAAATAAATTTTAAAGCCACTATGAGCTGTTGAAGCTCCCACATCAAATCCAGGGTCTTTGCCAGTGTATCCATACAACACATTTCCTTCAGTTCTAGATCATCTTCCTCCGTCCCCGTACGTATCCTAATGAATCACACCTACGTATATATTGTCTTTGTTTTTATTCATGATAATTGCAAACTTATTGTAACTCGTTTGGGGTGTTAATTACCTCTCTTGGTAAATAATTTTGCTTCCTTTCTTAGAGTTGGCCAGAATTTGAATCTGGTTACGGTCTGGAAACAGACGTCAGAGGTGGTACAAACAGGCCTGAGGACAACAGTCATCTTTTTCAAGGCAACTGCTTTAGTTGAGATTGTCACAGGGCCATAGGGCCAGGAGAAGTCTCACCCTCTCTGAATGGGTAGTTGCAAAAGCTGTTCCACAGTACTTAAGGTATTAAATTATATTGAATGTATGAATTGGAATTTGCACAAATCTTGGCATTCTAACCTTTAGGATCCCATTTTTTAAATAATAAGTTTCATACACTAGATTAAGAGACCAAGTCTCATTGTAAATCTGCCTTGCTTTTTTTTTTTCCTTGTCAAAAGGTGTATGAAAAAAAAAAGTCCATTTATTACATTGATCCATCTAAGAAGTCTGCATCCAACACTGGAGTCTCCCGTGCTGATAAGATGCTGACAGAAGGGCCAGGATGCAGACCGGCAGGTGGGGCTGTCTGGATGGCAGGACCTCACAGATGTTTCTACCTCTGGAGCGTGGTTCAGAATTCCATATTTGGAGGTCTTGGCTACATATATGATTGTAAAAAATAAGATAGTATTTCAACACAGCCATGGAAGTGTCTTGTTCCATTATTTATCCAGGGCCAGAGTGAGATAAAAATGTTACTTTTATTTTCTTTTTGCAACTGAATTTGGAGCATCCAGTATACCCCACAGTAATTTTCCATTACATTTCTTGTCTCACTGCTAATATTAGTGATAAAAACCATCAATAGGCACTTAGTTGTCCAAAGGTTTTTTTGAACACAGGAAACCAAATAACAATTTAAATATCTGATATCAATGTGCATGCCTTAGATTACTGCTTCCACTAACAATGAAGTCACTATTCCCATCAAATATAATCAGATCAAAAATCCAATTCCAGATTCCCATCCATGGTAGGTAGAATGAATGTCCCCAGAAGATGTCTGTACCCTAATTCCCAGGCAATGGAACTTTGCTGATTAGGGTTAAGACCCATGAGTTGGAGAGATCATCCTGGATTATCTAGATGGGTCTGGTATGTTCAGATGAGTCTTTAAAAGTGGAAAGAGGAAGGAAAAGAGTGGGTCAGAATGACAAGACGGTAGAACAAGGAGGGGGAGGTTGTGGGAGAATGAATTTCCCCCATGTTGTTAATTTGAACATAGAAGAAAGACCTCAAGTCAAGAATTGGACTCAAGAACCTGAAATGACCCACAGGTGACAGTTGACAAGAAAAGGAGTATCTGTTGCAAAATACAACAAGGTAATACATGCTCAGCAAAATGATCAAGAGTGACTCTTTGTTATTGATTCTATGATATATTCACGCTATCCGAAAGGAGCAATTTACCTGGTTAATTAAATTGGCTTTTCTTCTCCTTAAAAGGCACTGGCGCTCAGATCACTCTCACAACCCCCTGCCCATCTCTGACAATATTTCAGGACAATGCACGGATCCGTGTAACATCTGGACACTATCATCTTTCATTTCAGACACAGGGGAAATGGTGGGGAGAAGCATTTCATGGGGTCTGAATAGTGTTAGTCATGAGACTGGATCTTTCAAGTTCCTGCACGGACCAGGATGGAGCCAAGAGACGATTCTGAGTGACAGAATGAGTGATCCCGGGTTCTGTGACATACTTATGTTTTGGGGTATGTGGGGGAGGGGTTCTTACACATAGTCGCCTCTAAAACCTGAGGCTCAGGGCAGTGATTCTTCATGCTTGGAATAAGGACTATTTCCAAAAAAGAAATCATCTACATTCTCACTACCTCTATAATTGTCCCCATTGGAAAAGAAAAAAAGAGAAGGAAAGAAAAGAAAAGATCCATAAGTTTTACCCAAATTGTCTACAATCTAAGACTTCCACAGTTCCCTCCTGGGGACTCTGGTTGAATGTACTTACATTCATGATTTCTCTGCCAGGCACATACTCCACTCTCCGTTATAATCGTCCCTCACCGATACCCATGACCCGCTTCTCCCAGTCTGTCCTTGCCCAGCAAATCCATCTCTCCAGGAATCAACGGTAGTGCCGTTTCCAAATAAGCCTGTGCCTGGCTCGCCAGAGCCTCTCCTGTAGAAGGGTATGTGACGCACGTTGTCATCACATCACACTGAGCGTGCGCCGCAGCGATTCGATATTTCCATGTGCTGGAAGTGCTCACCCTGATGAGTGCAGCTACCGTCTGAAGCCACACAGAGTTATCACAACGTTATTGAGTGTTTTCTCCGTCCTGCGCGTTACATCCCAGAACCTAGTTACACATTTTTGTGGCTGGAACCCTGTCTCTCTTCATCACCTCCCAAACTTTCCCTTCTCTCATAATGTATCCCTCTGTCTGCTTCTGCATTTTTTTTTGTTTGTTTCTTTTTTGTCTCTTATACTCCATCCACACCTTCTTAACACACTCTTCTACGTAGGGGGCATAAAGATAGACATGGCCTGTAGCGCTCGCTAGCACAGAAAGGCAGTTCTCGCCAGAACAAGACCATGCTGGCACCTTGATCTTGGACTTCAGGGCAACCGGAATGGGCAAGAATCACATTTCTGCTGTTTATAAGCTACCAAGGGTGAGGTAATGTGTTACAGCAGCCCGAGTTGACTAAAAGAGCCTCTCTTTTGATTTTCTCCTTCCTCCCCGTCTTCCAGAGTGAACGTCGAGAAGCTTTGTGCACGCTGCTTCCACCGCTAACACACTTGGAGCCCTGGCCCCCAGCCTTACCTGCCATGCCTCAAGCACCGCTCCACGGCCCGCCACGGCTCAGTCTCCAGCACTCACTCTGGTCTCTGCCCCGAAGCTCCACTGCAGTGTCTCCTCCTCCTCCCACTCCGCTTCCTTCCTCTTCTTCACTTTTTTTTTTTTTTTTCTCTCAGTGAGGTCACAAGGGACTTTCTTATTCATGGCTATAATAGCTTTCCTCAATCATTATCTTAATGCCGGTCCCGATTCACGGCAGTCTGACAGCACCAAGATGGACCACTGCTTTCTCTTTGCACTTCTGAGAGCGAACTCTTCAGGGAGCTCCTCTACCCAGCGCTCCTGGTTTTCCTTTGACCTCATGGGATGCTCCTTTTGCCCCAGAACATGGCATTTTCTCTTCTAATCTTTTATCATGGCACATGCTCTTGAAACTGTACTCTTTGTGAAGATATGTAAGCTTTGATTTCTAAGTCTCTCTTCACCCCGTGGCTCTCTCCTGGGCTTCCTCCCTGAAGTTCCAACTGCTTCTTGTAATTAAAATCCATAATTCTGACTTCAAAGTTGTGAACCATACATGCTTTGAATATGGTGAGATTGTGAAAACAGTGGTTGCGCTATAATGGTCAAACATTAATTGACTAATATATCAAATTATACTGAGTTGATTTAAACTATCAAGATAAAAAGATTGGAAAACATTGTATAGTATCAATTGTAATTATATTATAACTTCTGCTGTTAGAAAACATTCATTAAGAATAGGAAATGATTATGAAAAACATTTGGTGACAAGATTTTTTTTCCAAAAGGAAAGAAATTAGAAAATCAAGCCAATATTTGATTTCAAGTAATTCTATTTAAAAATATTTTCTATTTGATTTTGTGTACAGTGTCCTTTTAATAAGTGAATGCATGTTTATAAATTCAAGTTTCCTTTTCAAAAGAGCAGCATGAATAATACATGATCAGCATAACATCCAATTAATATCACTATCAAAACCCAAATCATTGTGCTATGAAATAATGAGAAAATGCCAAGAGAATAATGGAAAATAAAAAGTTATTTATCAAAACCCTCACTCAAAATTCTGTAAAAAATACAATAAATATTTGTGGAGCTAAGAAAGCATTAACATGAATACTAAAAAAAATGTGTTGCGTACAATCCTGAAATAAGATAGTTCGTCCAAACTGCTTGTCCAAACTAAGACTGTCCTTATCCCTATAATCAAATGTTAAAACTGAGCCTGTTTATTACAACGCCTTCATCCTGCAGACTCTTACGCTGTAGCTCAGGAGCGTAACGGACTCTGTGTGGCCACCCAGCGAGGGTCTAAATTCCCCTCCAAGCTGTATGACCCTGGCTTGAGGAATTTAGGAATATGTCCTTGTCCACCCTTGCTTCTTTGTGAATTTAATCCACTCCAACCCAGGACACAGAACAATGTGGAAAACGCGGCCTGTTTTGAGACCTGCGTTTGTCCAGAGTGAGGAACTAAATGAGCCAATCAGAAAAAACAGGGTCTGGAGACAGTCTGCCAGTCGCATTTTCCAAGGATTTCAGGAATGCAGGGGGGGTCCTGCCCGTAAATACCAGAGGTACAAGATGTACACTGAGTTGTGCATAACTTGTTCCACAATGACATGTTCTGTTTGGGGTTATCACTTTTCCTTCCCAGTCTATGAGCCAGCAAAGTAAACCTCTGACATTAAGAGGAGGCTCTGGTCAAGGACGAGATCCATGATGAGCTGGTTTGATCACCCTGTGGTCTCTGAGCAAGCCTGTGCCGGTCTAGCCTAGTCTCGGGAGCTGACCAGGCTTCTCCTCTGCGTTCCTCCTGCGCTCACATCTGCTCCCTATTTCTTTCTTGCAGTGGGTGTGAGGCGCAGCACCTGCTAGGGTTCCTGGGCTCCACTTATGCAACCTTTATCATAGACAAGAGCAGAGAGTAGGAAATGGATAATGGCTAAGAAAGAGAAAAGAGTCAAAAAAAGGACCACCACACTCAGAATGAAAAGCATGTAACCTGTTCAGCTTGTCACACCTTGTCACCCGGAAAGCTCCAAACCCTGGAGCTCGATGTTGTGCTCAGTGCTGACGCAAGACACATTAACCTCTTCCTGGATCTGCACGCAGACTCGTGGAAAATAAAGACACTTTGAGCTTGGCAGGTGGGCACACCCCAACTCCTAACACACTTGTGATGTCTAAGCAGGATCTGTTCTGCCACCCAAAGTAGTGAAATGTGTTAGGGATGTTGGCAGTCACAGGATAGAGATGGGTGGATGTGGGTGGGTGTACACAGACACAGACACAGACACGGACATGGACACAAAGACACAAACACACACGTATATAACAATATAATCTGGAATGATAAAACAATATAACATTTGTGATCAGCACACAAATAGCAAAAGGGACCCACAACTTTCCCTAATTTGATAACTGACTTTAGAAGTACAACAGCTATTACATATGATGGTTCAAGTCTGCAGTGGACTCTTCTGACTTACTGTATTAATTAATAATCAACTAAAAAGTAATGCAACCCAACACATATCAAAGATATGGTAGAGAGCTATGGGCTAGGCAAGCACATCTACCTGACTCAGGTAGTGTTTTTTGTTTGTTTGTTTTTCATTTTTTTCAATGGTGGGGAAAAAAGCCCAAAAACCCAAAAAACAAAAACAAACCTTGGCCAAATCCCCTTCGTAGCTTTGCCTGTCTCTCTTTTGATCAGTAAGGTAGCTTGATGGTTGACGCTCCAGCATGAACATTTTCTTCTGAGTATTTTTATGGTCATTTCATAGTTCTATATGTTGATTACTGATTGAGTGATTTAATATTTCAATATTTTAATGAACATTCTGAGTAATTTTCTAATGTAAAGATAAACTTGTGAAGGCATATATTGCACAGGAAAGGGGCTTGAGAAACATGTGGACCATAACCTAAAAACATGATGGCAGGAAATAGTTATTGTGCACTATGTGAATTAGCATTCTGTCCTTTTTATTCATGTTTGTTATTTGTAAGGTGCCTAAAAGAGAAGCATTAGAGCTAAGTTAGTGATGATTTATTTTACTCTTTTTTATTTGTTTAATTAAAAATTTAGGTATTTGGGGGTGCCTGGGTGATTCAATGGGTTAAAGCCTCTGCCTTAGGCTCAGGTCATGGTCCCGGGGTCCTGGGATCGAGCCCCGCATCGGGCTCTCGGCTCAGAGGGGAACCTGCCTCCCCCTCTCTCTCTGCCTACTTGTGATCTCTGTCAAATAAATAAATAAAATCTTTAAAAAAATAGGTATTTGCATGCACCTGGAACTATCAATTGTGCGTATGTCTATACAAAATTCCTTCTGCAAGCCAGAAACCCTGATGTCATCACTTCATTGTTTCAGCAGGAAGATTCTGAGTCTGGAGAGAATAATGCGTAACAGAAGGAAGATGTCGATCCAGCTCTATACGACACGAGGATTAGATAAACTAAGTCAGTTTCTAGCGTCATTTTGAGGGCTTTGTGCCTATTCAGGATGGGCAAACTACACAACTCTGTTGGAGGTCCTTAAAGGTAGACTTGGAAATGGCTGCGGTCCAGATCTGGAATGAAGAGGGGGACTGCCGAGTTCATGGATGCAGCCGACAGCTGAGAATGCAGTTTCCTTGCCTGCCGTGGAGACCCAGTGCTGGAGGGAAGGAGTCGCTCAAGCTGCCTGGGGTCATCTGGCATACTCCGGCGGACGCACCAGTTCGCACGTGTTGGCCTGGACACCCAGCATCTGCTAGAAGCCTCAGGTCTGGCGCTTTCGACGTGGGTCTGGGGCATCTCCGTGAAACTCTGGGTGACCTCAAGGAGCGTTTCCCATCTGGAGCAGCTGACTTCGTGCAGGATGGCATCCTTGCTCGCCGACTTCCCTCATGCCTCCTTTGGAACCTCCCCTCACCCAGACAAGCTCTCTGTCGCTCTCTTTCCCCTCGGCATGTCAGGTTATATCGGTCGTCTGCATTCTGCATCTGTCCCTTCATTCTGAAAGGATTATCGTTCCCCAGTGCTCCCTCTGAATGCTGTTTTCTCATCTCCGAACCTGGGTCCCTAGCACACTTGCTCAGTCTTGTTGACTCTGTTAGACAGGAAAAGCAGGATCTGTCCAGACTTTTGAGAGGAGATGAAGACAGCAGGGAGAGACCGGAGATTCTGATCTTCAACAACATTCTGTAAAAGGTGAAGTAGTTACCATGTTACACTGGCCTTCCTGTTCACAACGCAAATCTAATGAATCATAGCAAACATGAGAGTGATTATTTTCATAATAGCAAATATTAGTTAATCAAGACATTGAATTATTTTGTAAAATGGGGGGAGTTTAAAAATGTCTTCAGCATAAAGACGGAATGGAGATCCCATACAAGCAGTCCCACTGTGACAGGGTGATTTGTCATTTTCAGGTAATGATAGTTCAGTGAATGCTGACTCGCAATTCAGTGAATAACTGTGATGAAAAGTACTAGCTGTATCCTACCACTGATTTTTAGCTCTTAGGTTTTAGGGACGGATGATGATTTACTTTGGAATCCAAGCTGTAAAAATGAAGAATATACTGAAACTTTTATAAGACATTTATAAAACTTTGTATTTTTGCATCATATGTAGCCATAATATTTATTAAATTGCCAAATTCTTGGGAGGCTTCATTTAAGCTTTTTAGACAATTCTTTGATACAAAAAAAGTCATCGCTGCCTTTTTGATTGCAATATATAGTTTCAACATATTCATTGGCATATAAATTATGTTATTCTTTTTTTTTGAATTAGAATCACATCTAATAAGTTGTTTTAGTAAAAATTGGGGCATGTCTTATCTATCGGTGTGATGTATATGAAGATGGATTTTTCTGGCTTTAACTTCAAAGATGCATGCTTTCGATCTTGGGATATCTACTCTTGACATATACTTGGGGCAAACGATATTAGATAGGAATGCAAAACTGAGGTGTCTTTCTAAGAGTATTAATCTATATTCATGCTGTATCCACAGAGATTTTATCAGAATCTCCAGAAACAACATCAGGCATATGAAAGTGCAGTCGCTTCTGAGGTGATTCTGATCCATGTCCTGGTTAAACTATGGAGTAAAGAAGGTGAACTTTTCCAACAGACACAAGGAGGAAGAAAGAGATGCAAAGACTGAACAAAGACCTCTAGTTCCAAAATAAAAAGTGTTTGAGTTAATAAGAAGAATTAAGAAGGAAGCTGTGATAAACATGGGGAAGAGACTCGAAACTAATCAACAGGCTCACAAGGAGAGCTACAGTCCAGCTGCATATACAGTTAACGAGCAGCGCCCATGGGATCTGAGCTCCCCCCTCCCAGCACTGTCCCCTGAGAACAGCTAAGGAAAACGCAAACGTGTTCTGGAATCTAGATCATGTTACGGGTTTGAGGGAAGCACTGGGAAAGGCTTGCTCCGGGCAGAAGACATGGATTGTGGAGGATATTTAGTCTTGAATTGTCTCTAATAAAAGAAATAGGGTTGATGATGATAAAGCATGAGCCACAGGGATGGTAGACAGAAGAGCAAATAATACTTAAATATGGGGTTCAGTAAAAGATATATGCCTGTGATGCCAGTCACTTATCTTCTCTGCCAATATTCACTGAGTGCTGGCTCAGTTGAGGATGTCATGGTGAATGTGCTAACTTATCATCACTCTGGACCAGCTATTTTCAGTCTTGCTGAACATCTGAATCCATTCATGGATCTTATAGAAAATATTGGTAACAGGTCCTCACCTCTGATAATCTGGAGATCCTGATTTCTTTCATCTGTGATGAGATTCAGGTTGCAATAATTGTTTAAAGTTTCCCAGACCCTAGGATAGAGTAAGGCAGTGACCTCTTTGACCTCAGCCATGACAAGTTTTAACTAGTTACATCTCCCAAGGCAAAGGAAACAAAAAGAAAAAATAAACTAGTGGGACTACAACAGAACCAAAATATTCTGCACAGTGAAGGAAACAACCAACAAAACCTAAAAGGCACCTATGGAATGGGAGATGAGGTTTCCAAATGACATAAATGATAAAGGATTAGTATCCAAAATATATAAAGAACTGATAAAATTCAACACCCTAAAATTAATAATCCAATTATAAAGTGGGGAGGAGACATGGATAGACTTTTTCCAAAGAAGACATACAGATAGTCTTTAGACACATGAAAAGATGCTCAATATCACTGGTCATCGGGGAAGTACAAATAAAAAGTACAATGAGATACAACCACACACCTGAAGAGCTAAAATTAACAAAATAGAAAACAACCGGTGTTGGTGAGGATGTGGTGGGAATGTGAACTGGTGAAGTCACTCTGGAAAACAGTGTGGAGGTTCCTCAAAAACTTAAATATAGAACTACCCTACGATTCAGCAATTGCAATACTAGGTATTTACCCAAAGGCTACAAAAATACTGATTCAAAGAAATATATGCCCTGATGCTTATAGCGGCATTATCTACAATAACCAAATTATGGAAGTAGCTCAGTTGTCCACCAGATGATGAATGGATAAGGAAGATGTGATATATACATATATATATATATAATGGAAAATTACTGGTCCATAAAAAGAGTGAACTCTTGCTACTTGCAAAGACATGGATGGATCTAGAGAGTATTATGCTAAATGAAATAAGTCAGAGAATGAAAATACCATATGATTTCACTCATACGTGGAATTTAAGAAACAAAACAAAAAAATGGGAGGGGAAGGGGGAGAGAAACAAACCAAGAAACAGACTCGTAACTACTCCTAACTACAGAGAACGAGCTGATGGTCACCAGGGGGAGAGGAGTGGGGATGGGTTAAACAGGTGATGCGGATGGAGGAAGGCACTTGTCGTGATGAGCACCAGCTGTTGCACGGAAGTGATGAATCAGGACATGGCACAACTGAAACGAATATTACACTGTATATTAATTTAAATAAAAATGTAAACAAAGGGGACATCTGGGTGGCTCAGTGGGTTGAAGCCTCTGCCTTCAGCTTAGCTCATGATCTCAGGGTCCTGGGATCGAGCCCCGCATCGGGCTCTCTGCTCAGCAGGGAGCCTGCTTCCTTCTCTCTCTCTTCCTGCTTCTCTGCCTACTTGTGATCTCTGTCTGTCAAATAAATAAATAAAATCTTTAAAAAAAATGTAAATAAAGAATTTATTTAAATAAAACTGGAATTTATATAAAAACTTAAATAAATCAAGTTTCCCAGATTATTCCAATGTTGAGCTGGGAATCTTTTCTCTACAATGAAAATGAGTTTATGCCAATATAGTAGAGATATTTGATAAGATAAATCAATATGAATAATTTCAAAATACTTGCAAAAACAGAGATAGGTTTTACTTCATATAGAACTTGAAATATTATAATGTGGTTTTCTCAGGAAGGGAATTTCAGTAACAAGAGTTAATCTATATTTGAAGGAGAAGAATTTGTCTCATGAAAACAGAGAAGATAATGCTCATTCCTAGAGACAACATGCCACACTACAAGACAGAAAATATAATATAAAATTAATAGGTTTGACATTGAGAGAGGCAATCTTGCCAAACAAGAAGGCAGGTTTGTTCTGAATAACAATAGATAATTTTGTGTGGGTTGGAAGAGTACAAAACCAATGTGAGTAAATTAAATACACTCACAAGCATGCAAACTTGTGCACATACACATATTTCCAGTTAAGACTTCGGATTTTTGCTTGTTAACCCTAGCACTGATGCACAGCTGGATGATGCTTAATTAAAACATGTAACAATAGGCAGAAAATCTTCACTGGTTACAAGACATCATACTTACTTGTTTTCACCTGCCATTCCTATTTTAGGAAAATAATAAACACATAATCATTCCTCAAATATTAAAACCAAATAGTTATTTCTAGCTATAACAATATTTTCATATTGCTTTAAAGTATAAAAGATAATTTCCACATTTATCATTTCAACGTTGTCATAGCTGCTGTGATTAAAAGGGATAATGGATGTGAAAGTGTTTTTTAGTTCTTCCTTGCTGTCTTCTTCGTGATGAAAGCAGGACAGATGTTATTTTCCTCACTTGACAGAGGGAGCAGATGATGTGAAATGATATATTCGAGGTAAATCACGAGCACAGTAATATTTAGACAGGTCTACTTCCATATCTTAGCTCTTTCCACAGCTATCCTCCCCTCACACAAATGCTCACACACGGGTACACATGTGTGCACACACACACCCTTTTAGAAATTACAGGTGCTTATGCCTATAATTGCACCTGGCTATACCTGTGCGTACACATATTCCCATTCATGCACATACCATGCTTACAGTATTTGTATTAGCGTATTTATTTCATCACCACCTCCACAACAAAAATAGACAAAAAATAAAGAGACTGTATGATGGACAATGAGATGAAATTTTGAATTCATCTGATTCAATGTATGATCCAAAGTCTATGTCAGGTGTCTGTTCAAATTCTCCCAGTAACAGGAACCTTCCATGACACAAGGTGCTTGAAGATCTCTCTATATAATAAAAATACTCCTTTCATATTTATCTGAGCATTTTGTTCCTGAAAAAGGTCAAACATCAGATCTAATGTACTTCCTGAAGCTGGACCAATCTATTTAAGGCACACAGTCTCACACAGTCCTCCCGTGGTGTTGTACCCTCCAGACTCAACAGGAAGTGGGTAGATGGGGGTGAACTCTGCCAGCTGTTACCTTCTAGACAGTGTGTACTCTACACATACTCCCATATCAATCCTCATAGCTAATCTGCCAGAGGTGTTGTTTTTATGTTCTTTATAAAGGAGTACATTTCATGATGTGAGGAAATATTCCACACAGCTGCTGGAGGCCATAATCTGAAAGACACCTTGGTCTCTGTGGTTCAACAGCACTACTACTTCCCTGACATCATGATCCCTACCCACACCCAAGATGAAGAGGAGTTTGAAATATTTCCACAGATTTTCCTAACACATCAGATTAGATTACTTACAGCAAACCAGATTTGGGTAGCTTCTTGGGGATTTAATTTCCTCTACATTTTTCTTTGATCTTTAGGATGTTTGGTCTATGAGCTGGGTACACATGTGTACCCAGGAAGAGACAGACTGGCAGAAAAGTGAGGGAATCTATGAGAAAGTGTGAAGAAATGGCTCCATTTTTATACCCTGCTGTGTTGTACATACACTTGCCACTCCTGTTCATCCTTTCTTGATGAACCTGATAGGTTCTTCTTTTGTTTGACCCACTTTCCTGTTCTGTCCTTCCATCTCTCACCTGCTTTGGTTCCATTCTATAGGGCTGCGTCAGGAACCTTCACTCCTGGGACAAACCCAGGAATCCCCACTCAAGTAATTTGCTGCAGGACTCCATTTATTCAGAAGCTGTTCAGAGAAGATGCAATCTTTCAGACTGTGTGTGAAAGAGTTCTTACAAACTTTAGTGGGGTGGCAGTTCCCTCTGCTTTACCTCTGACTCTTTAATCCCTCTTCACATTTTCTCTGTTTCTTTTATAGCTCAGACAATATCAGGGTATCCCTCTATGTATGCAGAATATAGCCTAAGAATATTACAAAGAGAAAGCCATCTATCAAAGTCAGCAAGTGAACCAGTTTTCTTCCTCTTTGTGCATCCCCAAGGGAAAATTTTGTTATTTCTGATCCACCTGAGTTTCTGAGATTCAGCTCAGGAACACATTGCAAGTGTAGAACTTTCTGAGACCTCATAAGAAACTGAAAATCCTTACAATGAGAAAAAAAAAAAGAAGAAGAAGAAGAATAGCTTCACCTTTAATTATGTGTCTACAACAACAAAGAAGGAAACATTTTATAAAGCACCCATTTTTATTCAAGGCAACATGCATAGGGCTGGTCATAAAAAATAAATAAATAGTGTCCAAGAGTTTACAAATCACCAGTTGTAAATAGCTAAGTAGAGAGAAAAATGTCACATTTAGATTTCTCTTGAAATCGGTGGAGAAAAGGAACAAAAATTTAAGGCACCCCATTTTGGCTTTGGCAATACGGCAAAACGGAGGAGAGAACTCAGATGGTTGATGGGAAATATTGAAAATAGGGCATATTTTCTTTATCCATTCATCTGTCAATAGAAACTCAGGGTGTTACCATATGTTGGCTCTTGGGACTAATCCTGCAGTGTACATGTGGGTGCAGACATCTCCTCAGGAGAGTGATTTTATTTGAGTAGGATGTATACCCATAAATGAGATTTCTGGATCATATGGTAGTTCTATTTTTAACATTTTGAGGAACCTCCATATTTCTTTTCATGGTGTCTGCACCAATTTATATTCTCACCAACAGTACACAAGGGTTCCCTTTTTCTCCACATTCTCACCAACACTTGTTATCTCTTATTGTTTTTATGAGAGCCATTGTAACAGGTGTGAGGAGGTATTTCATGCGGTTTTGATTTTCATCTCCCTGGTGATTAGTGATGCTGAGCATTGTTTCATGTACCTCTTGACCATTTAAAAATCTTCTTTGAAAAAAATGTCTATTTAGGTATTCACCCACTTTTTAATTGAATTATTTGTGGTGTTTGCTATTGAGTTTTTTGAGTGTTTTATATATTCTAGATATTATCTCTTGATTGTATAAATGATTTGCAAATATTTTCTTTCATTCACTAGGTAGACTTTTCATTTTGTTGATAGTTTTGTTTGCTATACAGAACCTTTTTAGTTGGATGTATCAAATCATTATGCTGTACACATTAAACTTGTACAATGTTATAGGTTGATTATATCTGAATAAAATTGGAAAAAAAGAAAGACAGAGAGAAAGGGGCAGAAAGAAAAATGAAGTCGGAGCAAGTGGGAGTGATCTCAGAGCCACAAAGACAAGGCAGTTACTTGAAACACCATTCTTCAATTCTAATAGGCACAGAGTATGCCCTTAAAGATATTCTGAACACTATAGGATCAGCTGTGCATATGACAACACAGAATAACCTGGATATTCTGACAGGGCTCTGAGAGAGCCAGTGCCTTCAAAGAGTCTGACCAAAATATGAAAGGGTTCTTTTTATCCCAGAGTAGAGAATTAAATACTCTGTATAAGTATTTTGGAAACATTAACTCCCTATACACTATAAACAAGGTGTTGGATCAGTTTATTAATGCAGATTTGAAAGATAATAAAACCATGCGCATTTTCGTTTAATGTCTCAACTATTGTTTAACAGCTGATTTTTTTTTTTTTTAATGACGGAAAACTTAGGGTTGTTTCTATTCCCTTTTTGTTGGTTGTAGGACTGAATTTTGGTAGGACCTGTGAACTAGCTAGACATGAAGATTGGTGCAGCGGATTAGCAGGAACACTTTTTGGGGGACATGATTTAAGTGAATTTGTTTTATTCAATCAGCAATCAAATAGGAATTTAAATGGGATGAAGGAAGAAAGAAACAAATGAAATTTTCAGTGACCACTGGGTTCTTCACAAAAGCATAACTGGCCTTCTTTCATTCAGTGTAGTGTGTCTGGAGGGAGACTCCCACCAGAACAGAAGACTACCTTGAGCCCTCAATTAAAAGCCCAGGGGCTTTTCTTGTTGTGTAACTAGACGCAGGGAAAAGCCTGTCAATACTGAAGGGTCTAACTTCTGATCTATAGGAAAATTCATGCTTAATATTGACGAATTGAATGCTTTTCCACTAAAGAAGAATACCAGGCAAAGATGTCCACTCTCACCACTTCTATTTAGCATTATAATGGAAATTCTAGCCAGTGTAATTAGGCATGGAAAGAAAAAATTAAAGTGTATGTATTATAAAGGAAGAAGCAAAACTCTTTATTAGATGGATGATATATTGTGTTTATAGAAAATCATATGGAATTTAGAAAATAGTCTATGAATGATATAGTTAAGAAAGAGTTTAGCAAGGTGGAGGATATAGAATTAGTACCAAAAAAACAACTGAATATATCTTCAAATCCTGAAAACAAAATTAAAATAAAACAGTATCATTCTGCTGAAAAAGTATTTGACAATGTACAGCATCCCTTCCTATCAAAACTCTTCAAAGTGTAGGGATAGAGGGCACATACCTCAATAATATCAAAACCATCTATGAAAAACCCACCGCAAATACCATTCTTAATGGAGAAAAACTGAGAGCTTTTCTGCTAAGGTCAGGAACATGGCAGGGATGTCCATTATCACCACTGCTATTCAACATAGTACTAGAAGTCCTAGCCTCAGCAATCAGACAACAAAAAGAAATTAAAGGCATCCAAATTGACAAAGAAAAAGTCAGACTATCACTCTTTGCTGATGATATGATACTATACGTGGAAAACCCAAAAGACTTCACTCCAGATCTGCTAGAACTTATACAGGATTCAGTAAAGTGTCAGGATATAAAATCAATGCACAGAAGTTAGTTGCATTTCTCTACACCAACAACAAAACAGAAGAAAGAGAAATTAAGGAGTCAATCCCATTTACAATTACACCCCAAACTGTAAGATACCTAGGAATAAACCTAGGCTAAGAATCTATACTCAGAAAACTATAAAGTACTCATGAAAGAAATTGAGGAAGACACAAAGAAATGGAAAAATGTTCCATACTCATGGATTGGAAGAACAAATATTGTGAAAAGTCTACAGTACCTAAAGCAATCTACACGTTTAATGCAATCCCTATCAAAAGCCCATCCATTTTTTTCAAAGAAATGGAACAAATAATCCTAAAATTTATATGGAACCAGAAAAGACCTCCAAAAGCCAAAGGAATTGTAGCAACATGGACGGGACTGGAAGAGATTCTGCTGAGTGAAATCAGTCAAGCAGAGAGAGTCAATGATCATATGGTTTCACTTATGTGTGGAGCATAACAAATAGCATGGAGGACATGGGGAGTTAGAGAGGAGAAGGGAGTTGGGGGAAATTGGAAGGGGAGGCGAACCATGAGAGACTATGGACTCTGAAAAACAATCTGAGGGTTTTGAAGTGGTGGGGGGTGGGAGGTCAGGGTACCAGGTGGTGGGTATTATAGAGGGCATAGATTGCATGGAGCACTGGGTGTGGTGCAAAAATAATGAATACTGTTATGCTGAAAATAAATAAAAAATAAATTAAAAAAGAAAAGAAAAGAAAAGAAAAAGCCAAAGTTGGTGGCATCACAATTCCAGACTTCAAGCTCTATTGCAAAGCTGTCATCACCAAGACAGCATGGTACTGGCACAGAAACAGACACATAGATCACTGGAACAGAATAGAGAGTCCAGAAATAGACCCTCAACTCTATGGTCAACTAATCTTTGACAAAGTAGGAAAGAATGTCCAATGGAGAAAATACAGTCTCTTCAATAAATGGTGCTGGGAAAATTGGACAGCCACATGCAGAAAAATGAAATTGGACCATTTCCTTACACCACACACAAAAATAGACTCAAAATGGATAAAGGACCTCAGTGTGAGAAAGGAATCCATCAAAATCCTTGAGGAGAACACAGGCAGCAGCCTCTTTGACCTCAGCCACAGCAACATCTTCCCCACCAAAGGCAAGGGAAGGAAAGGCAAAAATGAACTATTGTGACTTCATCAAAATCAAAAGCTTTTGCACAGTAAACGAAACAGTTAACAAACCTAAAAGGCAACTGACAGAATGGGAGAAGATATTTGCACATGACATATCAGATAAAGGGATAGTATCCAAGATATATAGGGACCTTAACAAACTCAACACCCCAAGAACAAATAATCCAATCAAGAAATGGGCAGAGGACCTGAACAGACGTTTCTGCAAAGAAGACATCCAGATGGCCAACAGAGACATGAAAAACTGCTCCACATCACTGAGCAGGGAAATACAAGTCAAAACCCCAATGAGATACCACCTCACACCAGTGAGAAAGGCTAAAATTAACAAGTCGAGAAATGACAGATGCTGATGAGGATGCAGAGAAAGGGGAACCCTCCTACACTGTTGGTGGGAATGCAAGCTGGTGCAACCACTCTGGAAAACAGCATGGAGTTTCCTCAAAAAGTTGAAACCAGAGCTACCCTATGACCCAGCAATTGCACTACTGGGTATTTACCCTAAAGATACAAATGTAGTTATCCGGAGGGGAACTCAAATGTTTATAGCAGCAATGTCCACAATAGCCAAACTGTGGAAAGAACCTAGATGTCCATCAACAGATGAATGGTTAAAGAAGATGAGGTTTATATACACAATGGAATACTATGCAGCCATCAAAAGAAATGAAATCTTGACGTGGATGAACTAGAGCATATTATGTTGAGCGAAATAAGTCAATCGGGGAAAGACAACTATCATATGATCTCCCTGATATGAGGAAGTGGTGATGCAACATGGGCGGTTAAGTGGGTAGGAGAAGAATAAATGAAACAAGATGGGATTGGGAGGGAGACAAACCATAAGTGACTCTTAATCTCACAAAACAAACTGAGAGTTGCTGGGTGGCGGGGAGAAGGTGGTGGGGTTATAGACATTGGGGAGGGTATTTGCTATGGTGAGTGCTGTGAAGTGTGTAAACCTGACGATTCACAGACCTGTACCCCTCGGACTAACAATACATTATATGTTTATAAAAAATTAAAAAAAATATATATAAAAAACAAGCAAACAGGATCATTCACAACAGCATTCTTTTTAAACAACCTTAGTGAAGTGAATTGATAGGCGAAAACCTGCACATAGTTCATGTGTGTGATTTTTTTTTTTTTAAGATTTTTTAAAATTTATTTGACAGAGATCACAAGTAGGCAGAGAGGCAGGCAGAAAGAGAGAGGAGGAAGCAGGTTCCCCACCGAGCAGAGAGCCTCATGTGGGGCTTGATCCCAGGACCCTGGGATCATGACCTGAGCCGAAGGCAGAGGCTTTAATCCACTGAACCACCCAGGCGCCCCAATGTGTGTGATTGGATAAGTTTGGACATATGCATATACCTCTGCTTCCATCAGCACAATCAGGTCCTAGACATATTCAACATCTCTTAGTTTCCTTGTACTTCCCCATCTTTTTTTTTTCTCAGAATATGTATCATGATATCTACCCTCTTAATGTCCTCTGAAGTGTGCAATGTTGTCTTCTCAACTCTAGGCACTATGCTGCTGTAGCAGATCTCTAGAAATGTTTCATCTAGTATAGCTGACATTCTTCAGTCCCTGGAAACCACTATTATAATCCCTGCTTCTGTGAGTAGGACTATGTTAGATACAGCAAGTAAGTGAAATCATGCAGTACTTGCCCGTGTGCAATTGGCTTATTTTCCTCTACATGATTTCATCCAAGTTCATTCATGCTGTTATTAATGGCAGGGTTTCCTTATTTTTAAAAGCTGAATAATATTCCATTTATGGGCACACCACATTTCCTTCATCCATTCATTGGTTGATGGGTGCTCGGATTGTTCCCTTATTTTGGGCTATTGGAATAGTGCTGCAGTAAACACAGGAGTGAAAATACCCTTTGAGATACTGAGCTTGATAGTTATGGATATATATTTAGATTTGGGATTGCTTCATCATATGTTAATTCTATTTTTAATTTTGCTGTGGACTCTCAACGCTGTTTTTTCCCACCATCAGTACACAATGGTTCCAATTCCTCCACAACCTTGCCAACATTTGTTTTATTTTGTGTTTTCAGTAATAGCTATCCTAATAGGTGTGAAGTGATATCTCATTATGGGTTTGATTTGCATTTCTCTGGTAATTATTGATGTTGAGCATCTTTTTGTATACGTTTTTGGCCGTTGTATGTCTTCTTTGGAGGGATGTCTGTTCAAGTTCTTCATCTATTTTTTAATCAGGTATTTTTTAAAATTTTGTTCTGTTTTTGTTCTGATTTCTAGTTTCATACCATGGTTTTTATGGAAGATATTTGGTATAATTTCAATCTTACTACATTTGTTAGAACTTGTTTTGTAAAACATGTGATTGATTGATCCTGGAGAATATTCCGTGTAAGCTTGAGAAGAATCTGTGTTCTGCTGTGAATCTGCTGAAAATGGAATACTGATATATCCTATTATTATTACATTTGTATGTCTCGCCTCATTATTGTTAATATTTGTTTCACATATTTTGGTGCTGTGGTGTTGGCTGCATAAACATTTATATAATTATTATATCTTACTCATGTATTGACCTTTTGTCATTATATGATGTTGTTCTTTGTCCTTTTGACAGGTTTTGATTTAATGTATTTTTGTCTGGTAGAAGTATGGTTAGCTCATCTCTCTGTCTCTCATTTGTATGAAGTATCCTTTTCCATCACTTTACTTTAACTTAGGTGTGTCTTAAATCTAAAGTATGGCTCTTACAGGTATTACACCAAAGAAGGTATTCTAATGGTTACCCTAATCATGTGAGAAGAAGCTCAACATCATTAGTCGTTCATGAGATGCTTGAGTCACATCTAGATATTGACTAGAATGGCTTTAATGCAAATGATCGATAATATCAAGTGATGGTAAGACTGTAAGAATACTGGAATCCTCTTATATTGGTCATGAGAATGCAAATTAACAAAGCCATTTTGGAGAAGTCAAAATAGTACACCATATGTTTTCAATATGACCCAGCATTTTATTCCTGTATCTGTGTTCAAAAAATATATATATATTTTTCACTAAAAGACCATCACCAGAGTGCTTTCAGAAGCTTTAATTATAGAAATCAATAACCGGAAATACTCCAAGTAGACATCAAGTGATCATCAAATAGTTCATCAAGTAGTTCCTCAGGTGATGAATTGGTAAAGTGTGACACAGTCATACAACTTTCCAATGTCCAAAATCAATAGATTTATTATCTTCATTGTCAGCCATCCAATTCATGTCTCTATTTTATATAATTATATTTTCCTAAAACACTTTTCTATGATAAGATCAGAGGTATAATTTAAAAATTGGTAAGGCTATCTTTTCTATACTTAAACCAAAAATAAAAACAGTAAAATAATGCTTTAAAATGTGAAACAACTGCATCAATTAAATAATTGACTGCTGAGATAAAAACGATTATTTTGTCTCTCACCAAACATTTTTAGTAGCTTTCAAAGGTTGTCAGTATAAACCTCCATGCTTGTTCTTTCCTTATAAAATAAAGAAGTGAAACGACAAAAATGATTAACACAACAAGCATCCGTAATTTATGATACCCAACTCAGAACAGGCCGCATAGGTGACATTTCCATAACACATCCCAAATCATAGTGGGAGAGTGAATAACAAATGTGTTTTTTACTCACACCAGACTTGCAGAACACAGGGTAACTCCCCAGTATGCGTTGGCTCAGAATTGATTGCTTCAATTAGATGCTCAGTACCGTGTGTTTTCCAGATTAACCCAAACAGAGTTGGTGAAGGTCAGGTGACGGTAATGAAATGCTTCCTTCTATAGAGAAATGACACATACGGCTTGTGTTTGCATTTCATTGGCTGAACAGTTTGGTCTTTCCTACCTTGTAAAGTTAGAAAAGTGCAATCTTCCCCTAAGCTGGAACAGAAGAGAACCTCAAGCTGGTAAATAATTCAGGAGGGCTCCCCTATGGAAAGCAGATTTACAAAATCAGTCTCTGTCTGTATAGTACTTTCCATGCACTTTCTTGAAGCACTCATCTCTGCATCTTGGAAAAAAAAAAAAAAACACCCCAAAAGCAATAAATAAATAAATAAATAAATAAATAAATAATAATAAACAAACCAAAAATTAGTAAAGCAGGCAGTCACTCTGGGATTGTGAATAGGATTCTGAGGATCAAGATCTTACTCTGTTCACTGCTACTCCATGGCTGGGTGGCCCTGGGTAAGTTAGCTGAATTCTTCTTAAGTCATTCCCCTAAAGCCTACTCTCTGTGATGTGTTTAGTATTCAGTTAGAAGGAAAATGTGGACATTCTCAGCATAGTGTGTCACATATTGTCAGCTCGTCGAATCTGAATCATTCTCTCTGGACTTTTGTTTATCTAATCCAAGCACCCCCAAAAATCAACATGTACAGGACTGAAGTTTGTGTAAGCTGTTACATTTTCATTTGCTATGCTTTATAAAATAAGTTCAATTTTTCAAGTAGTAACAGAATTTAATAGTATAATAAGTCAACTTTCAGCTATGTGTTGGTTTCCATCTGTTGAACAATCATCTTTCAATGCTTGGTGTCATGACTCCATAAACAAATGTTAATGCTTCTAATGAAATGAAAGGAACCCAAGAACCTGTCCTTAGAGTAGGACAGTGTCACATCACGTTATGATAATGCAGGTTTCTGAGTGCTTAATTTTGGAATCCATTCAGCAATTGTCCTTGAGTTTCCCCTACTTCTTTGTCATTAGTAGTTCCCCTGGTCTTTGCTTCAGTATCTACAGCATAAACAGCTTTCTCATCACAACATATTAGTCAAATCTTCCTTTCTAGGAAAGTCAGCAGAAAGTGAAAACTTAAAAACCTTACAAAGTACATCACTGTATGAGGGCTGAGCAGAGCCTCATCCGCAGTGAGCCTGGTGCCCAGAAATCAGACTTGCCATGACCCAGTTGGTGTCAGACTACAGAGGTAACAAATCAGGAAGGTCTACCCAGCCATGAGAGATCTTTCAGACCACTGGACTAAAGAGACTATAAATATGTTGGGGGAAAATTAATGGATGCTTCATCGGTGATAAATATACATAAACCCATAGTTTTTATATTCTTTTGTTGTGACAAATTAATTTAAACCCACATCTCTAGAAAATTAAGTCTTTGGACACTTTGAGGGAATTTCCAGGGAGTCATTCTTAGGGAAAAAGAGGAGTCAGGAGAGAATGAAAACTAGCATTTGGGATGTCTTCCTTCAGGGCACAGCAAGAACATCATTCCCGTAAGTGTTCATCTTAAGAAGAAAGGAAGAGAAATTGTCTTTCCTGATTCTTGGTTTTCTATATCTAGTAAGTCAAAATTCAATCCAAAGGACATTAAACCCCATCACTCTTCAGAGTGCATTGCCTGGATCCCAGGTCACACTGAGGAGGCAGATACCACATCTCTAATGCAGTTTGGTACGGATTTAGGTGGTTTTGTAGAAGCATTTATGGGTCTTCCTGACTGTACTGGTCACCATAAGTGAAGGTTCTTCACTACCAGACCAATGAAAGCTCTGGGCACTCTTTACCCTGAAAGAATCCAAAAAACCCAGCAGTTCTCAGAGATGAAATTATGGTGTCTATATTTGAGAGACATTTATGGCACCAGCAGCCAAGGGCTTAGCAGACAGGTAGAGTTGAGTGAATCTAAGGATAATCATGGAATGGGTTTCATATCCAGGTTACCTCTTCCAAAAAATATATTTTGTATTGAGGGCAAGGCTTTGATCCAATAGGAAGAGGAGGCATATTGGTTGTGAACCAGTCTGAAGCAGGCCCAATGTCTATGATTTTGTCTATAATCTTGAAGAGATCACTATTACAGCAGTGTGTGTCTGTCTAGCTATGAAGGAATTTCAAATATAGTTCTGAACTCTAAGAGTTACTCCTTTAAAATATGCAACAAAAATCTCACAACTTTACCTGCAACCTCAACGAAGCAAACTGAGAAGATTGGAATGATCTCTGTAGTGGGCAACATGGGTTAATATTTTTTTTCCATTTCAGTGATTTTTAGTTTTTGTGCCTCTATATTTTACAATTAGTGTCCTGGTGAAATCTCCATGCAAATTTAAATATTTTTTTTAAAAAAAAATTTTATGGGGGCAGTAATAGTCAAACTAGGGAATTTGAATGTTGTGGAAATTCTTTTGGGTTTATCACCACCTAAAATATCCACTTAAACTGTTGATCATAAAGACTTAAAATAGGGTATTGACCTTGAAGTTCTAGATCAGTTTTCCTCTAAGCAAGGATCCGAGAGGTTCTCCAAAGCATGGATCTGGAATTAGACCAGAAGTCACTGACAGTGTTGCTGGGTCAAATATTGAAGGAAGTATCACACAGTATGTCCTATTGAAGCATGGTGTTGTCAAATAATACCTCAGTTTCCAGACCTGGGAACTAATTCACAATTTATTTTTTTTAAATATTTTATTTTATTTATGAGAGAGAGAGAGAGGGAGAGAACATGAGCAAGGGGAGGGCCAGAGGGAGAAAAAGGACAAGCAGACTTCCTGCCAAGCAGGGAGCCCTATGTGGGGCTCCATCCAGGACCCTGAGATCATGACCTGAGCTGAAGGCAGACACTTAACTGACTGAGCCACCCAGGTGCCCCCTAACTCACAATTTAAAAATGAATTAATTATTTTATCCTGGGAAATTATCATGTTTCGCCAGGACGATCTTTGGTTTAAATGCTCCAGTATAAAATCCAGGGTTTGAGCACAGCATAGCTGGTAGTGCCACACTCACAATTTCTACTAAACCCTAAAAGACTAAATACAGAGAATCGTAAAAATAGAGCTTCATTTTTCCTATGAATAATAATAATAAAAAACCAAACACCACATCCTATTATTATTCACAAATGTGAGAATAATGGTGGCAATGGTTCTAATTTGTTCTTTTTATTAGTTGTGCAGAGACATCTATGCTTATATTATGAAGTGTTCTAATGGTTAATATGGGTGTTTAATATGATGTGACAAATGCATTAACCTTGAGGAAAAAATAATGACTAAAGCAAATTGTATAATTTTCATCTTTATCATTAAAATGCTGTTTGGGGGAAATAATTGCCTAATAATTTCACTGCAGGAGCAATGGAGTGATAACATGAGGATTACTGATGCTATATTTAATATAGAACTCAAAATACCTTTGCTGCATGTTGGTTTCACATCCTTCAATGTTCGATTATTCTCCACAAGTAGGCACTGCTAATCACCCAGGACACTTAATGGGAGATGGGATAATGTCTCTTACATAAAAACTGGAAGAATCGTTCATTCATTTTTGTATCCAATCACTGAACAGATGCTGGAATCCATGCAAGCTAACTTTAAGAGAAAATTATGTATGCTGGGACAGAAGAGCAATGGAATCAATTGTCTTTTAATCTTATATGCCCCAGCCCTACTGTTTAAGAACAGAAAATAATTGTGTGGGTTTTAAACATATATGCTAATTCTTTTGACATTTCTCCCATCAAGAGGAGTTTTCATGCCTTCTCTTTGAATGTGGAGGGACTTTCTAACTGCCTTGGAGAATGTAACATAATATATATGCCTCTATGTGATGCCCAAAGCTAGATGAGGCCATGTAGCTTCTGCATTTTCTCTTGGGACTTGCTGTTAGAACCAGTCACCACAGTGTCAGGAAGTCCAGACCACATGGTGAGGCCAAAGAGATATTGTATTCTGGACAACAGTTCCAGCTGAGGGCCCGGCTACCAGCCGGGGGAAAGACTTCAGGATGACATCAACTCTGCCATTTCCTCAACACAATCTCATGAGAAACTACGTGAGAATGACCTTGCCAACCTGTCAGACTGCACAACCATGCAAGAACATAGAAACGCATGAGTGGTTTTGTTTTATGCCATAAGTTTTAGGTGGATTGTTACATAGCTGCAGACAATTGGTACAAGTGAGTTTTGCTTGCTTTAGTCACAGGAATAAAAGGTGATCTATGGATGACTGGGTTGTGTGGATTTCACCCAAATATTTATTTTTATAATTGGATGATTGGTTTGTTGATTGATTGCTTGAGGAAACACATGACTTTGGCTCTCTAGGGCTCCACTAAAAAAAAATAGCTAGCAGACATCTCTACTCAGGGAATGGAAAATGGAACTGCAACATTTCTTAGAGATTATCCAGTTCAGCTCACCCGAATAGGTTAGGCAGGATGGATTTCAGTAGAAGCTCTTCATAAAAATTTTCCTGACTTTGGCAACATTTTACCCATTCTTTGTGAAGGCTGGAAAAATACAATCAATAAGTAAATATATTTTCCAGCATATACATGTTTATCTCCACCATATACAGTGATTTGGTTGGATTCCCATGTGTATCAAAATTTATAAGAGGAGTCTTAAAACTCTGGGACCACATCTTATGGTGAAAAGGCAAGAACTCTTATTTAGAGAAGATTATGATGACTGTAAGAGATCTATGAGATGGGTAGGCTTTACCTTAATTGATGGTTTTCCTAGGAATATAGTAGACTTTAATTTTCTTCTGATCGCATAGATGCATTTAATGTAGAATTTGGATTTTTGGTCAGTTTTGTATGCACGGTATAGCCTGTCATATTCTGATTTTTGTTTGTTAGTTTTATTTTTAAACTCTTTCCTTTTTCCAGAATGGCCCAGAAATACAGGTTGTTAATATAATAAAAACAAACAAACAAACAAAAACTCTTCACCTACTATCAAAGGAAAGTAAATCTGTGGGTAACAAACTTGTGCACAGAAATTACATATAGGCCATGAAACTTCTGTGTCTTGTCCAAAACCTCTATGGTAAATCTTAGACATTTGTCCTCACATTGCTTCTCTTTTGTTCTTAAAGCAACTAGTTTTCTAGAAATATGCTAGCATTCTCCAAGGTCAGTATCCTAGTAAAACTAAAAAAAAAAAAAAAAGATCAGTTTAGGTGATCAGTATAGAAGAGTGTAGCATCTTAAAGAGCACTCTAATATCTGACTTATTCACTCTGGAATCATAATTGGACCTTTCAAAAATGACCAACGTTGTAAACTTAATTATTGAGGATGATAGGAAAGAAGAAAACCAGCTGACTCTGAGAAAAACTATATAAAGATGAAGTTTCTTGCAATGTGTGGAGAAACAATAGTCCAACGAAACTGAAATATATTGAGAATCCCAGATTCCACTCTCTAAACTCTGAGGAAATAGTTAGTGGATGTAAGGTATTGAGTTATTGGTCCACTCATGCCAGAATATACATGATTTGCCATGTAACGTATCAATGTCCTCTCACTGTGGGCCAGGGGATATACAAATCCTTTTAGGATTAACCATGTGGCTTATTTTAGGCTGTGGAATGTTAGCAGATGTGACACAGTCTGAGTCTGAACGGGTACTTGATGACTTGGAGTCACTCTCTGTTTCATCTCTGTTATTCTCAGGACAACATGTTTGGATTAGCTGGATAATCCCCAGGGATGATGAAAGCATCACAGAACAAATCTACCCCTCACCGAATCCAGTCTATATCATTCAACACTTGACCGGCCACAAACTTATGAGTTAGCCAAGCTGAGATGAAAAGAGACACATGCACTAGCAGCTGACAGTCAGCCGACAGAGAGAGACATGAAAATAAAGACCATTGCTTCCAGCCACTGAGTTTAGGAGCAACATTATTGGCATAGTTAACAGATAGGGTTGATTAATAGGTGAATGAATGGCTTAAGAGGTTCAACTACCATGATGGCTGGCTTTTTCCCTCACAATCTCAGAGTAAATGCCAACAAAATGCCAAGAAAACAGTGGAAAGTCCCTTGAGTGAAAGGAACACATTTTTGCATCAATGTGTCTAGGCTGGAAGGTGACTTTGCCATTGGGAAGGAATTGGCCAGGCACAACTGTTGGAGAAAACTCATAAAAAAACAAGTATAAGAGGGACATCTGGGTGTCTCAGTCAGTTAAGCATCTGTCTTCAGCTCACATCATAATCCCAGGGTCCTGGGATGGAGCCCTATGTTGGGATTTCTGCTCACAGGGAGCCTGCTTCTCTGTCTCCTTCCCACTTATGCTCTCTCACTCCCTCTCTCTCTTTCTGTAATAAATAAATAAAATATTTTTAAAAGAAAGAAAGAAAAGAAATGTGAGAGATCTACTTTTTCCTTTCAGCCAATGCTGGTATGGGCAAGCCTGAGATTTGGACCTCTGGCGCAGAAGACTCAAGAGCAGTATCCGAGTAGCTTAGAAGCCTTGCATAAATGATGAGCTGAGAGGAGGAAAAGTCAGGTTGTTTGCAGGGAGTTTCTTCCTCAAAACTTTCCTTCCAGTCTCCCTAGCTGATTCATTAAATTCTAAGTTGTGCCTCATTCTATTATCGCTTCTCCTTATGCAGGGAGTTTCTGGTGCCTGGAACTCTGTACCATATCTTTCTAAGCACAGTAGCGTACTGGTTTCTCTCACATATACTACCTCCCAGAACAGCTGAAGGATAACAGATCTCAGAGATCAAAGTAAATGTTAAGTTGCAGAGCACAGGCATTTCAAAGCAACAACATATGATTAAATTCCCATGAGCAACAAAAGTATTAGAATAAGTAACATAGATGTTAGCATACCTTTAATAAACATGCTAATAGGTATTACAGAACATAATAAATTATGAATCAAAAACAAGAAAACAAAAATTAAGTTCCATGTATAACCATTTAGTTTAAAAAACATCTCATGGCAAGTGTAAAGTACATGATAGATGAGGTAAATGGCAATATAATCATCATCGTCATACAAAAATATCTAGAATCCAAAAAGGTAAAAATTTATAAGGTTTACTATCCAGTCAAAGATATCAAGGAATGTATAAGAGCAAGAAAATATTCATGATAAGGAGCAAAATCGATCCATCAAAATGGATCCAGAAATGACACAGATTTTATAAATAGCAGAAAAATACACTAAACCAGTAATAACTTTACCACATACATTTTAAAAAGTAAAATAGAAACAATGAATATATTTTATTTTTTTTAAAGATTTTACTTATTTACTTGAAAGAGAGAGACAGTATGAGAGGGGAGGTCAGAGGGAGAAGCAGACTCCACACTGAGCAGGGAGCCTGATGTGGGACATGATCTTGGGACTTCAGGATCATCACCTTAGCTGAAGGCAGTTGCTTAACCAACTGAGCTACCCAGGAGCCCAGTGAATATATTTTAAAAACCTGAATATCTACATACAAAAAATACAGAGTACAAGATTAAAAGAAAAAAAAAAAAAAAGCACACTGGATGAGATTAATGGACGTTTAGACAAAAGAGAAGAAAATACCTGTGAACTTGAAGGCATATCAATAGAAATTATCCAAAATATGAAACACAGATTAAAAATTAATAACAATGACAGGGTGACAGGTATTAAGGAGAGCATGTATGTGATGTGCACTGGGTGTTAAACATAACTAATGAATCATTGAACACTACGTCAAAAACTAATGATGTCCTACACAGTGGTTAACTAAACATAATAATAAAAATAAAAGTAAAAATAATAATACTATTTAAATAAAAGATTGGGAAACCAGTGAAGTGTAGAATAACATCACTCAGGCAAATTTACACATAATTTGAATCCCTTAGGAGGACTCGGGCAGAAAATTATTTGAAGAAGTGATTGCTAAAAAATTTCCAAACTGGATGAAAACTATAAGCCTACAAATTCAAGAAGCTCTGCAAACATTAAGCAGCAAAACGTTACAAAAAAATATCAGGGCATATCTTAATAAAATTGTTCAAAATTGATAATACAGGGAAATTCTTAGAAGCAGTCAGAGAAGATAAAGACACATTTCATATAGAGCAACAGAAAACAAGGATTGCAGCTGATTTCTCCATTGAAACTGTAGCATAGTGCAGTTAGAAGACATTGAAGGGAAGTCTTTAACATGCTGAATGGAAGACTCTGTCAACTTTGAACTCTACAACGATGCAATCATCATTGTAAAGCCAGGGTGACATAAAGACTTTTTCAGACATATTGAGTGGAATGAATTTATCATCAGCAGACCCACGCTGCTGGAAATATTAAAAGAATTCCTCCATATAGAAGGAAAATTGCATTAGAGGAAATGTGGATATACATAAAGAAATGAAAAGCTCTGAGAATGAAAACTACATGAGTAAATGTAAGGTCATTTCTTATCATTTAAATTTGTTTTAAAGATAATTGCTCAAATAAAATAATTGCTGTGAAGTTGATAACATATTAAAAATAAAACATAAAAACAGCTCAAAGATCAGAAGAAGGATAGTCCTATAATATCCTGTACTTATATGCAAAGTGATATAATATCACTTGGACTTAGACAGTTATGAGTCAACGATGTATACAATTGATTTTAAAGAAGCCACTAAAACATTAAGTAGTACATTATATCTAATAGGTCAAAATGACATAAAATGTAATTGTAAAAACATATAAGAAATTCAATACAGTTTAACAGAGGATCATAGAACAAATGGGGTATATAAAAGATAGGTAGAATATAATAAATAAAACAAGAAAAATATAACTAGCTATACCAGTAATTACACTAAATGTAAATAGTATACATTTTCTGATTCAAACACATGGTTTGCAAAAACTAAGACCCAACTACTTGCTGCCTAAAACAAACCCATTTCAGTATCAACATGGACTGGAAGAGATTATGCTGAGTGAAATAAGTCAAGCAGAGAAAGTCAATTATCATATGGTTTCACTTATTTGTGGAGCATAACAAATAGCATGGAGGACATGGGGAGTTAGAGAGAAGGGAGTTGGGGGAAATTGGAAGGGGAGGTGAACCATGAGAGACTATGGACTCTGAAAAACAATCTGAGGGTTTTGAAGGGGCGGGGGGTGGGAGGTTGGGGGATCCAGGTGGTGGGTATTGGAGAGGGCACGGATTGCATGGAACACTGGGTGTGGTGCAAAAAACAATGAATACTATTATGCTGAAAAGAAATAAAAAATTTTTAAAAAGACAAAAATAAGTTAAAAGCAAAAGAATTTATCAATAAACAATTCCTTTTTATTGCTGAGTAGTATTCCATGATATAATGTACTCACAGTGCGCTTAACGGTTCACTCACTGAAAGACACCTGAATTGTCTCCAGTTTGGGACTGTTATAAATAAAGCTTCTATGAATGTTTGTGCACAGGTTCTTGTAGGAGCACAGGTTTTCACTGATACACTCAACGACTTGGATGGATCTCTAAGGATCATGCTGTGTGATAAAAAATCCCTAGGATTTACATAGCCCATGAGTCTATTTACATGAAGTTATTGAAAGGATGAAATTATAGAAATGGAGAACACGTTAGAGGTTGTCAGAGGTACAGGATAGGGTGGAGGCAGTAGGAGGAGGTAGGCGAGCCTTAAAGAAACAGCAAAAGAGAAGTTTGTGATAAAATAACACACAGTAAGTTTTAAGTTATTTTTTCTAGAATCAAAGATTCAGAGAAAAACTTCAATGTTTTACTTTTCAAAACTATTTGTGTATTTGAGAGGGAGAGAGAGAGAATGAGCAGGGGAAGGGGCAGAGGGTGAGGGAGAATCAGACTCCCTGCTGAGCACGCTGGGCTCCATCCCAGGATCCTGAGATACTGACCCGAGCAGGAGGCACACACTTAACCCACGGAGCCGCCCCAGCACCAATATGTTAATAGTAACATATCTCATTACATGTTTTTAAGTGAAATAACACAAAATGGTCTGTTTCATAAAGGTAAATTTAGAAATTCCATTTGACATTTCTTTTTCTTTGCCAAGGTGAGATATATCTTCATGTTTCATTCAGTTTTTGAAACATAGAGAAAAAACTATCATTCAATTCATACTGCTACTGTTTTGTCTTTTCATACAGTTATGTAACAATATAACGGTTTTCAATTTCTTAACCGAAAATATGCAAAGCTTTACCTAAGGCATCACAGACCACCATAATTTCTGTCTTTCAAGCCAATTTCTTATTCCTTTTCTCTACTAGTACTGGTTGTAGGAAAAAGCAAAATCCCATATTCTCACAATTTTTCCACTTTTTACCTTCTCATCTACTTTATTATGCATGTTCTCTAGCTTGCATGCATTTCCCATCTTCATCCTAACAAACATGGCTTGTTTTTCCAGGAAGAGACTGGGATTAAACCTCCTCTAGAGGATTCTCCATTGATCTCAGTCAATAATGATCTCTCTGCATCATTCACGCAGCATATGCTGTGTATCTCAGTATTCTGCTTATTAGTGTACCTGCCTAGAAGTGTCCTGCATATATTAAGAAATAACCTGTATATAAAAATGCACCTGTTAAGTGAAAGGCTAAAAAACTAGTAAATTCAAAGTATAAGAAATTTGTTTAAAAAAAAAATATATATATATATATGGCTTCTTTTCTGTGAAATCCATGGCCTAAAAAATATATTTAGGCTCAGCGGGTTTGAAATAGAAACATTTCAAAGGATGACAACTTTGAACTAAAGTTTCTGTATATAAAAGTATTGGATTTCCAGAGCTTTTTATTCTAGTGAGAAACTGAATGTACAAAAAAAGATCAAACATGCCTTTTTATCTCAGTTAAGAAGCAAACAATAGGAAAATTGTGACTCTGAGCTTAAACTTTTAATAATGAGAAACACTGTGGTCTGTAATAAGAGCTGAGAATTAATGTGTTCCTAACCTTAATAAGTCAAAGTTGTTTTCAAAACTTAGTTTTGATGTTGACATTTCAAAACTATCCTACTTATCAGAAGTAAACATTTATTTTTTATGAAGCAAAGCTATATTAAATCAGAATGAATCAGCATCTCTTATTGTACATATCATCTTCGGATGCATTAAAATTAGAAAAGCAACAATTATTTGCTGCTTTTCAAGCCACTGAGTTTAACACTATAAATTGGATCCAAACTTCTAAGATTAGCGAATAACAGAGGTTTATCTAATAAACATTATATTATAAAAATATTTCCAGGAGTTCTTAGTCTAGAATAATATAATCGACTTGATAACATAGATTAAAGACCTCTGAAAATTTTACCTTAAATTCTCTCTACAGTAGGGCACCTGGGTGTCTCAGTCGGTTAAGCCTCTGCCTTCGGCTCAGGTCATGATCTCAAGGTCCTGGAATCGAGCCCCGCATCGGACTCTCTGCTCAGCGGGGAGCCTGCTTCTCCCTCTCTCTGCCTGTCTTTCTGCCTACTTGTGATCTGTCAAATAAATAAATAAAATCTTTAAAAAAATCTCTCTACAGTATAAGACTGGTTACTCCGATTCTTTAGGGACCTACCGATGCAAATCAAGAGCCAATTACTTGGATGTCTCTGCTGTAATTCACTCGTGTTTGTTATTTATTGGAAATACCATTTTCCCACCAACCGAGTCTTCAGAGAGGTCCTCGTGCTTATTCTCTAGCACAGGTACCTGGGTTAAGAAGTCTAGCTGTCATTGGTTTGGACTAAATATGAGACTCCTGGCGCAGGTGTGGGCTTGGTGCAGGCGTTAGGAGGTTGAGAGCCACTGTGTGGCTGGAGACAGAGGGTGCCCATAAGCCGCACGTAAGTGGTCAACACTGACAGGTGTTCAAAAGGCTCAAAAGAGACTATGAAAGGATCCTATGACAGCAAACGCAATGAACGCATGGAGAGCCTGTGGGTGTTTCTGCCGGAGTCCCAGCGCTCTGTTCTAGCAAATTATCTCAAACATGATTAAGGGAAATATATTTATCTAGAATGATCTAAAAGAGCCAAACTCTATTTCTGCCCTTGGGAATCATAGTCAGAAACTTCCTCCACAGGCCTAAGTGAGAGCTTTCCTGGTAGCTTCTTAAGGACCTAGAAATTAACATAAACTGCGCTTAGGAGGGAAGGGCTATTTATGCGCATAGTTACATAATCACTCCATGGGTTTTTACATCCCTAAAAAAGTTCTCCTGCAGTGTCGAGAAATGGTTACACTGAGATTGCAAATCATACATTGGGAGGATACCCAATTTTGATCGATCCCTAAAGTTTTACTTTTTTCAAGTGGCAATATTGTGACATTTTCTAAAATGCAATTTTTGTAGGAAAGTATTTTTACTAAATACATCCTTTTGCATGAGTTTTACTTTTTGGTAGCTAGAGATGAGGCTAAATAGTTTTATTAATTCTAGCCTCAAAATTTTGATCGTAAAAAATTCCCCAAACTTGATGAAATTGCACCAAAATTCTGTTATAATTTAGAAACAATGTCACAAAGAATTGAAGAAAGTCTTTGGGGGGAAAAAAGCAAAGAGGAGATGGCCCTGAGCAGAAGCTAACAATGAGGAGCTGGTGGTCTGAAGGGCATCGCGAGAATGCTTGCAAGCTGGAAACGTGGCTAACTGCCGGTGCAGAAGGCTCACGGTCCTGACTCGGTAAGTAAGATGGGGAAGGAGAATGGAGATTCTCGCACAGTCTTGGGAAATCTTTAAAGATAAATAATAGGTAAAACCGTGTGCTGGGAACAACAACAACAACAACAACAAACTTTTATATAAGAACGTTACAAGGCCATTGGATATGGTGCATAACATAACCTGTAAGATTTATTCTTATTCTAAGAAAACAAATTCTCCCTGCAAGAAAATACCCTCAATAGACAGGAAATTCAAGATATTCTGTGTCTGTCTGTCTGTCTCTGTCTCTCCCTGACTCTTTTTCTCTCTTTCCCTCCCTCCCTCACTCACACTCACATACACACGCATACACAAACAGTTAGGAAATAAGGACAAATGTCACCATAAACCAGGATCACAGAAATAATGCTGAGGAGACTTAAACGCCCCCGTCAGAATTTTCAGATGTAGATGCAGAAAGTCAAATAACATGTCTATAAATAAATGGGGAACTTAAACATGTAAACATTGAAAAAGAATTTATTAAACTAACTAGAATTTTTTAAAATGTTAAAGACAAAAAGAAAACTGAATAAAAAGTGTTATTGCTTATAAAGAATGAATGAAGAAAATAGATAAGATATTTCAAATACAAATGAATCTAAAATGCAAAGTTTTAGGATATACACAGTATAAAACAAAACAAAACAATTTCTAATATATATTTGATGTGGTATGTAAGTGATATTTCTTTTATTGCACTTACATACTTTTCATCAATCTGAAATGTTATAAAAATTGAGAAGGATCAAAATTTTATTGTAAAAAAGTGAAATATTAAAAAATTATTTTAAGAAATATAAGATGATATCCTTATGACTTCTAAATATGAGACAGAAATATCCTCAATTAAAAGTGGAAATATTGCTTGTTTTGACACATTAAAATGTAATACATGTAACACAGAAAAAATGAAAAGAAAAAAAGAAGTTAAATGAAAAACAGAAAAAATAAGCTTAAAGCACAAAGAAAACATGAAGAACTAATGTGAAGAATATATATTTTTAAACCCTGCAAATCAAATATAGGACTAACTCATAGAAAAGGCCAATATTTCTAGTCAATAACTACATGAACATACGCACCATCAGATCAGTAATTCAGCATGTGTATAGTAGAATAGTGCTTATCAGATTGACTAAACTAACAAGACTGATAAAACTAAATGTTTTTGACGCCATAAAGATAAACAGTTTCATCCGCTGCTGATGGTAATATAAACATACACAATTATGGGAAGAACTTTGGTAATATCCAACAAAATTAAAAGGTCACATAGACTAGAACTTTCACTTCTAGATTTGAATATCATGATCAAAGACACCATTATGCAGAAACACAAGAACATATAAAGGAATATTTGTTAAAATTTTGAAAAATGCTGTATGTTCAGAATTTTCCAGCTAGCACTTAGATAATTAAATTGAGATATCGACAAATGAAATGACTAGGATAGGTATCACATATCAACAATTAAGAATGTGATATACAAGCTTACATTTTATTATGACTCCTGGCAATTTTTCAAAGAGAAATTCCATATATCATGGTAGGTACCATGGACAGGGTGAAAGAATTAAATATGCATGGACAAGAAGTACACATCAACATCAAGACAGTGATTCATTTTGACAGAAGTAGGATGGAAGGGAATTCAGTACTAGATGGTGAGACACTGTGTCTGTAAAGTTCTATTTTCTTACTAACAAAAACGGAAGGTAGGTCTAGAAAACTCTATTTGTTAATTAGGGTAGATAGAGGCATATGTCTCTTCCAGATATTGCGGGTTAAGATGTCATACATATATTTTCTGGGGAGAAACACTTCAATCCATAACACATATATAATGTTTGTATAGTACGTGTAAGTAAAAATGACAACTCACATATTAGAGTAGAACTTGGGAACCACACAAGCATTCTTGAGTCCTCCTAAATTTGCTCAACCTAGTTTCCACTTCTGAGGAAATACCTGCTTTTCTCCACATGTCTTTGGCTTTACATGCAGAAATTTCTCCATGCAACGAAAAATTTTGTTCAATATTTTATCTATAGGTTTTACATCTTTTTTTTTTTCCTTACATTTAGGTCCGTGATCCATTTTAAGTTAATTCTTATGAAGGCTCTAAGGTCTGTGCCTGAATTATTATTATTATTTTTTCTGCATGGGGATGTCTAATTTTTCCTGCACCATGTGTTGAAGAGACTGTCTTTGCTCAATTGTGTTGCCTTTGCTCCTTTGTCAAAGATCAGTGATTCTGGGTATAGAGGTCTATTTTCAGGCTTTCTATTTTTTTTCATCGATTTGCCTATTGTTTCAACAATATCACATGGTCTTTATGACTGTAACTTTATTTTTACTTATTTATTTAATTTTTTTGACAGAGAGAGGGCACATGAGTGGCGGGGGCGGGGGTGGGCAGAAGGAGAGGGAGAGAGAGAATTCTGAGCAGGCTTCACACCCCACATGCAGCCCCATGAAAGGGCTTGATCTCATAACCCTGAGATCCCGACCTGGACAAGAGTCCCACTCTTTACTGACTGAGCCACCCAGACATCCCAATTACTATAGCTTTATAGTTGGTATTGAAGGTAAGTAGTACATCCTTCAACTTTGTTTTTACTCTTGAATATAACGTTGATGTTTTTCTTCTTTTACATCGTGAGGATTATTCTCAGCCTTTTGCCTTTTCATATAAATTGTAAAATCAGTTTGTTAATATCCACAAAGAAATTTCTGGGGATTTTGGCTGAAATCGCATTTAGCCTGTAGATCAAGTTTGGAAGAACTGACATCTAGGCAGCACTGACTCTTCCTACCACACATATAGAATATCCCTCCACTGACTCAGGTCTTTGAATTTGTTCATCAGAGTTTTGCTCATATAGATCTTGTACATATTTTGTTTTACACATTTGTTAGATTCATATCTAAGTATTTCATTTTGGGGTGCTAATACAAATGGTATGATATTTTAAAAATCAAATTCCAGTTGTTTTTTGTCAATATATATGAAAACTATTTTTTGTATTAATCATGTATCCTGAAACCTTGTTACAAGGCCTTATTAATTCCAGCTTAAGTTTTCTGGTCAGTTCCTTCAGATTTTCTACACAGATGATCGTGGCATCTGCCAAAGAGACAGTTTGGTCTTCTTCCCCGATTTTTATGTTTCAATCCAATTTTCTTGATTCTTCATCATCAAGGGCTTCCATTATGATGTTAAAAGGAATGGAAATAGGATACATCTTTGCCTTGGTCCTGATCTTAGTGTGGAAGCTTTGAAATTTTTGCCAATAAGTATAATGTGAGTTGTAGTTTTTTGCTTTTGTTTTTGCAGATAGCTTTAATTAATTTGAGATTGTTCTGTTCTTTTACTTGTTCACTGAGAGTTTTTATTATGAAAGAATATTGAATTTTTTCAAATGCTTTTTTTCCCATCTATTGATTATAATCATGAGGTTTTTCTTTTTCGTCTGCAAAGTGATGAATTCTATTAATTAATTTTCAAACATTGAACCAACCTTGCATAAATGGGATAAATCTCACATAGTCATAGTGTTTATTTCTTTTTGTTCTTTTTTTTTATTCAATTGGCTAGTATTTTGTTGAAGAGTTTTGAATCTAGGTTCATGAGAGATATTAGCCTATTTTTCTTTCCTTTTTATTCCTGTCATGTCTTTGTCTAGAGCCGCATAGAATAAAGCATCATAGAATGATTTAGGATGTATTCCCTCTGTTTCTGTCCTCTGAAAGAGACTGTAAAGAATTGGTATAATTTGTTCCTTAAATGTTTGATAGAATTTCAAACAAATCAGGGAATACATCTGTGTCTGGAGTTTTCTGTTTTAGAAGGTCATTAATAATTCATTCAATTCCTTTAATAGATATAGGCTGGCTTGTGAAAGTTTTATGGCCATTGTTGGTTTGTTTCGACTTGTGTTTTGTGGTTCTCATAGAGATAGGTTGTCATCCAGGTAGTCTTGAAATACTGTCCTTGAGTTTTTATGCTTGCCGCCTAGCTTTTACTTCTGATTTTCTGTGGAGAGTCAAGATTAGAAAATAGTCAACCTCACGCCACTCAGATTCTTCCTCTCAATCATCGTTTACCTGACTGGGTAGTATTTAACTTTATGAGCACTTAAAATATTTAATTGATAACACAATTCTAAAAAAAAAAAAAGCTGGATCTCTTGCTAGAATATAAAGTTAACAAGAACAATATCTTTGTCTTTTTTTTCACTACTTTTCCAGCTAGGAAATAGAATAGCACCTGACATATATTTTAAATACATACATACATACATACATACATATATAAATACATAAATTCTTAATCTAATTATTGCATAAGGTGATAAAATAATTTTTCAGTTGAAACTTCAATTTTCCTTGAGGTTAAATTCCCAGCAGTAGAATTTCATCATAGGGAATGGAAAAATGTAAGACCTTTGTTAAAAATTATTAAGTTATGGGGTACCTGGGTGGCTTAGTAGGTTAAGCATCTGCCCTAAGCTCATGTTTTTCCCTCTCCCTCTGCCTGTCACTCCCCTTGTTTGTGCTCTCCCTCTCTCTGTCAAATAAATGAATAAAATCTAAAAAGAAAAGAGACAGAGAATTACTAAGTTGTTTTGTGCTAATAAAGAAATGAACTGAAAGAGGAAGAAGTTAACATATGTAAAAAGCTGTAAGGAAATCAATCAGATTGGATCAGTTGGTGTTTTGCACCTGGCAGATTTGGCCGAGGTCATATTAAGCCTTAAAATCAAAGCACATGCTTTTACTGGGGATAGAACGAAAAATCAAGGGCATCTTGAGTAGGGGGGTAGAGTAATAATAATGGTATGCCGTCTATGCTTATCTAAGAATGTTGTGGACTAATGGTAGTAAGATAATAGCACGTGAGCTCACTATCCTTGATTCCAGTAGCACTGCGTTAGGTTGAAGGAGACCTTGACCGAATTCAAAGCAGCCCTTCGGCATCCTTCCTCTTACCTAAATGATGAGACAGAAAATACTCACCTAAATGAGGTTCCTAATGACCTTTTTTACATGATTGGTACCGGAGTCCCTGCTCAAAGTTTACTTTTATTGGTATGGTAATGACATAAAATTAAATCTCTTCTTCACTGTTAGGGACATTTTAAGGGAATTAATATGACTGTCTCAGCTGTCTTTGATTTGTGTCCGCATTGTTTATCCTTCTTGTTTGCTGCTTTTGTTCCTCTCAGTCACATTTATTAACCAGCCTTCCTTCCATCTGATGCATAATGATTCTTAGATTTCTTCTCAAGGGGATGTGACTTCTCACATCATGTTAATAATGAAAAGCCGAGTAAGATATTCAAAAAGATAAAATTGTTCTAAGATCTCCATCTTCATCTCTACTCCGTTGTGACATCATCATTATATGGAAGTTTGGAGAACACAGGCTCAGATTTCCCCAATCTGCTGAGTATGAGACGCCTCCCCAGGCCCTTCTCTTGTACTCTCAGGTCCAGCATTAATTTGGGGGAATTCTCTGCCATTATGGTTTGTGCTCCTTTCTCTTTCTTCCCCTTTGCACGTATGTCTAAATTTCGCAACTGTCCCGTCTTACACGTTCTGCTCCACCATTTTTATTTTCTCCTTGCATGTCAGTTTAGAAATTCCTACTGATATGAGTCTACGCTGACTGATTCCTCCCACAGCCCATCAGAGGCATTCCTCATTTCTAGCATCGTTTTTAAAATTTATTTGTTTATTTTTAAATGTCTTGCACGTCCTTTGCATTCTTTCTTGGAGCTCCTACGTTGGTGCTTGCGTCCCCCAGCTGTGTCTGCGCGCTGTCGGCTCTTTCCTCACAGCCCTTGCCGTAGTGACCACAAATGTTCTACATTCTACGCTGACAATTCCAACAAATCTGTCACATGTGAGTCTGCTGCTGATGGTTTGTTTTGTCTCTTTAAACTGTGTTTTCCTTTCGTGTGCCTCGTAATTTTTATTGAAAGCCAGACATGATGTACTGGGTAAAGGAATCGAGTAGACATACCGCTAGCATGAGATTGAAGTTTTGTGGCAGAAGGTACACTGTGCTTACAGTTTGCTGTAGCTGCTGTTGTCCGACACTAACGCTTCCTGTACTGTCCTTGTTTTGTCTCTCCAATGGTCTTTGGATTTCCTCAGAAACTTCTTTTAAATAAGATCCAAGGATGGAATTATGTCAGCTGTACTCCTCCCATGTCATGTTCTAGCCTCTGGGCTTCCGTTTCTATGAGGTGTGGTGATCTCTTTCCGTCTGTCTGTCTTTCCAGTTCGCCCTCTGACCTCAGTGGCCTGAGGGATCTAAAAGGGGCTGTTGGTTTGTTTCACTTTGTTCAGCTTTCTTAGTGTGAGGATGGGAAAGACGACTTCAAAGCTCCTTCTGTGCTGAGCTTGGGGCTGGAAGTTCAAGAATCATTTTATGTGTCTTACTGCATAAGTTGAGGAGTTGAAACTCAGAACAGTGAGTCATGGAGGCATTAGAAGCTCAGCCCCCCTTAGAGTCAAGAGTTTTAGAGAGAAAAAAAAAATAAACAAACAGTATTTCAAGTTCACCTGACCCAGTTTCTTCACTGTAAAGATGATTAAGGTCCATGGAGATTAAGCGACTAGTACAAATACGTCAGCATGTTTTCTGTGGCAGCATCAGGAGGCAACTTAAGTTAACTGAACCTTTGCTCGTGACTTTTCAACCAAAATTGCACTTCTCAGCACGGGCTTAGAAAAGAGCTTTTGGCTTCTGTAAGACAGGTGTGACA